>NC_044035.1:356586233-356924661 GCF_901765095.1 Microcaecilia unicolor | reverse complement strand
CTTCCTGATCTAACGGTCGTACTGATTCCCTTGCAGGCTTCCTGCTTCTGATATACTTGAAAAAAGTGTTACTATGTTTTCATCTCCGTGACGTTTTTCTTCATATTCTTTTATCCTTATCAGTGCTTTGCATCTGGCTTGACTGCTTATGTTACTTATTATTTTCTTCATTTGGATCCTTTTTCCATTTTTTTGAAAGATGTCCTTTGGCTCTAATAGCCTTGTCAGCAGCAGATGAATCCATTAACTGACGGGTTGTATCCGCCTACCAGCAGTGGAGATAGAGAACACTGAAAAAACACAGTGACCCTTGGACAGCTAGCCCCCAACTTCCTTCAGGTTTTCTCTATCTCCCAGCAGGTGTGGGCGTAGCTTGATCAGCTCCTGGATTTCAGACTGCCTGGGGTTGCTGTGCTTTGCCAGTTGAGCAGGGGTTGTGGCTGGTGGTGCCCACTTTAAAGGCATATAGGTTCGCCCTTTCCCTGCCTTATCCATTCCCCCCACCTCCCGGAGTCCCTCTGTTGCTGCCTGCCTCCAACTTTCCTCACAGCGTTAAAAAAAAAAAAAAAAAAAAAAAAAAGCTTGCTTTTACTGCATGGCTGTTATGCTTTTTCCAGAGATTCTGGTTCTGTGCAGCTTGACTGGAGCTCGTTAACTCGGTCTTCTGAGGTGAGAGTGGTGCCCAGCAACTTCGGGGAGGTCCCACGGACACTGTTCCGAATGGGGTAAGTTTTGGTGCGAAGCCGCCATTTTATTGCCATATTTCCGTCCAGTCGGGTGATGGCTGCTGAGGGAGTTAAGTGTTGCTCCCGTTGTTGTAAACGCAGATCAGCAGCGGGGCTGTGTAAAACGTGCTCCTTAGACGCTCACGCTAGTATGAGCATGGCGAGCGATGTTTCTTCCCTCTCAATGGAACTGGCAGCGGGCGCCATTTTGGAAGCCTCGACCCTCGCGGTTGCGGAGGAGTCTGAGTGCAGAGGGATGCCTCATTTAGAGGCTGCCAGAGGAGCTCCTACATCCGTTTCTCCTAATTTGGAGGCGGAGGGTCAGGGTGAGTTTTCACCCCTGAGTTTGTGCTTTTAATGCATAAGGCTTTCATGCTGAAAAGAGCTCTGTGGCAGTGTCTGACACTGCGTTGCATCCTGGCTTCCCTCCGGGTGTTGATGCCTCGGGGATGGCTTCAGATGTTATTTCCTCCCCCGCGCGTTGGAAACACGCTAAACATAGACAGGTAAATTCCCCGTCTGAAAGTGGCGCATATCCTTTTTCCCCTCCGTGGTTGGGCTGTGGGGAGTCTGAGGGGTCTGGCAGGCCCTCAGGGACGGATGATCCAGAGGAGGGTGCCTGTTGGCCACTGGATTTGGATGATCCCAGTGCGGTCCAGATTTTCCACCGCAACGAGCTGCCAGCTCTCATTACTGATGCCTTGCAGGCCCTCTCGATTGATGATCCTGCTGAAGGCGAGGCCTCCTCTGTTAATCTTAGGATGGCGAGTACTAAGAGCCTACTCGGGCCTTTCCGGTGCATGACTCCATCCAAGAGTTTATTTCTGCTCAGTAGTCTGACCCCGATGGGCCTTTGAAAGTGGTCAGCTTTACCCTCTGAGTGAGGAGCACTTGGCCCCTTTGGGGATACCTAAAGTGGATGCGTTGGTCACGTCGTTGACAAAAAAGACCACTCTCCCAGTAGAGGAGGGGTCGCTTTGAAAGACATGCAGGACCGGCGGCTGGAGTCCGTTCTGAAGTGGTCCTTTGAAATTGCGGGCCTTGCCTTGAGGGCGTCTATTTGCAGTTCCTATGCAGCCCGGGCATGTCTTTCCTGGTTACAGCAGGCAGTGGAACAGCGGCATTGGGCGGTTGACATGGCTTCTAAGCAAAGGCTGGTGAGGCTACCCTTTCGGGGCCTCCTGTTATTTGGAGAGGAATTGGAGAAGATTGTGAAAGACCTGGGGAATCTAAACCCCAGCGGTTACCTGAGGATAGGCTGAGGCCTTCTTCCAAGGGTTCTGTGGTCCCTCCTCTTCCAGACCTCGCTTTCGTGACGCTTGCAGGTATCGCCCGGGGTGCTCTGCTGGGTTTTCTCAACGTGCCCGTTTCAGCAGAGGAACTCCTTTTGCTCGGACAAATGTTCCGCGGGCTGGTTCAAGGCCAGGAGTTGGGCGTCCTCCACAATGATGGGACGCCGGTCCACTCCTCCATGCCTGCAATAGGAGAATGTCTTTCCCTCTTTCTAGAGGAGTGGACCAAGATTACCTCAGATCAGTAGGTCCTGGACCTGATCAGAGAAGGTTACCGATTGGAATTCGGTGCCCCGGTGAGAGACGTGTTTGTGGAGTCCCGATGCGGCAGTGCCGTAAAACAGGCAGCAGTAGAGGAGACCTTACAAGTCTTGCTGCACCTCAGAGCGGTGATCCCGGTGACTCTCGCCGAACGCGGCTGCGGCCGCTATTCCATTAATTTTGTTGTGCCTTTCAGACCTATCCTCGACTTACGAAGAGTCAACGAGGCCCTCAGAGTACGACATTTTTGCATGGAAAGAAGCATTATTTGCACATTCCTATCTGGCCTCCTCACTACTACTACTACTTATTTCTATAGTGCTACTAGATGTATGCAACGCTGTACACTTGAACATGAGAGACAGTCCCTGCTCAACAGAGCTTGCAATCTAATTTGGACAAACAGGACAAACAAAAGATAAGGGAATATTAAAGTGAAGATGATAAAATAAAGGTTCTGAACAAGGGTTAGGAGTTAAAAGCAGCATCAAAAAGGTGGGCCTTTTAGCTTAGATTTGAAGACGGTTAGAGATGGAGCTTGACGTACCGGCTCAGGAAGTCTATTCCAGGCATATGGTGCAGCAAGATAAAAGGAACGGAGTCTGGAGTTAGCAGTGGAGGAGAAGGGTGCAGAAAAGAGAGATTTACCCAGTGAGCGGTTCCTCCACTTTGCGGTGTTGGGAAAACATTTCCAGTTTCGGGCCTTGCCTTTCGGCCTAGCTACAGCTCCCCTAACCTTTTCCAAGGTAATGGTGGTTGTAGCTGCCTGTCTCAGAGGAGAGGGTATCAGAGTTCACCCTTATCTCGACGACTGGCTCATCATAGCGGATTCTGCAACCGAGAGTCGTCTTGCCACAGCCAGAGTGGTTACAGTCCTGCAGGCGCTAGGCTGGGTGGTCAATATACCCAACAGTCACCTGACCCCCTCTCATCTCTCGAGTATTTCGGGGTCCCGTTTGACATGGCCTCGGGGTTGTTTTTCTCCCTGACCAAAGGCGGTGCAAGCTTCAGAATCAGGTCCGTCTGCTCCTGTGGATGCCTCGCCCGCGAGCTTGGGACTTTGTCCAGCTGCTGGGGGTCGATGACGGCCACCTTGGAGGTGATTCCTTGGGCGAGAGCTCATATGAGGCCTCTGCAGATTGCCCTGCTTCAACAATGGTCTCCGATGTCCCAGGAATATCAACGCAGACTACGTTGCTCCATGTGGCCCGGCTCGGTATGGAGTGGTGGCTGTCCCAACAGGATGCTGCGCCAAGGACTGCCTCTTGCGCTTCCTTCTTGGTGCCTGGTGGTAACAGATGCCAGCCTTTTGGGCCGGGGAGCGCATTGCCAGGGAAGCTATGCTTAGGGTCTGTGGACACCGTGGAAGCGGGATGGTCCATTAATCGCTTGGAACTGAGAGCAATGTTCCAGGCTCTTATGGCCTTTCAAAGACTCTGAAGGGGCTTGCTGTCCGGGTTCTGTCAGACAACACGACAGCGGTGGCATACGTAAATCGTCAGGCACTCAGTACAGGGCCCTGGCCGCGGAGACCGCTCAGATTTTGCCAGTGGGCCGAACTACACCTGCAGCTTCTGTCTGCAGCTCACATAGCAGGTCAGAGCAACGTGCAAGCCGATTTTCTCAGCAGGCATCAAATCGACCCGGCGGAATGGGAACTGGCAGAAGAAGTTTTTCTTCAGATTTGTGCCAAATGGGGGACTCCCAGAATGGATCTAATGGCGTCATGTGCAAACGCCAAAGTGCCTCGCTTTTTCAGCAGAAGGAGAGATCCTACTTGGCGGGGCTGGATGCTGTGGCTCAACCTTGGCCCTCGGGTCTCCTGTATGTGTTCCCGTCCTTGGCCCTTGATAGAGCGAGTCCTACTGCGGATTCGTCAGCACCGAGGTCTGGTGATTCTCATTGCTCCAGATTGGCCAAGGTATCTGTGGTATGCGGATCTCCGCCGGATGCTGGTGGACGCTCCTGTTCATTTGCCCCTGGTGCGAACCTGTTGGTTCAGGGTCCGGTGTCTATGGAGGATCCCTGCCAATTTGGTCTTTCGGCTGGCTATTGAGAGGGCACAATTGAGAGACAAGGGCTACTCTAACAAGGTCATCTCCACTCTCTTGCAGGCCACAAGTGGTCCACCTCCGCAGCTTATGCTCGGATCTGGCGCAAGTTTGAGGCGTGGGGTGTTTCAAAGGCGATCATACCCACACGGGCCAGTCTAGGCAGTGCTGGACTTTTTGCAGGAGGGCTTACAAAAAGGCCTGGCTTACAAATTCCTGCGGGTACAAGTGCAGCATTACCATGCTATCGAGGGAAAGTCGCTGGCTTGCCCCTTGCTGCTCATCCGGACATTGCCCGATTTCTCAGGAGGGGTGCTTAAGCTCTCTCCTCCCATCCGGTTGCCCTGTCCGGCCTGGAACCTGGGGCTGGTGTTGAAGGCTCTTCAGTGTTCACCCTTTGAGCTTCGGAGAAGGATGTGACTCTCAAGACAGTCTTTTTGGTGGCCATTACATCGGCTAGATGCGTGTCTGAGCTGCAGACTCTGTCCTGTCGGGACCCTTTTTCTGCAATTCTCGGAGTCCGGAGTAACTGTACGTACAGTGCTTTCCTTCCTGCCTAAGGTGGTTTCAGCGTTTCACCTGAACCAGCCCTTTTTTTCTTCCTTCCTTTTCTAGGGAAGAGTTCCCAGACTCCTTTGGCCAGTTACATCTTTTGGATGTCCGCAGGTGCTGTTGCAGTATCTACAGATGTCAAATGACCTTCAGGACTTTTGATTGACTTTTGTCGTCTTGTCAGGTGCTCGGCTTGGAGGTCCAGCGTCTAAGGCCACTATAGCCCGTTGGCTCAAGGAAGTAATTTTTGCTGCGTATCTGCTTTCAGGTCGGTCTCGTGGGCTGACGGGTGCACTCTCTCTTCAAGAGATCTGTAGTGCGGCTACTTGGGCTTCTCAGCTCTCTTTTGTGCGGCATTACAGGCTGGATGTTGCAGCGAAGCAGGATGCTGTTTTTGGAGCTCAAGTGCTTGCTCGCGGTGTGGCCTGTTCCCACCCTATTTAGGGAGTGCTTTTGTACATCCCATCAGTTAATGGATTCATCTTCTGCTGATGACATGGAAGGGAAAATTAGGTTCTTACCCTGGTAATTTCCTTTCCTTTAGTCACTGCAGATGAATCCATGATCCCTCCCTGTCTGACTTTGTTTTTTGTTCAGATCTTTCATGCAGATATAAATCGCATTGGGAGAAGTTGGAAACCAGTTCTCAGAATTTGTACATGATGATCTACTACAGGAGGTTGAGATCGTCCCTCCTTTGCATGGTTATTACCTGTTCTGGGGCGTTTGTTCGCTGTGAGGAAAGTTTATGTTGTTATAGCTTTATGGTTCACTCTGCTTTGGAAATCTCAAATATTGAAGGCAGCTGGGGGCTAGCCGTCTAAGGGTCACTGTGGTTTTTCAGTGTTCTCTATCTCCACCTGCTGGTAGGCGGATGCAACCCATCAGTTAATGGATTCATCTGCTGTGACTAAAGGAAAGAAATTACCAAGATAAGAACCTAATTTTCCCATGAGCTTTCATCTCTGTGGCGTTTTTCTTAATATCCTTTATCCTTATCAGTGCTTGCATCTGGCTTGACAGTGCTTATGTTACTTATTATTTTCTTGATTTGGATCCTTTTTCCATTTTTTTTGAAGGATGTCCTTTTGGCTCTAATAGCCTCTTTCACACCTCACCTTTTAACCATGCTGGCTTTTGTTTGCTCTGTTTTCCACCTTTGTTAATACGGGACATACATATAGTCGGGGCTTTATGATATTTTTGAACAACATCCATGCCTGATTCAGAGTCTTAACCATGTCGGCTGAACCTTTCAGCGTCATTTTAACCATTTTCCTCATTTTGTCATCATCGTCCTTTTGAAAATTAAAAGCTGCTACTGTAGGTTTTCTTAGTGACTTCACTCCAAATATCAGCTCAAGTTTGATCAAATTATCACTGTTTCGCAGCAGATCCTGCACTGTTACCTGTTTTTCCTCAAAGAAAGTGAAGTTACTCACCTGTAGCAGATGTTCTCAGAGGACAACAGGGCACAAATTACCACCTATCCCATTTTTCCGAGGAATTGCATTCCTTATGCTTTTTTTTACTATACTGTTGGTCCTGTGCACTTATGTTGGGCAGGAAGTCACAAAGTTTGTCCCCGTCCTCACGGGCTCTGTCCCCGTCCCCATGCCCGCGGTTACTGCGAGTCCCCATGTCATTCTGTAACCCACTGTAACCGCGGGGACGGGGACAGATCCCACGGGGGGTGGGGATGGGGACAGTCCATGAGGACGGGGACAAACTTTGTCCCAGTGTCACTTTCTACTTTGAAGCCTGTTAATGAACTGGACTGTTATTTATGTTTGATGCAGATTAAAATATTTTATTTTTTTGGAAAAAACAAGCAAACATGCTTGCCACAGCTAGCAAAATTTGCATGGGGGATCCTGTACTTTCCTGCTACCAGCACATCTAAGACTTTTTTTTTTTTTGCAGGAGGTACTGTGGAAGACATGAGAGCTAGATTGAATCCTGAGATTGTTGATGACTTTTATCCACAGATTAAAAAATCATAACTGTTCTTCATAGGGGCACATTTCTCCCCTCTAGGGCATACAGAACTAGTTATATTTGTACCCCTGGACATTTAACAGGGTGGATTAGGATTCCTTGGAGTAGTAGAAGTCAGCTATTGTTGGGGTTGGAAGGCTAGAGGGTGGTGGTGGTGGGAGGGTTTATTAAAGTTGCTGCTTATTAGGTGTTTCTATTGTAATTTATACACAACAGTTGCACAGCATATTCATTTTTATACTGTAATAAAAGATTTACATTTAAAATCAGAAGTGTTTGAGGCTTCTGCAGATGAGAACAAAGCGGGCGGGGACGGAAACTGGGCCTGCGGGGGACCGGATGGGAACGGAGACAGAACCCACGGGGACGGGGACAAATTTTATCCCGTGTCATTCTCTAGTGGTAGCCAGTGGCTGTGCTCATATACTGGCTTCTAGAAAGAGCTGTTTTGTGGATAGGGACTGTTTCTGAAATGACTGATAGTTGTGAATCAAAGGTTTTGGATTCTATAATTCCAGTTAAGCTAGAAGCCCAAAGAAATGGACAAAATTGCAGTGCCAAAAACCATGTCCAGATTTAAGTATAAGCATCATAGGTAACTTCCTTTAGTGCCAGATTTTGAGTGGTGTTTGTAGCATTACCTCACTTGTCTTGAGCTGGATGTGTTGGGTTATGCCAATGATCTTGCTGCAGCTGCACTTTTTATATTCACATGATGACAGGAAGCCCATGCTGAAGGTGGGAGTAGGATGGCACAGGTTTTGTCAGCGCTGCAAGACCAACCTTGGCACAGGGGCAAGATAAGAGTTGACTTCCGTGAGAAGAAGAATCTAGGCAGGGGCAAATTGGAGGAGATATGGGGGTTGGGGAAGGAGTGTCATTCTATCCCCCTGTGCCGGTCACCCATCACTGCATATATTCCTTCAGCAAACAGGTGAAATAATCTGTGCAACTGAAACATGCTTTGTTTTGTTTTGGTACTGTAATTTTGCTCTTTTTCATCTTTTCTTTTTTCTTTATGAAAGACAGTTGATAACAAGGAGATGGCAGCATACATGAAGGTCAAGTAAGGAAGGCAGAACGATGCCCAAGGCTGGGTGTTCTAAAACACCACAGTCAGAAGCTTTCTCTCTCCGTAACGACATGGTGGAGAAACAAACTGGGAAAAAGGTAATGTTATTTCTAATTCTATTCACTGTTGCAGATCTGAGAGGCTGCTACCCCTAAAACTCTCTACAAACTCCTGTATGCCTGAGAGAGTGGTTGTGACCAACAGATTCTATCTTGGCCATGTTCATTTTATAACAGACCACCACAGGGTCCTTGTGGACTCAGAATCAGAAATGTAGAATTTGAAAAAAAAAAACCCACCCAAAAACAGAGGAAAGTGCAAGAGTTGCTGAAGTTGCTTTCCCTTCATAATGTAGGGTTTCTGTATTGTAGCAGGAAAGGAAAATGGGGAGCCAACATGGACTTCATCTGTCATCAGATTCTCTATGTTTGTGTTTTTATATGCAAGTCCAACATACATTGGCTAATTCTAGATTTTTCATGTGAACTTTTTCTTGTTTCTTTTAATAAGTCGTATGGTGGTATTAGTATCAGTATTGGCTGTACAAATTCTGACTACATCTCCAGTACAAGTTCATGGATAATCTCTAAAGCTGCTGCATTCTCATTCTGTTGAGCAAGTGGGTCATGTTTTAAGAATGAGGCCTTTGACATGTCATATGCTATTTGTGTGATGTCTAAGCCTTACTTCATTTTTCTGGTTTCTTGTTGAAATGATACCAAGATGAAAATTGACTATTCTTTGCTGCTGCTTTCCTAAGATTCACAGTTGTTGTTTCCTTCCTTCCCTCCTGCCAGCAGGAGGAGAGCAGCACTTCTTATGTGTCTGCATCCTCTTTTGTCAACTTCTCTGTTATCGGACTTATCGTGCTGACAGGTCTCAGACTACTAGTCTCATATATTCAGACACCAGATAGTGACACCAGAAGCAGCCACAGCATGAAGCAATACTCTCTTCTTTCTAGCCATAAGGGAGAGAAAACACACCAGAGGTAGAGGAGAAAGCATTGAGCTAGGGCTGACACTACCCCAGCACAGCAAGAACTTTGCATGGCACACTGGTTTGGAAGCACTGTTGTTAGGCACAAGGCTGATAGCTGTAATAAATGCCTTTCTCAGTAGTTTGAAGAGAGTTACTTACATTACATTCATATACAATGAGTAGTTTTCCTATCCCTAGAGGGCTTTACAATCAAAGTTTGCACCTGAATCAATTGAGGGGTAAGTCACTTGCCTAAGCTCATAAGGAGTAGGAGTGGGATTTGAACCTGGCTTATCTGGTTCTTGGCCCAGTGCTCTAATCATTAGTTTAGTCTCTTATGAAGGGATGCAAAATAGAAATGTAAGTGAGAACAATTAGGGCATATTTATAGGTAAGCCTTTACTGGCCTATTCCTATCCACTTTTGTCTTAGGTCCACCAAGCAGCTAGGCACACCAATCCTGTAAACTGGCAGGGATCGCCAGGCCCCGTCGACTGAAGAAGTCCAAGAACTAAGCATGCTTGCAATGCTGTCATTAGTGGATCAACATGTTGCAGTTAACTGCTGCACTTTGTAGACTTGGCACAGTTCCAGATTTCTTCAGCTGCTGGGGCTTGGGGATCCCAGCCAGCTAAGGTATTTTTAACTGTAATTTTAGAGTGAGAAGGGCAAAAGGAACAGGAAAATAAGACAGGGAGAAATGGGTGCTTAGTGCTCTCCCCCCCCCCCCCCCCCCCCCAAAAAAAAAGAAGAAAATTTACTTCTGGCTACCCTACTGAAACAAACAGAGCTCACCTGATGGGTCTTGTTCTTCTGTTTTTACATCTACTCTCTAATTCAGACTTGTCCAAGGTCAGTCCTGGAGGGCTACAAAAAGGCCAAGTTTTTGCGCTATCCCTATTCAGGAGTTCTCAACAGTCCTTGGTACATACCCAGTCAGTCAGGTTTTCAGGATATCCACAATGAATATACAGATCTGCATTCACTAACTGTTGGGAGGCGGGGTAATGCTGGGCAGACTTATACGGTCTGTGCCCTGAAGAGGACAGGTACAAATCAAGGTAGGGTATACACAAAAAGTAGCACATATGAGTTTGTCTTGTTGGGCAGACTGGATGGACCGTGCAGGTCTTTTTCTGTCGTCATCTACTATGGTACTATGTTACCTCCATTGTATTCAGATCTCTCATATTCATTGTGGGTATCCTGAAAACCTGACTGGCTTGGTATGTCCAGAGGAGTAGGTTGAGAACCACTGCCTTAATGAATATGCATGAGAGATTGTAGGCCCACTACATCCATTGTATTCAGATCTCTCATATGCATGTTCATTAGGGATATCCTGAAAACCTGGTCTGCTTGAGGCTGAGCTTGGAAAAGCCTGCTCTAAATGGAGGTCTGCTGAACTCAAGTCCAGCTTGAGCATTAGGTAAACTGGGCAGTCCCCTAGGACAGGAATTGGTGGGGGGGGGGGGGGGGGGGGCTGGAAAGAGAAGCTGCAGTCACAGGAAAACATTAAGTCCTGATAGCCATACAAACTCTAAGAACCATTAGTATGTATATATTTTTACTTGTAAGGAAGGAGCAATTTTCAAATATACCATTTATTTGGCTAAATAGCTTTTGGAAATTGCCCTCATTGGACGTAATTTTTGATGTTTTTTTCCACCTAGATAAGGTTTAAAATAAATAATAAATAAAACTGCATGGCTGAATACACGCATGTAGCTAAATATTGGTGGTAAGATTGGGCATACTCATTTCTGCAGGCATGGTTTGGGTGGAAGAGGGGCAGAGTTTTGATGTACCCTTCCATTTTATAAAGTTCATGGGTGCACACACAGAGAACACCTTCAGAGCAGGTGTAAATTTGTGCCTGACCATTTGCGTGCTATTAGGACTATTATCTGAAACAAAATAGTTTATATAAAAGTATATTGAAAAATTGTGTTCTTGCAGGATTGTACTGGGGGGGAATGGTATTGTGATTGTGATGCGTTTATGATAATCAGAATCTCAGAGAGACCAGGAAGTTGTTTGAAGTAGGTAGGAGGGATGCAAGTCTGGATTTTATTTAGATATAAACAATTTTATTCATTTTTCAATATAGCAACAAAACAGTAAGAAAACAGCATAATATTGATAACAGCATACTGTAACAGTTACCCTCATCTGATGTAAAGAATAATCTAGAACTTCCCTTACGCTCCCTGGAAATATGGCATAATCTGTCATTGGAGATTAGATGGCTTGTTTCTTATAACTCCCTACCCCTTACATTCTGGCCTGACTCCATTCCACCCCCCCCCCCCAAAACCTCAAATCTTAAACCATATTCCCAGTTTAGTGCAGAGGTGGTCATCCTCTGTCCTCGAAGGCTGCCAACCCAGTTAGGTTTTAGGATTTCCCAAATGAATATGCATGAGATCTATTTGCTTGCACTGCCACATCCATTGTATACAAATAGAACTCATGCATATTCATTAGGGAAATAAATTGTGAAAACCCAACTGGGTTGTGGCCCTCAAGATCTTAAGGTTTGCCTGCCTCTGGTTTAGAGGATAGAGGCCCTGTTTCTCAGATCCAGATTAACACAGTTTATTCTAGATTAGACTTCTGAATCTTGGCGCAAGAGTTTAAATATGAGTACTATATTGAGAGGAAGAATGTCTTACGTTTAAGAGTGAGATGTGCTTCTCGATCATCTTAGGTCATATGGAACTTATTCCTTGAGCTCCATATTTACCTAAAATTATCCCAACCAAGCTTTCTTATTGAACTGTTCGTCTCAAACCTGACTCTGTTACCCCCAATGTATCCACTA
Source organism: Microcaecilia unicolor (assembly GCF_901765095.1). NCBI lineage: Eukaryota > Metazoa > Chordata > Amphibia > Gymnophiona > Siphonopidae > Microcaecilia > Microcaecilia unicolor. Next base: position 356,912,905 of record NC_044035.1, on the reverse strand, counting down.
TATCAAAAATACGTGTGTGGTGATGATAACCCACTGCCTTGTTAATTGACTCAAGCATTTCCGGTTGTTTGTTATTTTCATCTTTTTTGGGGGTGGGAGGTGGGGGTGGCATAAAGAATGAAAAAAAATCGAACAAGGGGCCAGTGACCCTGTTTTCAGGGTTTTAAATGCAATTACTAGAACTTTAAAATTTGATCCTAAAACTAATTGGTAGCCAGTGGTACTGCATCAATAAAGGAGTCGCATAATCATAATAAAGATGAGTATGGTGTAATAAACATATGGCTGTGTTTTGAATTAATTGCAAATGACACAATGTCCTTGATGAAACCCTGTTGAGCAAGGAGTTAGAGTAATCTAATGTGCCAGTGACAGAGCATGCAATAACTTGTGAATGGCATCGTAAGTGGCACCACCTGGTCCATAAGAATAGGAGAAACCAAAGGGACAAATCAGGAACTGTAGTAAAATATGTATTGGTAGCAGGGGTTGGAATACTGTGGAGGCAGAGGGCAGTAGCTGGGCAACAAGAGCCTGGATTTTCTTAATGACAAATCATTCTGACTATGTCTTGACTTGACTGGGGCCAACAGAATGGTTAAAGAAGAGACTGTGAAATAAGAGACTGAGAGCAATTTGTGATTAATGAACCAGTGCAACAAGAAAAACAGCGTCATTCTATCTTACTGTATATAAATATTTTTCCTTGTCATCAAGCAGATGAATCCATTACATAGTAACATACATAGTAGATGACGGCAGAAAAAGACCTGCATGGTCCATCCAGTCTGCCCAAGACAAACTCATATGTGTATACCTTACCTTGAATTTGTAACTGTCCTTTTCAGGGCACAGACCGTATAAGTCTGCCTAGCAGTATTTCCCGCCTCCCAACCACCAGTCCCGCCTCCCATCACCGGCTCTGGTACAGACCGTATAAGTCTGCCCTCCCCTATCCTAGCCTCTCAACCACCAACCCCTCTTCCCCCCACCTGCTCCGCCACCCAATTTCAGCTAAGCTTCTGAGGATCCATTCCTTATGCACAGGATTCCTTTATGCATATCCCACGCATGTTTGAACTCCGTTACCGTTTTCATCTCCACCACCTCCCGCGGGAGGGCATTCCAAGCGTCCACCACCCTCTCCTTGAAAAAATACTTCCTGACATCTTTCCTGAGTCTGCCCCCCTTCAATCTCATTTCATGTCCTCTCGTTCTACCGCCTTCCCATCTCCGGAAAAGATTCGTTTGCGGATTAATACCTTTCAAATATTTGAACGTCTGTATCATATCACCCCTGTTCCTCCTTTCCTCCAGGGTATACATGTTCAGGTCAGCAAGTCTCTCTTCATAGGTCTTGGAACGCAAATCCCATACCATCCTTGTAGCTTTTCTTTGCACCGCTTCCATTTTTTTAACATCCTTCGCAAGATACGGCCTCCAAAACTGAACACAATACTCCAGGTGGGGCCTCACCAACGTATATTACAAGTGGGTTGTGTCCATCAACCAGCAGGGGGAGATAGGGAGCACTGAAAAACCATAGTGCCTCATGGCCAGCTAGCTCCTTCTGCCTCTTCAGTATTCTCTATCTCCCCAGCAGGGTGGTTGCAGCTTGTTCAAGCTCCTTCAGAAAATCTGCCTGGGGTGACTCCTGTGCTTTTTGCCAGTTGTAGCAGGAGTGTTGTGGCTGAATGTGCCCAGTTTAAAGGCAAATAGGTTAGCTCTTTCCCTGCCTTTCCTGGCCCCTGATGTGGAAGTAGACAAATAGGCAAGCCCTGTCCCTGTTTTTTCCCAAGCTGTGGATGCAGGTACATAGGTTCGCCCTTTCCCTGTCTTTCCCACGCTACTAATCCTTCGGAGTTGGAAATTTGCCTCTTTCGCTGTTGCCTCAAACTTTCCTCACAGCGTTAAAAAAAAAAAAAAAAAAAAAAAGTTGCGTAGTGCTTTGGCGCTGCGATCCCAGAAAAGAGGTTTTCTTCTGATTGTGCAGCGTGACCGAAGCTCGGAGACTCGGTCTGGTGAGGTAAGAGCATTTTGTAGCTCTTCCGGGGAGGGCCCATGTTCGGGACGATTTTGGCGCGAATCCACCATTTTGAATTTCCGCCGCTTTCGGCGATGGCTGCTGAGAAAGTAAAGCGCTGTTCCGTTTGTGGCAAGCGCAAATCTGCAGTGGAGCTCTGTAAGGCGTGCTTTTCAGATGGTAGAGCCGTCTCAGGCATGGCGAGTGATGTTCCCTCCCGCTCCGTAGAGCTGGCAGCGGGCGCCATTTTGGAACAGCATGGCGCGACTCCCGTTGAGGCGGAGGGGTTTGAGCCTGGAGGGGCGCCTCGTGGAGAGGCTAATAAAAGAGCTGTTTCCCCTGGAGTGGAACCGGGAGGCCAGGGTGAGCCGTTTTCCCATGAATTTGTTTTATTGCTGCATAATGCATACATGTTAAAAAGAACTCTTCCGCAGGGGTCCTCTGTGGCCCTGCTTTCTGTATCCCCTCCAGTGGAGTCTGGCCTTGGATTACAGTCAAGGCGTGTTTTCCCCTGACAGATGGCCGCAAGACAAACGAAGAAGGGTGGATTCCCCTTCAGAGAGTGGCGCCCCCCCCCCCCCCCCCCCGGTCGGGATGTGAGGACTCTGAGGGGTCTGGCAGGCCTTCGTGGTCTGGCGAGCCAGAAGAAGGTGCAGGATTGCCACCGGATTCAGATGATCCTTCCGCGGTGAGGATTTTCCACCGTGATGAGCTGCCAGCACTGATGCCTTGCAGGTCCTCTCTGTAGAAGACCCTGGGAGTACTGAGACCTCCTCCGGTAATCCGAGGATGCCATGTACTAAGAAGCCTGCTCGAGCCATCCAAGAATTTATCACGGCTCAATGGGCTGACCCAGAGGGGCCTTTGAAAGTCGCCAGGGCTATGGGGCAATTATACCCTCTAAGTGAGGAGCATTTGGCGTGCCTAACAGTGCCTAAAGTGGATGCCCTGGTCACGGCTGTGACAAAGAAAACTACCCTCCCAGTGGAAGGAGGAGTTGCCCTGAATGACATGCAGGACCGTCGCCTGGAGGCAGCTATGAAACGGTCCTTTGAAATTTCAGGCCTATCCTTACGGGCATCTGCATGCAGCTGATACGCTGCCTGAGCCTGCCTCGCTTGGTTACAACAGGCAGTGGAACAGCCCGGAGATGGAGTGGAGCCCCTTTCGGAGGTGGCACCGTGGATGGAGTCGGCCTTGTCATTTTTGGCTGACGCCCTTTATGATCTGGTCAGAGCTTCGGCTAAACAGATGGCTGTAGCGGTGGCGGCTCGCCGTCTTCTGTGGCTATGGCATTGGGCAGCTGACATGGCCTCTAAGCAAAGGTTGGTGAAGTTGCCCTTTCAAGGCCTTTTCCTGTTTGGAGAGGAATTGGAGAATATTGTGAAAGGCCTGGGGGATTCCAAACCCCAGCGCTTACCCAAGGGTAGGCCACGGCCTTCTTCCTAGGGTCAGGCGGTTTCCTCCTCTTACAGAGCTTGCTTCCGTGAAGCTAGAAAGTACCACCCGGGGCGTTCTGCTGGGTTCACTTCGCGTGCCCGTTTTCAGAAGAGGAACTCCTTTCGCTCAGACAAACGTTCCGCAGCAGCAGGCTCAAGACCTGGAGTTCAAGGGCGACCCTCTCAATGATGGTGCGCCGGCCCCCTCCTCGATTCCTGTGATAGGAGGACAACTTGCCAAGATTACCTCAGTTCAGTGGGTCTTGGACCTGATCAGGGAAGGCTACAGAATAGGATTCAATGCCCCGATAAGAGACGTGTTTGTGGAGTTCCGATGCGGTTCTGCCGCCAAACGGGCGGTGGTAGAGGAGACCTTACAAGGCTTGATTCATATAGGGGTGGTTTCCCTTTGCCTCCCGCCGAATGCGGCTCTGGCCGTTACTCCATTTACTTCGTGGTGCAGCAAAAAGGAGGGTCTTTTCGGCCTATCCTAGACTTAAAAGAAGTCAACAAGTCTCTGAACGTGCGGCATTTTCACATGGAAACCCTGCGCTCCGTCATAGTGGCGGTACAGCCAGGATAGTTTCTCACGTCTCTGGACCTGAAAGAAGCTTACTTGCACATACCAATTTGGCCCCCGCACCAGAGGTTTCTGTGTTTTGCAGTGATGGGAAAACATTTCCAGTTTCGGGCCTTGCCTTTTGGCCTCGCCACAGCTCCCCAAACCTTTTCCAAGGTAATGGTGGTAGTAGCTGCTTTTCTCAGGTGAGAGGGTATCCGGGTTCACCCGTACCTAGACGACTGGCTGATCAGAGCAGACTCTGTAGAAGAGAGTCATCAGGTTACAGCCAGAGTGGTCTCAGTACTGCAATCTCTGGGCTGGGTTGTCAATATAGCCAAAAGTCACCTGACCCCCTCTCAATCTCTAGAATATTTGGGGGTTCGGTTCGACACAGCCTCGGGGATGGTCTTCCTACCCGAGCAAAGGTGGTGCAAGCTTCAGAACCAGGTCCGTCTGCTCCTGAGGATGCCTCGCCCGCGAGCTTGGGATATAGTCCAACTGTTGGGGTCGATGACGGCCACTTTGGAAGTGGTGCCTTGGGCGAGAGCGCACCTGAGACCTCTGCAGTGTTCCCTGCTTCAATGGTGGTCTCCAATATCTCAGGATTATCAATGCAGACTCATGTGGCTCCCTGCGGCCTGGCTCAGTATGGAGTGGTGGCTCTCAGACAGCATGCTGCGGCGAGGAATGCCGCTAGCGCTCCCCAATTGGTGCCTGGTGGTAACAGATGCCAGCATGAAGGGCTGGGGTGCACATTGCCGGGGAAGGCATGCCTAGGGTCTTTGGACACCCGAGGAGTCGGAGTGGTCCATCAATCGCTTGAAAGCGATTTTCCAGGCGCTTCTGGCCTTTCAATTGACCCTGGAAGGATTGGCTGTCAGAGTTCTGTCGGACAACACGACAGCAGTGGCCTACATAAATCGCCAAGGAGGCACTCAGTGCATAGCACTAGCAGCGCAGGCCGCGCCGATTTGCCACTGGGCCGAGCTTCATCTGCAGTTTCTGTCAGCAGCTCATATTGCAGGTCAGAGCAACATGCAAGCTGATTATCTGAGCAGGAATCAGATCGACCCAGCGGAGTGGGAACTTGCAGACAAAGTATTCCTGCGGATATGTGCCAAATGGGGAAAGCCCGTGATGGATCTTATGGCGTCAAGCACAAATGCCAAAGTCCCGTGCTTCTACAGCAGACGGAGAGATCCTCGCTCGGCAGGGTTGGATGCCTTGGCTCAACCCTGGCTTCAGGGCCTCCTGTATGTGTTCCCTCCATGGCCCTTGATAGGGCGAGTACTCCTGCGGATTCGGCTCTACCAAGGAGATGTGGTCTTACGGCATGGCTATTGAGAGGGCGCAGTTGAGAGACAAAGGATATTCCAGTAAAGTCATTTCCACTCTCCTACAGGCCCGCAAGCGTTCCACTTACAAGGCTTATGTCAGGATTTGGCGCCAATTTGAGGCTTGGTGTGCTTCTAAAGCGATTACACCCATGCGGACTTCTGTCTCGCCGATACTTGACTTTTTGCAGGATGGTTTACAAAAAGGCTTGGCCTATAATTCCCTGCGTGTTCAAGTGGCAGCCTTAGCATGTTTTCGAGGGAAGGTCGCTGGCCTCTCTCTGGGTGCTTGCCCGGATGTGACACGGTTTCTTAGAGGGGTGCTTCGGTTCCGTGCTCTCGTGTGGGCTCTGTGTCCGGCCTGGAACCTGGGGTTAGTTTTAAAGGCCCTTCAGTGTTCGCCCTTCGAGTCGCTTAGGCGAGCTTCGGAGAAGGATGTGACCTTAAAGACTGTCTTTTTGGTGGCTGTGACATCGGTGAGACGGGTATCTGAGCTCCAGGCGCTGTCCTGTCGAGACCCATTTCTGCAATTCTCAGAGTCCGGAGTAATGGTACGTACGGTGCCTTCCTTCATGCCTAAGGTGGTTTCAGCGTTTCACCTAAACCAGCCTATTTTCCTGCCCTCCTTTTCTAAAGAGGAGTTTCCAGAAGCCTATGGGCAGTTGCACCTTCTGGATGTGCGAAGGGCTCTGTTGCAATATCTGCGCTTGTCAAATGCCTTCAAGACCTCTGACCATCTTTTTGTTCTTTTGTCAGGTCCGCGCAGAGGATCTCCAGCGTCTAAGGCCACTATAGCCCGTTGGCTCAAAGAAGCTATCTTTTCAGCATATCTGCTATTTGGCTGGCCTCCGCCTGAAGCCTTTAAGGCACATTCCACAAGAGCGATGTCCTCTTCTTGGGCTGAAACTGGAGCACTCTCTTTTCAAGAGATATGTAGAGCAGCTACTTGGTCTTCTAAGCTCTCGTTTGGCCGACATTACAGGCTGGATGTTGCTGCCAGGAGAGACGCGCATTTTGGAGCACAAGTGCTGGCGTGTGGTGTGGCTTGTTCCCACCCTATCTAGGGACAAGGAAGGGAAAATTAGGTTCTTACCTTGGTAATTTTCTTTCCTTTAGTCATAGCAGATGAATCCATGAGCCCTCCCTCAATGGTTCATTATGTGATTTATGTTACTTTTATGTTCAGTTTTTCCTGTAGATATGTTCCCTCATTGGGAGAAGTTGAAAAACAGTCTTCAGGATTTCTGTTCAGTTACAGGAGGATGAGTTCATTCCCTCCTTTGAATTATAGCTCCAGTTTTGGGGCGTTCATCCGTGTGAGGAAAGTTCATGTTGTTATGCTTTGCAGTGTAACACTGCTTTGGAAGCTTAAAATACTGAAGAGGCAGATGGAGCTAGCTGGCCATGAGGCCCTATGGTTTTTCAGTGCTCTCTATCTCCCCCTGCTGGTTGATGGACACAACCCACTCGTTATTTATTTATTGCATTTGTACCCCACATTATCCCACCTTTTTGCTGGCTCAATGTGGCTTACAGAGTAGGGTTATGCTAAAGTCAGTACATGATTAAAATACAGTTGATCAAGGGCTGAGGTAAACAAGGAGTTAGCTAAAGTCGGTATATGATTAAAAGATAGTTGATCATGAGCTGAGGTAATCAAGGCGTTAGATGGACAGATGTTGGGTAGGTTATGTGAATTGTTTTAGGTGTGCTTGGGTGGTTTGGGGGATGATTTGTATCATTGAGGGTGACTTTTGTAAGCTTTGTTAAAGAGGTAATGGATTCATCTGTTATGACTAAAGGAAAGAAAATTACCAAGGTAAGAACCTAATTTTCCCCTGTATGGCCCAATTCTAAGTACTTAATTACTGCCATACTGAGACAGACTAAAGGTTCATCAAGCCCAGCATTCTGTTTCCAACATTGTCCAATCTAGATTACAAGTATCTGACAAGATCCCAAAACAGTTCAAAACATTTTATGCTGCTTACCCTAGAAATAAGCAATGGCTTTTCCCCAAGTCCATTTTAATAATGGCTTTCGACTTTTCTTTTAGGAAGCTATCCAAACCTTTTTAAAACCCCACTATAAGCTAACTGCTTTTATTACATTCTCTGGCAACGAATTCCAGAGTTTGATTACACGTTGAGTGAAGAAATATTTTCTCTGTTTAATTTTAAATTTACTACTTTATAGCTTCATTGCGTGCCCCCTAGTCCTAGTATTTTTGGAAAGAGTAAACAAGCGATTCACGTCTACCCTTTCCACTCCACTTATTATTTTATACACCTCTATCATATCTCCCCTCAGCCATCTTTTCTCCAAGCTGAAGAGCCTTAGCCGCTTTAGCCTTTCCTCATAGGGAAGTCGTCCCATCCCCTTTATCATTTTTGTCACCCTTCTCTGTACCTTTTCTAATTCCACCATATCTTTTTTGAGATGCGATGACCAGAATTGCATATAATATTCGAGGTAAAGTCTCACCATGGAGCGATAGGTATAACATCCTCATTTTTATTTTCCATTTCTTTCCTAATTACCTAACTTTCTATTTGCTTTCTTAGCTGCTGCTGCTGCACACTGAGCAGAGGGTTATAACGTATCATCAAAAATGACACCTAGATCCCTTTCCTGGTCATTGACTCCTAGTGTGGGACCTTGCATTACGTAGCTGTAGTTCGAGTTCCCCTTTCCCACATGCATCACTTTGCACTTGCTTACATTAAACGTCATCTGCCATTTGGATGCCCAGTCTCCCAGTCTTGTAAGGTTCCCTTGTGATTTAACAACTTTGAATTACTTTATGTCAGCAGCAAACTTGATTTTGTCCTTTGTAAGGTCCTTTGAGTAGGGACTGTCCTTCTTTGTTAAACTGTACAGCGCTGCGTAACCCTAGTAGCGCTTTAGAAGTGTTAAGAAGTAGTAGTAGTAGTAACTCACTAGTAACTCCCATCTCTAGATCATTTGTAAATAGGTTAAAACGCAGCTGTCTCAGCACAGACCCCTAGGGAACCCCACTATCTAACCTTCTACATTGAGACTACTAACCATTTAACCCTACTCTCTGTTTTCTATTTTTTAACCAGTTTGTAAACCACAGTAGAACACTACCTTCTATCCCATGACTCTCCAATTTCCTCAGGAGTCTTTTGAAAGTCCGGATATACAATAACAACCGGCTCACCTTTATCCACATGTTTGTTCACCCCTTCATAGAAATGTAATAGTTTGGTGAGGCAAGACGTTTCTTCACTAAATCCATGTTGACGTTGTCTCATTAATCCATGTACATAAGTATTGCCATACTAGGACAGACCAATGGTCCATAAAGCCCAGCATCCTGTTTCCCACAGTGGCCAATCCAGGTCACAAATACCTGGCAAGATCCCCCAAAAAGTACAAAACATTTTATGCTGCTTATCCCAGAAATAGTGGATTTTCCCCAAGTCCAATTTAATAATGGTCTATGAACTTTTACTTTAGGAAGCCATCCAAACCTTTTTAAAACTCTGCTAAGCTAACTGCCTTTCCATGGCGTCCCACAGATCAATCCAGTCTATGGGCTTTTAATTTAGGAAGCCGTCCAAACCTTTTTAAAACTCTGCTAAGCTAACCGCCTTTCCTTGGCATCCCACAGATCAATCCAGAGACTTGGGGGTTGTGTCCCTCTACCAGCAGGTTGAGATAGAGAGCACCTCTGAGGTTTGCTATATGTGGACCTATGCAGCCAGCTGAACCTCAGTATTCTCTCTATCTAGCATGTGGAGGGACATGTCTGTGCAGCTCTGGTTTGATCTGGCTACTTTGGGCCTAGCTTAGCACAGACAGGGGTTGAGTGGCTGTTTGCAGCTTGTGGTGTACACTTGGTGGTGTCAGGTCCCTCCCGGTTCCCCCTACCTTTCCTCCGTCGCCTGGGGCTGTTGGCCTGATCGGGTGTTTCCTTTCTCTCCTGACTTAAAAAAAAAAAAAAAAAAAAGTGATAGACTTTGTTTTTGTATAATCATATGGAGAAGTTCTGCCGAGTCAGTTTTGGGGCAGGCGTTTGTGGAGCATGCCAGTACCTTCTGAGGCGGCTAAGCGCTGCTCCTGGTGTGGGGGCCGGAGAGCAGCATCGGGGAATTTGAGTCCTACCGCCGTCAGCCTGCAGTGGGTGTTCAGCGCGAAGGGGGTTCTCCTCAGGCGTCCGGTAAGTCGGAAGCGCAGGGGATAGTTTCAGCGGTTTCCTCGGGGCAGTTAGTGCAGCACGTGTTGGAGGGCACTATTTTTCCCTTTCAGGTGTGACCCCGCTCCACACGTGATGGTTGATAGACAAGAGGCACAGTGTGCTTCTGTGGCACAGGCTCCGATGGAGGGAAGCGATGTACAGGGAGCAGGGGAGTCCCTTGCAGTTTCTTTTTTTCAGGATTTTGTTTTACTAATGCACAATGCCTTTCTTTTGAAGAAGTCAGGAGCTTCTCTTCAGGCAGCCCCATCTCTTCCTCAGCAAACTTCGATTGCTGCAGCCTCTGTCTTTCCTGCCAAAACGTCCCCGGGTGGAGATTTGGGATCCCGAGGAGCTATCTGACACAGATGGCCCGGTTTTGTCTCTGGGCTCTCCCTCAGAATCTTTGGATTTGGCAGATGAGGTCACCCTGCCCTCTGAGGATGGGGATGATCCGACGGCTGCCCACCCTTTTCACAGGGAAAAGCTTCCCTCCCTGATAGGGCTTTTCAGGTTTTGGCCATTTCCCCCCTGAATCGTCAGGGGGAACAGGTCCGGTGCCCTCTATTATGTCTGGCACCGTGCACACCTCGTTCCTTTCATGTGCGTGTGGCCATAAAGATCCTTATTTTGGCGCAGTGGGATACACCGGACAGTGGGCTTAAGGTTGCTTAGAGCTATGTCGTGTCTTTACGTGCTACCTGCTAATGACTTAGACTTGCTGAAGGTCGCTACTGTGGATTCCTTAATCACAGCGGGCACTAAGAAAACCACTCTCCCTGTGGAGGGTGGCACGGCGCTCAAAGACCCTCAAGATCGTAACTTAGAGACTTGCTTGAAGCTGTCCTTGAAGTAGCTGCCCTTTACTTGCAGGCCTCAGTTTGGGGCTCCTATGCGGCGCGGGCATGCTTATCGTGGGTACAGAAAGCCTCCTTTCCGGAAGATCTCGTGGCTGTTTTGCTGGCCTTGGAGTCCGGTTTAGCCTTCTTTGCGGGTCTTCTTTATGATCTTTTGAGGGCTTTGACGAAAGAGGTTTCCCTAGCCGTCACCGTGCGTCGCTGGTTGCGGCATTGGGCTGTAGACGTGGCCTAAGTCACGTTTAGCAAGGCTTCCTTTTAGGGGAAAACTTTTGTTTGGGACGGACTTAGAACAGATTGTGAAGGACCTCGGTGACTCTAAGGGCCAGCGCCTCCCGGAGCCGTTTGTACAACCGGCGAGATGTTGACCTAAGTTTAGGGATACACGGTGTTACTGTCCAGGTCATGGAGTCTCCTTTCAGAGAGCAAGGTCTTCTCAGAGACCTCAGCCCTTTCGAGGTGACAGGCAGGTAGTTGTATGTAAGCCATTCTGAGAGTATTGCTTGTTTAGCCACTACAATAGCTTTGCTTACAAAAGCGGTAAATCCTGATGGGACAAGGGTGTATGAGAACAGGGTGGCCTAGGAGCAGCGCCGAGTCATACTTCCAGCCCACCTTCCACATCTCAGAAACATATTGTACTAGCTCCTTCCAAAATCGGACTATGCCCTTGCAGGACCAAAACATGTCCCCGAGGGTGGCCCCCGGATCCCTGCATTTGAGGCACTCTCCCCAAGGTGAGAGTCCCATGTGAAAGGCTCTTCTGGGAGAAATGTAGAGTCTAAGAGCAAATTTGTATTGTAGCTTCCAGTGCTGTGTCATGTTCATTGTTTTGCGCATTGTAAGCGCATGGGACTTGAACTGAGGCAATGTAAGGGCCACAGGGATATCGCGTTTCCAGGCAGCCAGTAACTTGGCATAGTCCAGTTCGGTAACTGTGTCTCTGATGTGCCTGTGATGGAACGTGAGGGGCACTTTTTGCTGTGCCTCTAAAGAGAGTGCTGTTGCCAACTCTTCCTGGACATCCTCTGCCAGCGCCTCCCAGGACAAGGAACGTATATAATGCTTTAGCTGTGCATAATAGAACTCATCGGAGGGCGGCAGGGCGTATTCAGCACAGAGCTCCTGAAACAGCTTTATCTGTCCTTCACGGGTACTTGTAACAAGTATACTATCCCTTTCCATCTGCGGAACACCGAATATAGCCTTCCAGGTGCAAAGGCAGGGTTCCCGCATATTGGCAAGTATGGTGTAACCTTCGAAGAAATCTGTGTAATTTACAGATCCATTTCCAAGTTGCTTTTGCTGATGTCATTATTCCTGTATGCTTCAGTAGGGGGCGGCAATGGTAATCCCATTGTATGCAAATAGCTGCTGAAGTGCGTTTCTGGATATAATTGTAATTCCAATTCTCTATTTGTATGGTTCTGTGTTCTGCAAAACCAGTCAGTGATGTGGCGCATGCCACTAGCTATTGTTAGATATTTCATGTTCAGTAGTCCCAAACCCCCATATTCTACCGGTATACTCAGTGTTGGAACGGAAAGGCGGGGTTTCTTCCCACTCCACAAAAATTTTTGCATTAACCTCATTAATTTCTTTCCCTCCCCCCTCTTTAAGTAAAGCGGGAGAGTTTGAAAAACGTAGAGTCACTTTGTAACTACAGTCATCTTGTACAATGCAATATGCCCCAGAAGAGAGAGTGAAAGGGATCCCCATGCCTGCAATTGTTTTTCAGTGTCTTTTAATAAGCGTTGTATATTTAGCTCGTATAACTGGGACAATTCAGCTGGAATACATACTCCTAAATACTTAATCATGCCCTGCGCCCACTGTAAGGGAAACTGTCCAGGCCAAGATGTTTTGACGTCCGGTAGAATGGGAAGTGCAATGGATTTGTGTAAATTTAATTTAAAGCCAGAAAATTTCCCAAATTGTTCAATTATCTGCAGCAGCCTGCTTAAGCTCTGGGTAGGGTTTTTCAATAGTACCAGCAGATCATCTGCGTAGGCCAACGCCCTGATGTCATGACCTGCCAAGGTGACCCCCTCAAGGTCCTGGGTAGACGCAGTGATCCTCAGCAGTGGCTCCAAGGACAAAACAAAAAGTAGCGGGGAGAGTGGACACCCCTGTCTCGTTCCACGACATATTTGGAACTCTGACTCTCTTGTGCCATTTACAAGAACCCTCGCCGTGGGCTGGCAATATAGAGCACGAACCGCCCGCAGGAACCACCCCACTATGCCCATGCTTTCTAAGGTCTGAAACCAGAAGTCCCACCCGACCCGGTCAAAGGCCTTCTCCGCGTCTAAACTTACTACTAAGGAGGGCCCTTCATCTTGTTTACATGCTGCAATTGCCAGCAAGAGTTTCCTGACGTGTACTGAATTTTGTTCTTTATAATAGTCTGTACCATTTTGCCCCGCACAGATGGTTAGGTTCACCGGTCTATAATTTCTCGGATCACCTCTGGAACCTTTTTAAAAAATCGGCATTACATTGGCCACCCTCTAGTCTTCCGGCGCCATGCTTGAATTACATATTCTAGCCAGCGAGTCACCATCATTATAGTTCAAAGGTAATGGTTATGGTAAGTTGGGAACGAGGAGTGACTTGGTTACTAAGATCACAAAGGGGTGTTTCAGTGTTTTTTATTCGTATTCGCTTGATATCTCTGCCTAATCAATTTGGAGATTTGATCTTACCTAGAGAGATTACAAAAATCTTGACATAAGTTAGATGTAATGGGTTGGGGGGAGGTGGGGGGGGGGTTTGGGATGGAAATTAAACTTGTTAAAAATACTGAACACGTTTCTGTTTGCATTAATGTGTCTTAATTAATTTGTTCAATAAAAATTGTTTACAATTAAAAAGATAAATTATAAGGAGAAGTGGTCTTTGTTATTGTCCTACTTTAGAGATGCTTGATGAGAAGTGTTTCTTTTTTCTTTTCTTCCTCTCCACTCTTTCTCTCTTCTGTCCTTTACATGATTTTTGCAATTTGTTTGCTGTTGTACTGTTACACTGAATTGTCTTCTGTTGTTCTATTTTTAAATTTAATAAAAATACTACGACCTTAAAAAGATAAATTACATATTACTAACAATAGTTCTACAAATTCATTTTTCAATTCTATCAGTACTCTGGGATGAATACCATCAGGTCCAGGCAATTTGTTACTCTTCAATTTGTCAGATTGAGCCATTACATCTTCCAGGTTTATAGAAATTTCATTCAGTTTCTCTGACTCGTCAGCTTTGAATGCTATTTCTGGCACTGGTATCCCTCCAATGCCAGAAATAGCATTCAATTTAATTTCTCTGCTATGGCCTTGTCTTCTCTGAGTGCTCCTCTTACCCCTTGGTCATCCTGGGTCCAACTGATTCTTTTGCTGTCTTCTTGCTTTTAATATACCTAAAATTTTTTTTTTTTACTATGTGTGTTTGCCTCCAATGCAATCTTTTTTTCAAAGTCCCTCTTTGCTTTCATTATCAGAGCTTTGCATTCAACTTGCCATTCTTTATGCTGTTTCTTATTATTTTCAGTTGGATCCTTCTTCCATATTCTTTTAGGATTTTCTTTTAGCTCTAATAGCTTCCTTCACCTCATTTTTTAACTATGCTGGCTGTCGTTTAGCCTTCCTTCCTCCTTTTTTAATACATGGAATATATTTGGCCTGGGCTTCTATTTGTAACTACTTATGTAGTGGAGTACCTTGACAATATGAGTAGTCCATGTGAATATCCTGGGGACTCAAGCAAAATCTCAACTGCTGTATCAATTTGAGTTTATACTCTTGTCTTTTTTTTTTTTTTTTTACCATTACTATGAATCTGACATTCCTTGGGAAGATAGGGTGACCCCTAATGTGTTCACGTGCTGCCTCATCAGTATGTTATGTCTCTGTATTAAAACTGACAACAAATCTAGTAGCTGTGGAATCATCCCCGCCCACATGATACCATTATCTCAGTATTTAATTTCATTCAGTGTCATTGCAACCAATTCACCAGTACTTTCGTACATTCATTGAAGAGCCTAGAACTTCTCCTGTTAAGCTGCTAAGTAGAGCAAAAATGTAAAGGTCACCTGTAAACAAGAAGGGAGTAAAAACAAATGACTGAACCAACTGAGCCACAGGCACAAATATAATTTTTTTAAAAATTGGGGACAAAGGAGATCTCTGTGGAACACCATCTTCAAGTAACTTCAGACTCTTAAACATTCTATCCATTAAGAAGGCTTTGATCCATTCCAATACCTTCTCCCACCTCCCCTAAATGCTTCTTTGTCCATATTTCTTTGTCTACAAGCACCACTAAAAACTCCTGTGTATTAAAATTCGGATGAAAGCCCAACTGTACCTTTCCCAGTTTCTGTGACTCAGTATAACCCCTAAGCTACACAGTAACACAAGATTGTATGATTTTCACTGAGATTTCCAAATTGGAGCTCAGGCAATAATTAGAATTGCTACTGACACTGATGAATTCTCTATTACTATTATTGGCCTTATTAAAGCTTACTTTTGTATTCCTGGAATCTCCCCCACCTCTAATGATTTAAAAATCCATTTAAAAAACTGAAAATTTCTGTCCATTAGACACATCACACTGGGAAGGGGTCCACCAGACTATTCAGGTCCTCATGTCTCTTCTCAAACATCTTTTTTCCACAAACCCCATACCATTTTTTATCATTTTTCTCCGGACTGCTTCAAGTCTTCTTTTGTCCTTAAGATACAGCCTCTAAAATTGAACACAGTACTCCTTGTGGGGCCTCACCAATGAGTTCTATAGAGGTAAACACCTTTCTTTTGCTGATTGTACTTCTCTCTATGCAGCCAAGCATCCTTCTGGCTATGGACCTATTAAGGTCCGTTTCTTCATATTCCCTTTCCCTTTAAACAAAATGGGGATGGGTACACCTTGGAGTGCTTTATATGATGACCTTTATATCTGTCAAAACATTTTAAAACAGTTTGTTACCGTTGATTCCAGATTTTCTATCCTTATCACTATTAGCATAATGGAAGAGGCAGAGGATGGCCTTCTTCATGCTTCAGTGATTCCTCCTGATGTAGAGAAAAAAAATCACAATACTACTGCACACCCTTGGAAATAACACTCCTGTCTGCTTGTTGCAGGATAAAGTATCTGTAAACAAGACTCCCAAGTTGGATCGAAGTGATGGAGGGAAAGAGGTGAAAGAAAAATCTACAAAGAGGAAGTTGCCTTTCAGTGTTGGAACAAATGGCGATCAGAAAGACTCTGATACTGGTAAGACGGAAATGCAAAATGCTATCAGATTCTAGCCTCAGAAATAGGTTTTCTTCATACCTTCACAGTTGTCCGCTTTTTTGGCTACTAGGAGAGTTGACTGATGGGTTGTCAGGATCGGTTCCTGTCAGCAACTTCTAAGAAATTTCTCTGTGAATTGTCCTTTGTCCATGTCATTAGCATGGTGCCGGAATATTCTTGTTTTGTGGTTTGTTTCCTTGATTCTCCCATATTTACTTTGAACTCCTCCTAATTAGTGGACTTTGGGAGCTTTTCCTTGGAATTGTAAAGCATAATTATTAATATTTTTCTTTATGATGTTTCTTTTTTTGGGGCTCCCTTTCTGTACAAGAGTATTACTTGGTTTGTTTTGATAAAAATTGCATAAAATGAAAAGAAATGCGAAACCATTGGAGTCAACCTGAACTGTTAGTTCTGTAGTTACCAGAACAACAGTTTTTATTTCTTAGTTGATCATTTTTTAATGTTTGTGCTGCTTCTGGGAGTTCTTTTAAGCATCAGGCAGCATTACAGCAGCATTTTTGAAGCAGATTTATTTGTAACCTAGACATCCGATGTAAATTCTTTAAAATTTCTCATAGAGTGAATATGGATGAATGCTGAGGGTAGAGACCTGGAGATAGATGGTGATAATTTGAATTACAGTAATTTTGCTTGCTTGCTGACTTATGGAGACACTGGTTATTGATGACGTGCTTAATTTTTTTCAAGTAGGTAGAACTGAACTTTTTAAAAATTTGCTTAGCTAATTCCCCCCATACAAAGCTACACGGCAATGCCGACACAGCCCATCCACTTTGAATGGGCTGTCGCCATTACTGCACTGGCAGCTACCAGCATGGCTTTGTAAAAAAAAAAAAAAAAAAAAAAAAAAAAAGGGGGGGGGGGGGCAGGTAATGCAGTTTTTGTTAAAAAAAAATACTGCTAGTCAACTGTCATTTTACAACAGAGCACCTAGCCTGTGATGGCTCATAGACGCACATGTTCTTATAAAGGTGACAGATGCTTCTGTTTGCCTTTCAAAAATTATTACAGCAGAAGATAGTTCTCCGAGGACAAGCAGGCTGCTTGTTCTCACGACTGGGTGACGTCCGCGGCAGCCCCCACCAACCGGAAAGAAGCTTCGCGGGACGGTCGGCACGCAGGGCACGCCCACCGCGCATGCGCGGCCGTCTTCCCGCCCGTGCGCGACCGCTCCCGCCAGTTCCTTTTTTTCCGCGTCTGGAGAGAGTTGTGCTTTGCCGCTCTCTCTGTTTCAGCCGCCGGAATTTCGATCGCGTTTACGCGGATCGTCGCTTTTCTTTTTCTCTCTTGTTTTTGGTTATCGCCGGTTTCCTTTTCAAAAAAAAAAAAAACCTGAGCATGTGGAGCACGCGCTCCCCTTTTCCCTCGCTTCCAGCGGGGACGCCGCGTTGCGGCCTAGTGGCCGCTCGGTCGTTTCTTTTTTCGAGGTGTGATTCCAGCCACCATTGACGACTTTGACTTTGCCGACGCGATTTTTCCGTCGATGTACTCGAAGGTCCCGAGTGGATTTAAAAAGTGTGGTCGCTGCGGCCGGCCGATCTCGCAGACCGACACCCACGCTTGGTGCCTCCAGTGCCTCGGGCCGGAGCACAATATCAAGTCGTGTTCCCTGTGTCTCGGTCTCCGGAAACGGACTCAGGTTGCGAGGCAAGTTCTGCGGGACCGTCTTTTTGGAACTTGCGCCGGCCCCTCGACGTCGACCTCGACGGCATCGGTATCGACGCCCGGTCCTTCGGTACCGGTATCGATGCCCGAGACATCGGCACCGATGGCATCGACCCCAGGAGAACAGGTCCTGTCGGCCCGCCGGTCCTCCGGTGAGAGTGGAGGTGAGAGGCCGCGTGGGCAGTCGGCCCCGGTCACTCCCTCAGCTCGTGGGCCACGGGACCGAACCCTGTCTGACCCGGTACCTCGAGACCGAGGGGGATCGACCTCCTCCTCCTCCATGCCTTCCGGCGCCGGTGACGGGCATCGCAAGAAGGATAAGAAGCGTCGTCACCGGTCGCCCTCGGTGCATCCGGATATCGGAGAGGAGGCGACGCCGAAGCGTACTCGTCGAGAGGAGAGGTCCCCGTCGGTTGTGGAGGGTACCGACGCGTCGGGGTTCCGGCACCTCGGTGCCGTCTCCTGGCCCCCATCAGCTTCTGGCGCCGACACCCCTACCGGCCCCACCGCCTTTCCCGGCAGCGGGCCTGGACGAGTGCCTCAGAGCCATCCTTCTGGGGATCCTGGAAGGGCTGATGCGCCAGGCTGTGCCGGCGCCGGGGGTGCTTGCGCCCTCGGCGCCGATGTCTGTGGCGCCGGCGAGCTCTAGCCCGGCGCCGGGGCCGTCGACACCGCCGCCGCTTGCGGTGAGTCCACCGCTCGACGACACCGAGACCCTGGTGCCTCGACGTCGAGCCGGGCCCGGTTCAGGACTCAGCTACATGAGCTTATGTCCGATACCGAGGATGAGGACTCGTGGGGGGAAGAGGAGGACCCTAGATATTTCTCCTCAGAGGAGTCTACGGGCCTTCCCTCGGACCCCACACCTTCACCGGAGAGGAAGCTCTCACCTCCCGAGAGTCTCTCCTTTGCCTCCTTTGTGCGGGATATGTCTATTAGCATTCCCTTCCCCGTGGTCTCTGTGGAAGAGCCGAGGGCCGAGATGCTCGAGGTCCTCGACTATCCATCACCACCTAGAGAGTCCTCCACGGTGCCGCTGCACAATGTCCTCAAAGAGACACTGCTTCGGAACTGGGTGCGACCGTTAACTAACCCCACCATTCCCAAGAAAGCAGAGTCCCAATACAGGATCCACTCCGACCCAGAGTTAATGCGGCCCCAATTGCCCCATGACTCGGCGGTCGTGGATTCTGCTCTCAAGAGGGCACGGAGTTCGAGGGATACCGCCTCGGCGCCCCCGGGGCGGGAGTCTCGCACTCTGGACTCGTTTGGGAGGAAGGCCTACCAATCCTCCATGCTCGTGACCCGCATCCAGTCATACCTGCTCTATATGAGCATTCACATGCGGACCTATGTGCAACAACTGGCGGACCTGGTCGAGAAGCTCCCGCCGGAGCAGTCCAGGCCTTATCAGGAGGTGGTCAGGCAGCTGAAGGCGTGCAGAAAGTTCCTGTCCAGGGGTATCTATGACACCTGTGACGTGGCATCTCGTGCTGCGGCCCAAGGTATAGTGATGCGCAGGCTCTCATGGCTGCGTGCCTCTGACCTGGACAACCGCACCCAGCAGAGACTGGCCGACGTCCCTTGCCGGGGGGATAACATTTTCGGTGAGAAGGTCGAGCAGATGGTGGACCAACTGCATCAGCGGGAAACCGCCCTCGACAAACTCTCCCACCGGGCGCCTTCAGCATCCACCTCCACAGGTGGACGTTTTTCCCGGGCCCGGCAGGCTGCACCCTATTCTTTTGCAAAGCGTAGGTACAACCAGCCGGCCCGAAGGCCTCGTCAGGCACAGGGACAGCCCCAGCGCGCTCGTTCCCGTCAACAGCGTGCGCCTAAGCAGCCCCCTGCGCCTCCACAGCAAAAGCCAGGGACGGGCTTTTGACTGGATCCACGGGAACATAGCCGCCCTCAAAGTGTCCGTACCGGACGATCTGCCGGTCGGGGGGAGGTTAAAATTTTTTCACCAAAGGTGGCCTCTCATAACCTCCGACCAGTGGGTTCTCCAAATAGTGCGGTGCGGATACGCCCTGAATTTGGCCTCCCTGCCGCCAAATTGTCCTCCGGGAGCTCAATCCTTCAGCTCCCATCACAAGCAGGTACTTGCAGAGGAACTCTCCGCCCTTCTCAGCGCCAATGCGGTCGAGCCCGTACCACCCGGGCAGGAAGGGCAGGGATTCTATTCCAGGTACTTCCTTGTGGAAAAGAAAACAGGGGGGATGCGTCCCATCCTAGACCTGAGAGGCCTGAACAAATTCCTGGTCAAAGAAAAGTTCAGGATGCTTTCCTTGGGCACCCTTCTGCCAATGATTCAGAAAAACGATTGGCTATGTTCCCTGGATTTAAAGGATGCATATACTCACATCCCGATACTGCCAGCTCACAGACAGTATCTCAGATTCCGCCTGGGCGCACGGCACTTTCAGTATTGTGTGCTGCCCTTTGGGCTCGCCTCCGCCCCACGAGTGTTTACAAAGTGCCTCGTGGTGGTGGCGGCGTACCTACGCAGGCTGGGAGTGCACGTGTTCCCATATCTCGACGATTGGCTGGTCAAGAACACCTCGGAGGCAGGAGCCCTCCGGTCCATGCAGTGCACTATTCAACTCCTGGAGCTGCTGGGGTTTGTGATAAATTACCCAAAGTCCCATCTCCAGCCAACCCAGTCTCTGGAATTCATAGGAGCTCTGCTGAATACCCAGACGGCTCAGGCCTTCCTTCCCGAAGCGAGGGCCAACAACCTCCTGTCTCTCGCTTCGCAGGCCAGAGCGTCTCAGCAGGTCACAGCTCGGCAGATGTTGAGACTTCTGGGTCATATGGCCTCCACAGTTCATGTGACTCCCATGGCTCGTCTTCACATGAGATCTGCTCAATGGACCCTAGCTTCCCAGTGGTTCCAAGCCACCGGGAATCTAGAAGATGTCATCCGCCTCTCCACCAGTTGCCGCACTTCACTGCTCTGGTGGACCATCCGGACCAATTTGACTCTGGGACGTCCATTCCAAATTCCGCAGCCCACGAAGGTGCTGACGACGGATGCATCTCGCCTGGGTTGGGGAGCTCATGTCGATGGGCTTCACACCCAGGGTCTGTGGTCCCTCCAGGAAAAGGATCTGCAGATCAACCTCCTGGAGCTCCGAGCGATCTGGAACGCGCTGAAGGCTTTCAGAGATCGGCTGTCCTGCCAAATTATCCAAATTCGGACAGACAATCAGGTTGCAATGTATTACGTCAACAAGCAGGGGGGCACCGGATCTCGCCCCCTGTGTCAGGAAGCCGTCGGGCTGTGGCGCTGGGCGTGCCAGTTTGGCATGCTCCTCCAAGCCACATACCTGGCAGACGTAAACAACAGTCTGGCCGACAGACTGAGCAGAGTCATGCAACCGCACGAGTGGTCGCTCCATTCCAGAGTGGTACGCAAGATCTTCCGAGAGTGGGGCACCCCCTCGGTGGACCTTTTCGCCTCTCAGACCAACCACAAGCTGCCTCTGTTCTGTTCCAGACTTCAGACACACGGCAGGCTAGCGTCGGACGCCTTTCTCCTCCATTGGGGGACCGGCCTCCTGTATGCTTATCCTCCCATACCTTTGGTGGGGAAGACCTTACTGAAGCTCAAGCACGACCGCGGCACCATGATTCTGATAGCGCCCTTTTGACCCCGTCAGATCTGGTTCCCTCTTCTTCTGGAGTTGTCCTCAGAAGAACCGTGGAGATTGGATTGTTTTCCGACTCTCATTTCGCAGAACGACGGAGCGTTACTGCACCCCAACCTTCAGTCTCTGGCTCTCACGGCCTGGATGTTGAGGGCGTAGACTTCGCTGCGTTGGGTCTGTCGGAGGGTGTCTCCCGGGTCCTGCTTGCCTCTAGGAAGGATTCCACTAAAAAGAGTTACTTTTTCAAGTGGAGGAGGTTTGTCGTTTGGTGTGAGAGCAAGGCCCTAGAACCTCGTTCTTGCCCTGCACAGAGCCTGCTTGAATACCTTCTACACTTATCAGAGTCTGGCCTCAAGACCAACTCAGTAAGGAATCACCTTAGTGCGATTAGTGCTTACCATTATCGTGTGGAAGGTAAAGCCATCTCTGGAGAGCCTTTAGTCGTTCGATTCATGAGAGGCTTGCTTTTGTCAAAGCCCCCTATCAAGCCTCCTACAGTGTCATGGGATCTCAACGTCGTCCTCACCCAGCTGATGAAACCTCCTTTTGAGCCACTGAATACCTGCCATCTGAAGTACTTGACCTGGAAGGTCATTTTCTTGGTGGCAGTTACTTCAGCTCGTAGGGTCAGTGAGCTTCAAGCCCTAGTAGCTCATGCTCCATATACCAAATTTCATCACAACAGAGTAGTGCTCCCACCCAAAGTTCCTGCCGAAGGTGGTGTCGGAGTTCCATCTTAACCAGTCAATTGTCTTGCCAACATTCTTCCCCAGGCCGCATACCCGCCCTGCTGAACGTCAGTTGCACACATTGGACTGCAAGAGAGCATTGGCCTTCTACTTGGAGCGGACACAGCCCCACAGACAGTCCGCCCAATTGTTTGTTTCTTTCGACCCTAACAGGCTAGGGGTCGCTGTCGGGAAACGCACCATCTCCAATTGGCTAGCAGATTGCATTTCCTTCACTTACGCCCAGGCTGGGCTGGCTCTTGAGGGTCATGTCACGGCTCATAGTGTTAGAGCCATGGCAGCGTCAGTGGCCCACCTGAAGTCAGCCACTATTGAAGAAATTTGCAAAGCTGCGACGTGGTCATCTGTCCACACATTCACATCTCATTACTGCCTCCAGCAGGATACCCGACGCGACAGTCGGTTCGGGCAGTCGGTGCTGCAGAATCTGTTTGGGGTGTAAATCCAACTCCACCCTCCAGGACCCGAATTTATTCTGGTCAGGCTGCACTCTCAGTTAGTTGTTCTTCGTAGGTCAATTTCTGTTATACCCTCGCCGTTGCGAGGTTCAATTGACCTGGGTTCTTGTTTTGAGTGAGCCTGAGAGCTAGGGATACCCCAGTCATGAGAACAAGCAGCCTGCTTGTCCTCGGAGAAAGTGAATGATACATACCTGTAGCAGGTGTTCTCCGAGGACAGCAGGCTGATTGTTCTCACCTACCCTCCCTCCTCCCCTTTGGAGTTGTGTGTTTCATCGTTTGCTAGTCATTCAACTGGCGGGAGCGGTCGCGCACGGGCGGGAAGACGGCCGCGCATGCGCGGTGGGCGTGCCCTGCGTGCCGACCGTCCCGCGAAGCTTCTTTCCGGTTGGTGGGGGCTGCCGCGGACGTCACCCAGTCGTGAGAACAATCAGCCTGCTGTCCTCGGAGAACACCTGCTACAGGTATGTATCATTCACTGTATCTACATTTGCGTTTGGTCTAAGGCACTGCAGATGGCCCACCTAAGTGTGTGCACATACACATGTATTTTATAAACATATGTACATATCTTGCAAATTCTCCTCAGCTCTACCCATATACAACCACTAGGAATATATTCATATTTGGCACATGAAAGAATACACACTGCTGTTGTGTGTATACCCTCAGGCAATTTTATAGGTACCTATTTCTGTACATAAAATACCATTTATTCACAAAATAGACATATTACTATATCTAGAAGGCAATCAAACTATTTTTGGTTTTTTTTGCTCCTGTCTGCCAGCTCCAATTTCAAAATGGCCACTGTGTGACCTCCCATGGCAATCTTACAAGCCTGCCATTGGATGTCGCAGCAAACATTTTGACTGCAGATATAGCATGGGCAAGTGTGAAAAAAATGGTTTTGTTCACCCTTTACAGATAGTATAAGCCTGCCCCAACTAGCCACTAGACAACCAGGGTGGTACAATAGGTCCGGGGGGAGGGAAGAGGATGTAGGAGCTCTGTAGGTTTGGAGGGTGGGGGAGGAGGAGACCACAAGACATAGCACAAGAAGTTTCAGCCAAAATCAAAACAAGTCTGAATGCGGGATTTTGAACCAGGGAAGGAGTATTCTTGTGGGGCTGTACTACCGTCTTCTGAGACAGAATAAACACACAGATGATGAAATGTTTACAGAGATTAGGAAAACTGACAAATTAGAGAACTCTATAATAATGGGTGATTTCAGTTACTGATATATGTAAAGGAAGTCTTTTTTTTTTTTTTTTTCTCCACATATTTTCATGAATAGAAGTGACTTTACACCTCCAATACATGGTTTATTGAGTAGAATTTTGCTGTGAGAATAGTTGATTTCAGTTACTCCAATATTGACTGGATACATGTTACATCATAGAGTGCCAGGGAGATACAATTTCTAGATGTAATAAACAACAACAACAACAATCATTTCTAAAGCGCTACTAGGGTTGCGCAGCGCTGTACAATTCAAACATAGAAGGACAGTCCCTGCTCAAAGAGCTTACAATCTAAAAGACAAGAGAACAAACTAAGGACAAGTGAACAATCTAGAGGACGAGTGAACAGTTAATCTGATAGGGTGGTTAGATTGGGGTATTTTATATTTCTCGAGCGGTTAGGCGCCGAAGGCAGCATTGAAGAGGTGAGTTTTAAGCAGAGATTTGAAGATGGGTAGGGAGGGGGCCTGGCGTATGGGTAAAGGAAGATTATTCCAGGCATAGGGTGAGGCAAGGCAGAATGAGCGGAGCCTGGAGTTGGCAGTAGTGGAGAAGGATACTGAGAGAAGGGCTTTGTCCTGTGAGCGGAGGTTGCGGGCGGGAACATAGGGGGAGATGAGGGTGGAGAGGTAGTGAGGAGCCGCGGCCTGAGTGCATTTGTAGGTAAGGAGGAGGAGCTTGAATTGTATGCGATATCTGATCGGAAGCCAATGAAGTGATTTGAGGAGAGGGGTGGTGTGAGTATAACGGTTTGGGCGGAATATAAGACGTGCAGCAGCGTTCTAAACGGATTGAAGGGGGGATAGATGGCAGAGTGGGAGGCCGGTGAGGAGTAAGTTGCAGTAATCGAGGCGAGAGGTAATGAGAGCGTGGACGAGAGTTCTGGTGGTATGCTCAGAGAGGATCTGACAACTGGTCAAGGAACTGACAAGAGGGGGAGCCATTTTGGATCTGGTCCTTGGTGGCATGCAGGGTATAGTGCAAGAGGTGGCAGTGTTGGGTCCCCTGGGAAACAGTGATCATAACATGATCAAGTTTGAGCTACTATCTGGGATGAGCCCACAAAGGAAATCTACAGTAGCTACATGTAATTTTTGAAAGGGTGACTACAATAAAATGAGGAAAATGGTTAAAAAGGAACTAAAAAGATCGGCAGCAAAGGTTAGGACACTAAATCAAGCGTGGACGTTATTCAAAAATACCGTCTTGGAAGCCCAGTCCAAATGCATGCCACATATTTGCAAAGCTGGAAAGAAGAGAAAATGACAGTCATGGTTAAAAGGTGAAGTAAAAGAGGCTATTACAGCCAAAAGATTGTCCTTCAATTAATGGAAAAAGGATCCAATTGAAGAAAATAAGCAACATAAGCCCTGGCAAGTCAGATGCAAAGCATTAATAAAGAAGGCTAAAAGAGAATATGAAGAGAAACTTGCCACAGAGGCTAAAACTCACAGTAACAACTTTTTCAGGTACAGTACAGTAGAAGCAGAAAGCCGTGGGACCGTTAGATCATGAAGGAGCAAAAGGGGCGCTCAGGGAGGAGAAGACCATAGCGGAGAAACTGAATGAATTCTTTGCTTCTGTCTTTACGGAAGAAGATGTAAGAGATCTGCCTGTACCTGAAATGGTTTTCAAGGATGATGATGCGGAGGAACTGAAAGAAATCTCTGTGAACCTGGAAGATGTACTGAGCCAGATTGACAAATTAAAGAGTAGTAAATCACCTGGACTGGATGGCATACATCCAAGGGTACTCAAAGAACTCAAGCGTGAAATTGCTGATCTGCTGTTAGTAATATTTATTTTATTTTTATTTTGGTGCATTTTTACCCCACATTTTCCCACAAGATCAGGCGCAATGTGGCTTACATTAATGCATGAGGATACAATACAGAGATGGCACAGTTACGGATTGTGACAGGAGGGGATGGAACATGGGATAGCACGGGGTGAATGTTAGGGGCAAAGCAACCAGTGAATAACCATGTGCAGTCAACAAGAGAGAGAGGTTAAACATAGTAGTTGCCAGTGGAATAAGCCTTGTCGAAGAAGAATGTTTTTAAGGACTTCTTGAACAGTTGGTGGTCGACTAGCTCTTTTAGTTGTTTTGGCAGAACATTCCAGGATTTTGGACTGATGTAGGGGAAGGATGAAGCAAAAAGGGTCTTGTATTTAACATTCTTGCAGCTGGGATAATGTAGATTGAGGTAGGACCTTGCAGTTATTAGCGCATTTCTAGATGGTAGATCAGTTAGCTTAAGCATATATTCAGGGGCTTCACCATATATTATCTTGTGTTAGTGAGCAGATTTTAAATGTAATACAATCTTTTACAGGGAGCCAGTGTAGTTTAAAACGTAGTGGCTGAGCATGTTCAAAACACAATTTGCTCATTATTAGCCTTGCTGCTGTGTTTTGAGCTGTCTGAAGCCTTTACAGAATGTAGTCCCGACATCCAGCATATATCCCGCTACAGTAGTCTATATGGGAGAGAACCAGCTAATGAACGAGGGTACGGAATAGCTCTCTTGTAATAAAATGCCTGATACGCTTCAGCCTCCACATTGCGTGGAACATTCTTTGTGATGATTTTCACTTGATTGTCCAGTTGTAAGTGGTTATCCAACTCTACTCCCAGGATTCTCAGGCTATTTGAGATCGAAAGTTTGAAGTCCTTAATGATGAGTGAACTTTGGACTACTTTATTGTGCTGGGACGAAAGGATTAGACATTGTGTTTTGTCTTGATTAAGTTTAAACTTGTTGTTAAAATTGTCCATAGTACCTGAAGATTGGAGGGTGGCCAATGTGATACCTATTTTTAAAAAGGGTTCTAGGGGTGATCAGGGAAATTTCAGACCACGTCGGTCCGGGCAAAAATTGTGGAAACTATAAAGAATAAAATTACAGAACACATGGACTAACATGGTTTAATTTTCAGCTGAGCGAAGTCTTGCCTCACCAATTTGCATCATTTCTTTGAAGGCGTGAATAAATGTGGGGAAAATTGAGCTGGTTGATGTAGTGTATCTAGATTTTCAGAATGCTTTTGATAAAGTTCATCATGAGATTCCTGAGAATATTAGTCACGGGATAGGAGGCAAGGTTCTGTTGTGGATTAGGAATTGGTTATTGGACAAAAACAGAGGGTAGGCTTAAATGGTCATTTCTTTCAGTGAAGGAGGGTGAACAGTGGAGTGCTGCAGGGACCTGTACTGGGACCGGTGCTATTATAATAAGAAAGTAGAAGACTGGGCATTAAATGGCATATGGAATTTAATATGGACAAATGCAAGGTGATGCACATTGGAAAGAATAATCTGAATCATAGTTACCTGATGCTACGCTCCACCTTAGGGGGTCGGCGCTCAAGAAACAGATCTAGGTGTCGTTGTACATTATATGCTGAAATCTGCTTATTGTGCATTGGCGGTCAAAAAAGCAAACAGGATGCTAGGAATTATTAGGAAAGGGATGGTGAATAAGACCAAAAATACTATAATGCCTTTATATCACTTCATGGTATGACCGCACCTTGAGTATTATGTTCAGTTCTGGTCGCCATATCTCAAAAAAGATATAGCGGAATTAGAAAAGTTTGAAAGAAGAGCGACCAAAATGATAACTTTTCTTTTAACTGATGATGATAGCACATTTTCTAGCGCTCTACACTTTGTTTTTATTCAAAATTTAAGGTTTGATTTGTGTCAATCTTGTTTATTTAGTTGTGTTTTTCAATTTTTTGACAACCAATGGTTTTATGGCAGTCATTTTTTTACCTGTTGCAATTCCATTTGTGTCTCAAACATAATTTACATATGCTTTATTTCCTTGTTAATGAGTGGGTATAAGTTTGAAATACACAATATTTTAATTTATGTATCTATCTAGATTTGTTATTTTTATTTGTATTCTTGGTTCCTTTCTAAGTGTTTTTATTTATATATACTTTTTGATTGTTTATTGTAATATGTTTTATGCAGACCCCTGACGCAGGTGCAGTGGCACCGAAACACGGCCCGTGTCGGGTCTTTCTTCAATCAAAATTCACTATTAAAGGATTTCTTAAATGAAAAAACTGTGTTCCCTTTTGTTTTTAAAGGCCCTTTGTGCTGTTTTTTTTGTGCTTGATACATGTCCAAACCATGTGGCCCATTGTGGCCCTTTCTGTCCCGCACTTGGGGCAAGCCCCCCAAGGCGATGCCCCCCATATGGAATGCCCGTCGTGGTGCAACAAATGCTCGAAGTGCAAACTTATACTGCATTTCCCAGTGCGCCGTGAATACAGAATATTTCCGAATTATCAGAATATGCTCTTTCAGCTGCTCCATCGTTAATGAGAGCTGGATGTCAGCTTTCCATGCCTCCAGTACCCGTGAGTAATCCAACTCCAGTGCCGTGTCCTTGATATGTCTGTGGTAGAATGACAATGGCACTTTCTCCTGTACCTCTAGCGTGTAGGCCATCAAAAGCTCGGTCTGCACGTCCTCTGTCATATTGTACCATGGTAGTGAGTCAGCATAATGCTTAAGTTGTGCATAATGAAACGAGTCTCTGGCTGGCAGGTTAAATTCCGCTTGAAGTTCTTGAAAGGATTTAAGTTTTCCTTCTTGTGTCAATACCTGTAGCAGGTTCACTATTCCCTCTCTCCGCCATCTGAGAAAGGCTGGATATAAGGCACCTGGTGGGAATGCTGGGGTTTTGCAAGTTGTCAGATATGGTGTCACCTTCGCTGAAAAGTTATGCAGTCGACATATCCATTTCCACACTGCCTTGGCCGTGGTCATAATTCCTGTTACTTTCAATATTTTTGGTATCTCACTTCCCGTGGTGTGCAAGCAGCTACTAAAATGCACCTTTGGTAGGAATTGTAACTCCAATTGAGTGTTTGAGTAATCTGCTTTCGAGTGGAACCAATCGTTGATGTGTCTCATGCCGCTTGCAACTGTTATATTCCGCATACTCGTTAATCCTACTCCACCATACTCTGTTGGTGTTTGCAAAACTTGTAATGTCATCCGCTCTCTC
Organism: Microcaecilia unicolor; assembly: GCF_901765095.1. Taxonomy (NCBI): domain Eukaryota; kingdom Metazoa; phylum Chordata; class Amphibia; order Gymnophiona; family Siphonopidae; genus Microcaecilia; species Microcaecilia unicolor. Next base: position 356,884,369 of record NC_044035.1, on the reverse strand, counting down.
TTTCCCCTCCAGAGGAAAGTCTTTAACATTTTATTCAATTTTTGTTCATCCTCTCTTTTTAGATATAGGGGTAGCAGCTGGAACATAACCATCGTGGTACAATAAACATCCTGCTATTCATTTTAAAAATATTAGCATGCAAATTCATTGAGTGTTCCCTAGTCTTGGTACTTTGATAGAATAAACAATGAATTCATGTTTACCTGTTCTACAGTTCTACACCATTCAGGATTTTGTAGACCCCCCCCCTCCCCCCCCCAAGCTGTGTCTGTTTCCAGCTTGATGAGCTCTAGCCTCTTTAGCCTGTCACTTGAGTTCCATCTCCTTAATTGTTTTGGTTGCCCTTCTTTGAACCTTTTCTAACTCTTCTATACAGATTATTATTATTAGCATTTGTATAGCGCTACCAGACGCACGCAGCGCTGAACACCTGATACAAAGAGACAGTCCCTGCTCAAAAGAGCTTACAATCTAAATAATACAGACAGACAAGACAGTTACGGGTGAGGGAAATAATGGGAGTTAAAAAGCAGCAGTGAAAAGGTGGGTTTTCAGCATAGATTTGAAAACAGGTAGAGATGGAGCTAGATGTATAGGTCCAGGAAGTCTATTCCAGGCATAAGGTGCCGCGAGAGAAAAGGAGCGAAGCCTGGATTTAGCAGTGGAGGAGAAGGGGGACGACTAGAGATTTGTCCAGTGAGCAGAGTTCATGGGGAGGAATGTAGGGAGAGATGAGAGTGGAGAGGTAATGGGGGGCTGCAGAGTGGATGCATTTAAAGGTCAGTACGAGAAGTTTAAATTGAATGTGGAAGCGGACAGGGAGCCAGTGAAGTGACTTGAGGAGTGGGCTAGTGTGGGTATAATGATTCTGGTGGAAAATAAGTCATGCCGCAGAATTTTGGACAGATTGGAGAGGGAGAGTGATGACTGAGCGGAAGACCAGTGAGAAGTAAATTGCAATAGTCCAAGTGAGAGGTGACAAGGGTGTGGATAAGGGTTCTGGCAGCGTATTCAGAAAGGAAGGGGCGGATTTTGCTAATATTGTAGATAAAGAAACAACAGGTTTTGGCGATCTGTTGAATATGCGCAGAGAAGGAGAGAAAGGAATCAAAGATGACTCCAAGGTTACGAGCCGAGGAGACAGGGAGGATGTGAGAGCCATTAACAGAGGTTCCCCACAGGAGGCTCTTAAATAAACTGGATGGGCTGAAGATAGGACCTGAAGTGGTGAACTGGATTAGGAACTGGTTGACGGACAGACGTCAGAGGGTGGTGGTGAATGGAATTCGATCGGAGGAGGGAAAGGTGAGTAGTGGAGTGCCTCAGGAATCGGTGCTGGGGCCGATTCTGTTCAATATATTTGTGAGTGACATTGCCGAAGGGTTAGAAGGTAAAGTTTGCCTATTTGCGGATGATACTAAGATCTGTAACAGAGTGGACACCCGGGAGGGAGTGGAAAACATGAGAAAGGATCTGAGGAAGCTAGAAGAATGGTCTAAGGTTTGGCAATTAAAATTCAATGCGAAGAAATGCAAAGTGATGCACTTAGGGAATAGAAATCCACGGGAGGCGTTAGGAGGGGAGAGTCTGATAGGTACGGGCGGAGAGAGGGATCTTGGGGTGATAGTATCTGAGGATTTGAAGGCGACGAAACAGTGTGACAAGGCGGTGGCCGTAGCTAGAAGGTTGTTAGGCTGTATAGAGAGAGGTGTGACCAGCAGAAGAAAGGGGGTGTTGATGCCCCTGTATAAGTCGTTGGTGAGGCCCCACCTGGAGTATTGTGTTCAGTTTTGGAGGCCATATCTTGTTAAGGATGTAAAAAGAATGAAGCGGTGCAAAGAAAAGCTACGAGAATGGTATGGGATTTGCGTTACAAGACGTATGAGGAGAGACTTGCTAAACTAAACATGTATACTCTGGAGGAAAGGAGAAACAGGGGTGATATGATACAGATGTTCAAATATTTGAAAGGTATTAATCCGCAAACGAACCTTTTCCGGAGATGGGAAGATGGTAGAACGAGAGCACATGAAATGAGATTGAAGGGGGGCAGACTCAAGAAAAATGTCAGGAAGTATTTTTTCACGGAGAGAGTAGAGGATGCTTGGAATGTCCTCCCGCGGGAGATGGTGGAAATGAAAACGATAACGGAATTCAAACATGCGTGGGATAAGCATAAAGGAATCCTGTGCCGAAGGAATGGATCCTCAGGAGCTTAGTCAAGATCGAGAGGCGGGGCTGGTGGTTGGGAGGCGGGGATAGTGCTGGGCAGACTTATACGGTCTGTGCCAGAGCCGGTGGTGGTAAGCGGGACGTGGTTGGGAGGCGGGGATAGTGCTGGACAGACTTGTACGGTCTGTGCCAGAGCCGGTGGTTGGGAGGCAGGGATAGTGCTGGGCAGACTTATACGGTCTGTGCCCTGAAGAGCATAGGTACAAATCAAAGTAGGGTATTCACAAAAAGTAGCAAATATGAGTTATCTTGTTGGGCAGACTGGATGGACCGTGCAGGTCTTTTTCTGCCGTCATCTACTATGTTACTATGAGATAGAGAAAGGGGGAAGAGGGGAGGATCCTCACACTTTGCTGCTACTCTTTTGTGGCCATAATTTTGCTGGAAAATAGTGTATTTAGATTTGAAAGTTCTATCTATGTAATTGATTTTACAGTTTCTTCCTAAGCACACCTTTAAGTGAGGCGCTGCAGCCTAGTACAGCGTTTTCTAAATTTGTGCAGCCCAAGATGCATTTTTATTTAAAAAAAAAAAAAGAAAAGAAAGAAAATAGTTGTGTACATGGAAAGGCCTCATTTGACAAAAAAAAAAAAGAGCTAGGAAAGCACTGAAAGTCGGTCCAATCTTTCCCAGATTTCTGTGGATTTTGCACTACATTTAAAGCGGATTACATATTATGTACTGTTACTTATTTTGAACCTGGGACAGTGGAGGTTTGAGTGACTTGCCCAGAGTCACAAGGAGCTGCAGTGGGAATCGAACCCAGTGCCCCATGATCCAAGTCCACTGCACTAACCACTAGGCTAACCCCTCCAGGGACTAAAAACACACATGAACTATCACATTGGACCATCTATATACAAGTGCATGGGAAAAGAAAAATTTGTGCAATGTGGGCAGCCAGCCAGCTCAGTTAGTTTGCTTGCTACTGTATGTGATAACCAGACCTTCCTCCTATACATATGGAGTGCTCAGTGGATACTGTCCCTGTCTCAGTCTGGCTCAGGATAAAATAGAGATTGGAAGGGCTGTGTTCTGTCCATTAACTTTCATGTGTTGTATGTTGTTTGTTTTGTTACCTACTTAGGAATGTTGATAAAATATAAATTTGTTTAAATGAGTTCTGTGGCTCATACTGTAGTTAGTAAGAAGAGGTGTGCATGACCACACATTTTCAGAAAGGAACTCGAGCAAGCTGATGCCTCTTACTTCAAAGTGCTGAGAGCAGAGCCCAGGTGCTGGTCTTGACCCAAGTATTAGGCTGTGGTGACTTCCTCCTGTGGCAGGCCTGATCAGGTCTGATAAACACACCAGTTGGGAAGCACTATGGCCTAGTGATTAGAGCAGTACACTGAGAACTGGGGCCAGGGATCAAATATCACCTGTCCATCTGCGACATCCTTGTGCTCTTGTACAAGTCACTTCACTCTCTATTGCTTCAGGCTTCAGTTACAGATATAGAATATAAGCCCTGTGGCGCAGGTACCTGCCTACTGTATCTGTTGAGCTTGGATTTTCAAAGGCAAATAATTAAATCTAAATCTGTGAATGCCTCCCTTATAAACTAAATCTGAACCACTCAGTTTTTTTGTCGTAGGACGGTTGTTTAAAAAAAAAAAAAAATCTTAACTAAATCAATAAGTACAATAAAGTATCCTTGCGGTTTTCCTCAATTCCTTTGTGTAACTTTCAGATCTTTTCTGGAGACAGGAAGGCTGTAGAACTAGAGGACATGAATTGAGGTTGAAGGGGGATAGGAAAAATTTCAAGAAGTATTTTTTTTACGGAGAGGGTGGTAGATACTTGGAATGCACTTCCACGGGGAGTGGTGGAGATGAAAATGGTAACAGAATTCAAAAATGCATGGGAGAAACACAAAGGAATCCTGTTTAGAAGGAATGGATACAGAAACTTAGTGGAGATTGGGTGGCAACACTGGTAATTGGAAGCAAAGCCTGTGCTGTGCAGACTTCTATGGTCTGTGCCCTGAAAATGACAAGGACAAATCAAGGACAAGTATACATATAAATTATCACATACAATGAGTTTATCTTGTTCGGCAGACTGGATGGATGGGGTGAATTATCTTCAAGTACATCTAGTGGAGATGAAGACACGAGTGAGAAATTGGGGGCGACAATCATTCGAGGAAGAGGTCGGGGCAGAGGCACATGGAAAAACAGAGGAAGACCTACAGTATCATTCGAACAAACCAAAACACGAGGCAGGCAACGATTGAGAGACGACTCCCTATAATTAATCTATCAGGTAAACAACTTTCTACCATTCAGATGCAAGTACTTGCTAAGGGTTTAACAGTTATACCAACTTACTATCACGATCCATTCCAGACTAGGGTAAATATAGCCAAGTTTATTAGAACGCTTCAGTTGCGTGTATATTTTGATGATAATGATTCAGAATGCACTTCTTTTTGGAGGGTTCATCAAAAAAATAGATGGTCCCCTCCGGGGCCAATGGAACCGGTAATAGATACTTTTTACTGACGTGCTATGAGAAATTTGCAAAGTTTGGAACAGAAACGATCTTCTGTCCATCATAATGTGACTACTCGGGAACGGAATGCTATTCAGTCTTTATCTGAAGATTCAGACATCAATAATCCACCATGCAGATAAAGGAGGGGCGGTGGTTTTACTGCACAGGGATGATATCTTAGGGAAGCACTTCTACAGTTATCAGATGTCACCACATATTGTAAAATCCAAAAGGATCCTACTGATGATCTTCAACAAAATATATTACAGTTGTCAGTACAACAAGGATTTCTAACTAAGAACGAGATGGCTTATCTGAATCATAAAAATGCGAAAAATTCCAATTTTTTTTTTTTAAATCTACTCTTGAAAATACACAAGAAACTTGTGCAACCGCCAGGACGCCCAATAGTATCTGCATGGGATTCGCTCTTGGAAAGAGCATGTAAATACATAGATGGATTTTTGTCACCTTTGGTACCTAACATTGCTTCTCATATGAAAGATACAACTCACTTTCTGAATAAATTTGAAGAATTATCTAAGTGAATTTCAGGAAGATTGGTGACCTTAGATGTCCAATCATTATACACTGCGATCCCTCAACATTTGAAATACTTGAACAAGTTCCAGAGGCTCGTCCAAGACCGGTTACAGTTCCTACTACTTCAGTTATTCAAATTAGCTTTATTCAACAATTATTTCATATTCAGTGGAGAATTATATTTGCAACTTTTGGGAATAGCGATGGGAGCAGCGTTTGCCTCAGCAGTGGCCAACTTATTTATGACTAATTTTGAAGAACAATACGTTTATAAGCTTCCCTTATTTCAGCATGCATCATGTTGGTGGCATTTCAATGATGATATTTTTGTCATTTGGGAAGCGGGGGAAGACTTATTAAATCAATTTATAACAGCTTTAAATGCCTGTCATCCCACTATTAAATTTTAATATACAGTTCATTCCACTGAAATTAGTTGCTTGGATGTTAAAATTATTAACAATAAGGGATGCTTAGAAACATATCTTTACAAAAAATACTGATCGAAACACACTTTTGACATATAGCATGCATCCAATTCATATTTGAAATAATTTACCATTCGCACAATTTTTGCGTTACAGATGAATATGTGATTCCCCTCAGAAATACAAACAGGCAGCTAATCAATTAAACGATAAACTACAGGATCAAGGCTACCCTAAAAAAATCATCAAAATAAAAGGGAGTGGAGGAGTGGCCTAGTGGTTAGGGTGGTGGACTTTGGTCCTGGGGAACTGAGGAACTGAGTTTGATTCCCACTTCAGGCACAGGCAGCTCCTTATGACTCTGGGCAAGTCACTTAACCCCCCATTGCCCCATGTAAGCCACATTGAGCCTGCCATGAGTGGGAAAGCACAGGGTACAAATGTAACAAAAAAAAAAAAAAGCCTATAAGAGGGCTTTATTTAATCATAGAGAATTTTTCTCCGAGGACAAGCAGGCTGCTTGTTCTCACTGATGGGTGACGTCCTCGGCAGCCCCTCCAATCGGAATCTTCCTAGCAAAGACCTTTGCTAGCTCTCGCGCGCGCGCACCGCGCATGCGCGGCCGTCTTCCCGCCCGAAACCGGCTCGAGCCGGCCAGTCTTCTTTCGTCCGCACTCGGTACGGCTGTGTTTTTGTCGTGTCGAGCCCCGGAGAGTCGACCTCGCGCGTCCGTTATCTAAATCGACGTGTTTTTTCTTCGGAAAAGTTTCTTTTCGTTCGGAAAGTGCTCTGGAAACCCCCTTGGGTTTCGTTTGCCCCTTCCCGTATTTCCAGTTTTTGCCCCGGTAAGTTTTCTTTCGTTGTCGGGGTAGGCCTCTTTTCGGCCTCGGTCGAGATTTTTCTCCCTTAAAGTTTTGGTGCTCCAAATTCGTCATTTCGGATTTTGACTTCGCCGGCGTGATTTTTCCGCCCATGACATCAAAGCCTTCCAGCGGCTTCAAGAAGTGCACCCAGTGCGCCCGGGTAATCGCGCTCACTGATAGGCACTCTTCGTGTCTTCAGTGTCTGGGGGCCGAGCACCGTCCCCAGAACTGTAGTCTATGTTCCCTCTTACAAAGGCGGACTCAAGTAGCGAGATTGGCCCAGTGGAACGTGTTGTTCTCGGGCTCTTCGTCGGCATCGGCACCGGGGTCATCGTGTGCATCGACGTCATCAGCGTCCAGACCTTCTTCCTTGGCTGCCAGTGCATCGAGGCATCGGCCCTCTGCATCGGCGCCGAGACATCGGATAGCTGCATCGACGTCGGTGGTACCGGGACCTCGTCTCCTGATGTCGTCGGACGGTGGTGCATCGAGTGGAGTGCAGGTGAGGGCTGTCCATTCCCCTGCTGGTGGCGGTGAGCCCTCGGGTGGGTCTCCTCCTACCCTGAGGGCTCCTGCGGTACAGCCCCCCCGAGACCGACCTCCTTCGTCCTCGGCCCCGAGGAAGCGACGGCTGGATTCTACGTCCTCCTCGTCGGTGCCGGGGAGCTCCGGTGACATGCTTCGGAAGAAGTCGAAGAAGCATCGACACCGGTCCCCTCCCCGCGTCGGCACCGAGAGCTCTGGGTCGCCGAGGGAGTCGGCACCCAGCAGGCATCGGCACCGAGAGGACCGCTCACCCTCTGTTCAGGAGGTGTCGATGCGCTCCACTCTGGACAGCCCGGAACAGCCTCCACGCCCGGAGCAGGTTCTGACGTCGACGCCTGCATCGACCTCCATGCCTTTCTCTGCAGCCGCTCTGAACGAGAGCCTCCGGGCCGTTCTCCCAGAGATTCTGGGAGAGCTGTTGTGCCCTACCCCTCCGGTACCGGCGGTGCTTGCGCCTCCGGTACCGTCGAGCGTGGCGCCGGCTGGCCCATCGCCCGGGGTGAGGTCCCCGACGTCGGTACCGCGTGCGGTGCCGACTGCGGCCACCTCCCAGGAGGGCTCCCCGACTACGTCGGCGGAGGGAGCTTCGCCGATGCGGGCGAGGGAGTCTACCTCTCGACGCCCCCATCGTGGACGTGGCTCCACGGAGTCGAGCCGGGCACGGTTGCAGACGCAGGTCCGTGAACTTGTGTCTGACACCGAGGGTGAGGCCTCGTGGGAGGAAGAAGAAGACCCCAGATATTTCTCTGACGAGGAGTCTGAGGGTCTACCTTCTGATCCCACTCCCTCTCCTGAAAGACAGCTTTCTCCTCCCGAGAGTCTGTCTTTTGCTTCCTTTGTCCGGGAGATGTCTACGGCCATCCCCTTCCCGGTGGTTGTGGAGGACGAACCCAGGGCTGAAATGTTTGAGCTCCTGGATTATCCTTCTCCACCTAAGGAAGCGTCCACTGTTCCCCTGCACCATGTCCTCAAAAAGACATTGCTGGCGAACTGGACCAAGCCTTTAACTAATCCCCACATCCCCAAGAAGATCGAGTCCCAGTACCGGATCCATGGGGACCCAGAGCTGAAGCGCACCCAGTTGCCTCACGACTCTGGAGTTGTGGATCTGGCCCTAAAGAAGGCTAAGAGTTCTAGGGAGCATGCTTCGGCGCCCCCGGGCAAAGACTCTAGAACCTTAGACTCCTTTGGGAGGAAGGCCTACCATTCCTCTATGCTCGTGGCCAAAATTCAGTCTTACCAGCTCTACACGAGCATACACATGCGGAATAATTTGCGACAGTTGGCAGGCTTGGTTGATGCTCTTCCCCCTGAGCAAGCCAAGCCTTTTCAGGAGGTGGTCAGGCAGCTGAAGGCGTGCAGAAAATTCCTGGCCAGAGGAGTTTATGACACTTTTGATGTTGCGTCCAGGGCCGCTGCTCAAGGTGTGGTGATGCGCAGGCTCTCATGGCTGCGTGCCGCCGACCTGGAGAATAGACTCCAGCAGCGGATTGCGGACTCGCCTTGCCGTGCGGACAACATTTTTGGAGAAAAAGTCGAGCAGGTGGTAGAGTCTCTCCACCAGCGGGACACCGCATTCGACAAGTTCTCCCGCCGGCAGCCTTCAGCTTCTACCTCTACAGGTAGACGATTTTTCGGGGGAAGGAAGACTGTTCCCTATACTTCTGGTAAGCGTAGGTACAATCCTCCTTCCCGACAGCCTGCGGCCCAGGCTAATCCCCAGCGCGCTCGCTCTCGTCAGCAGCGTGCGCCTCAGCAAGGCCCCGCGGCTCCCCAGCAAAAGCAAGGGGCGAGCTTTTGACTGGCTCCAGCAGAGCATAGCCGACATCCTAGTGTCAGTGTCGGGCGACCTGCCAGTCGGAGGGAGGTTGTTAGCTTTTCACCAAAGGTGGCCTCTCATAACCTCCGATCAGTGGGTTCTGCAAATAGTCCGGCAAGGATACACCCTCAATTTGGCCTCCAAACCTCCAAATTGTCCACCGGGAGCTCAGTCTTACAGCTTCCAGCACAAGCAGGTACTTGCAGAGGAACTCTCCGCCCTTCTCAGCGCCAATGCGGTCGAGCCCGTGCCATCCGGGCAAGAAGGGCTGGGATTCTATTCCAGGTACTTCCTTGTGGAAAAGAAAACAGGGGGGATGCGTCCCATCCTAGACCTAAGGGCCCTGAACAAATATCTCGTAAAAGAATGCTTTCCCTGGGCACCCTTCTCCCCATGATTCAGCAAAACGATTGGCTATGCTCTCTGGACTTAAAGGATGCCTACACACACGTCCCGATACTGCCAGCTCACAGACAGTATCTGCGATTTCAGTTGGGCACACGCCACTTCCAGTACTGTGTGCTACCCTTTGGGCTCGCCTCTGCGCCCAGGGTGTTCACAAAGTGCCTAGCTGTAGTAGCAGCGGCACTTCGCAGGCTGGGGGTGCATGTGTTCCCATATCTCGACGATTGGCTGGTGAAGAACACATCCGAGGCAGGAGCCCTGCAGTCCATGCAGATGACTATTCGCCTCCTGGAGCTACTGGGGTTTGTGATAAATTACCCAAAGTCCCATCTTCTCCCAGTACAGAAACTCGAATTCATAGGAGCTCTGCTGGATTCTCGGACGGCCCGCGCCTATCTCCCAGAGACGAGAGCCATCAACTTGTTGTCCCTCGTCTCGCGGGTGCGAGCGTCCCAGCAGATCACAGCTCGGCAGATGTTGAGATTGCTGGGCCACATGGCCTCCACAGTCCATGTGACTCCCATGGCCCGTCTTCACATGAGATCTGCTCAATGGACCCTAGCCTCCCAGTGGTTTCAGGCTGCTGGGGGTCTAGAAGACGTGATCCACCTGTCCACGAGTTTTCTCGAATCCCTGTATTGGTGGACAATCTGGTCCAATTTGACTCTGGGACGTCCTTTCCAAATTCCTCAGCCACAAAAAGTGCTGACAACGGATGCGTCTCTCCTGGGATGGGGAGCTCATGTCGATGGGCTTCACACCCAAGGAAGCTGGTCCCTCCAGGAACGCGGTCTACAGATCAATCTCCTGGAGTTGCGAGCGATCTGGAACGCTCTGAAGGCTTTCAGAGATCGGCTGTCCCATCAAATTATCCAAATTCAGACAGACAACCAGGTTGCCATGTACTATGTCAACAAGCAGGGGGGCACCGGATCTCGCCCCCTGTGTCAGGAAGCCGTCAGCATGTGGCTCTGGGCTCGCCGTCTCGGCATGGTGCTCCAAGCCACATATCTGGCAGGCGTAAACAACAGTCTGGCCGACAGACTGAGCAGGATTATGCAACCTCACGAGTGGTCGCTCAACTCCAGTGTGGTGCGCCAGATCTTCCAAGCGTGGGGCACCCCCTTGGTGGATCTCTTCGCATCTCGAGTGAACCACAAAGTCCCTCAGTTCTGTTCCAGGCTTCAGGCCCCCGGCAGACTGGCATCGGATGCCTTCCTCCTAGATTGGGGGGAAGGCCTGCTGTATGCTTATCCTCCCATTCCTCTGGTGGGGAAGACTTTGTTGAAACTCAAACAAGACCGAGGCACCATGATTCTGATTGCTCCTTTTTGGCCGCGTCAGATCTGGTTCCCTCTTCTTCTGGAGTTATCCTCCGAAGAACCGTGGAGATTGGAGTGTTTTCCGACCCTCATCACGCAGAACGAAGGGGCTCTTCTGCATCCCAGCCTCCGGTCCCTGGCTCTCACGGCCTGGATGTTGAGAGCGTAGACTTTGCCTCTTTGGGTCTGTCAGAGGGTGTCTCCCGCGTCTTGCTTGCTTCCAGGAAAGATTCCACCAAGAGGAGTTACTTCTTTCTGTGGAGGAGGTTTGCCGTCTGGTGTGACAGCAAGGCCCTAGCTCCTCGCTCTTGTCCTACACAGACCCTGCTTGAATACCTTCTGCACTTGTCTGAGTCTGGTCTCAAGACCAACTCTGTAAGAGTTCACCTTAGCGCAATCAGTGCATACCATTACCATGTGGAAGGTAAGCCGATCTCGGGACAGCCTTTAGTTGTTCGCTTCATGAGAGGTTTGCTTTTGTCAAAGCCCCCTGTCAAGCCTCCTACAGTGTCATGGGATCTCAATGTCGTTCTCACCCAGCTGATGAAACCTCCTTTTGAGCCACTGAATTCCTGCCATCTGAGGTACTTGACCTGGAAGGTCATTTTCTTGGTGGCAGTTACTTCAGCTCGTAGAGTCAGTGAGCTTCAGGCCCTGGTAGCCCAGGCCCCTTACACCAAATTTCATCATAACAGAGTAGTCCTCCGCACTCACCCTAAGTTCTTGCCAAAGGTCGTGTCGGAGTTCCATCTGAACCAGTCAATTGTCTTGCCAACATTTTTTCCCCGTCCTCATTCCTGCCCTGCTGAACGTCAGCTGCACACATTGGACTGCAAGAGAGCATTGGCCTTCTACCTGGAGCGGACACAGCCCCACAGACAGTCCGCCCAATTGTTTTTCTTTTGATCCCAATAGGAGGGGAGTGGCTGTAGGGAAACGCACCATATCCAATTGGCTAGCAGATTGCATTTCCTTCACTTACGCCCAGGCAGGGCTGGCTCTTGAGGGTCATGTCACGGCTCATAATGTTAGAGCCATGGCTGCGTCGGTAGCCCACTTGAAGTCAGCCTCCATTGAAGAAATTTGCAAAGCTGCGACGTGGTCATCTGTCCACACATTCACATCTCATTACTGCCTGCAGCAGGATACCCGACGCGACAGTCGGTTCGGGCAGTCAGTTCTTCAGAACCTGTTTGGGCTTTAGGATCCAACTCCACCCCCCGAGGGCCCTGTTTGTTCTGTTCCAGGCTGCACTCTCAGTTAGTTGGTAAATTTTTTTTAGGTCAATCTCAGTTACGTCCTCGCCGTTGCGAGGCCCAATTGACCATGGTTGTTGTTTTGAGTGAGCCTGGGGGCTAGGGATACCCCATCAGTGAGAACAAGCAGCCTGCTTGTCCTCGGAGAAAGCTAATGCTACATACCTGTAGAAGGTATTCTCCGAGGACAGCAGGCTGATTGTTCTCACAAACCCGCCCGCCTCCCCTTTGGAGTTGTGTCTTCCCTTGAGCTGTATTGCTACATACTGGACTGGCCGGCTCGAGCCGGTTTCGGGCGGGAAGACGGCCGCGCATGCGCGGTGCGCGCGGGCGCGCGAGAGCTAGCAAAGGTCTTTGCTAGGAAGATTCCGATTGGAGGGGCTGCCGAGGACGTCACCCATCAGTGAGAACAATCAGCCTGCTGTCCTCGGAGAATACCTTCTACAGGTATGTAGCATTAGCTTTACTGGAATCTAAACATCAGAAACAGTCTGTGAAAAACATTCCATGTATAATGCAATACACTACTTTATCACCAAAGATATCTAAAATCATTTATAAACATTGGAATATTCTATCAGCCCATGGAGTTTTTGCTCAACAAAAATGTATTCCAGACGGGCTAATTTGGCCGATGTTTTGTGTCATTCCAATATTTGGTCGCGAAAAGAGACCTGAAAATTTAGGGCATGTAAAATGTGGTAGCTGTATTATGTGTGAAATCATGGATGAAACCAAAACATTTGGGGATTATGTACAGAAAAAATGGATTTACGTTAAATGTTTCACTATTTGTACCTCAAAGGCAGTGATCTATATGATTACATGCCCATGTGGACTGAGATACATTGGCCAAACGAAACGGATGTTAAAGACCCATTTAATTGAGCATAAACATGGAATTCAAGCAGAAAGTTATATGTGCCTTTAGTAAAACACTGTGTAAATAAAGGACATAAATTCAATCAATTACGTTGCATGGTGATAGAGCAATTGAAAGATAAGTACATAAGTAGTGCCATACTGGGAAAGACCAAAGGTCCATCTAGCCCAGCATCCTGTCACCGACAGTGGCCAATCCAGGTCAAGGGCACCTGGCACGCTCCCCAAACGTAAAAACATTCCAGACAAGTTATACCTAAAAATGCGGAATTTTTCCAAGTCCATTTAATAGCGGTCTATGGACTTGTCCTTTAGGAATCTATCTAACCCCTTTTTAAACTCCGTCAAGCTAACCGCCCGTACCACGTTCTCCGGCAACGAATTCCAGAGTCTAATTACACGTTGGGTGAAGAAAAATTTTCTCCGATTCGTTTTAAATTTACCACACTGTAGCTTCAACTCATGCCCTCTAGTCCTAGTATTTTTGGATAGCGTGAACAGTCGCTTCACATCCACCCGATCCATTCCACTCATTATTTTATACACTTCTATCATATCTCCCCTCAGCCGTCTCTTCTCCAAGCTGAAAAGCCCTAGCCTTCTCAGCCTCTCTTCATAGGAAAGTCGTCCCATCCCCACTATCATTTTCGTCGCCCTTCGCTGTACCTTTTCCAATTCTACTATATCTTTTTTGAGATACGGAGACCAGTACTGAACACAATACTCCAGGTGCGGTCGCACCATGGAGCGATACAACGGCATTATAACATCCGCACACCTGGACTCCATACCCTTCCTAATAACACCCAACATTCTATTCGCTTTCCTAGCCGCAGCAGCACACTGAGCAGAAGGTTTCAGCGTATCATCGACGACGACACCCAGATCCCTTTCTTGATCCGTAACTCCTAACGCGGAACCTTGCAAGACGTAGCTATAATTCGGGTTCCTCTTACCCACATGCATCACTTTGCACTTGTCAACATTGAACTTCATCTGCCACTTGCACGCCCATTCTCCCAGTCTCGCAAGGTCCTCCTGTAATCGTTCACATTCCTCCTGCGACTTGACGACCCTGAATAATTTTGTGTCATCGGCGAATTTAATTACCTCACTAGTTATTCTCATCTCTAGGTCATTTATAAATACATTAAAAAGCAACGGACCCAGCACAGACCCCTGCGGGACCCCACTAACTACCCTCCTCCACTGAGAATACTGGCCACGCAATCCTACTCTCTGCTTCCTATCTTTCAACTAGTTCTTAATCCATAATAATACCCTACCTCTGATTCCATCACTCTGCAATTTCTTCAGGAGTCTTTCGTGCGGCACTTTGTCAAACGCCTTCTGAAAATCCAGATATACAATATCAACCGGCTCCCCATTGTCCACATGTTTGCTTACCCCCTCAAAAAAATGCATTAGATTGGTGAGGCAAGACTTCCCTTCACTAAATCCGTGCTGACTTTGTCTCATCAGTCCATGTTTTTGTATATGCTCTGCAATTTTATTCTTAATAGCCTCCACCATCTTGCCCGGCACCGATGTCAGACTCACCGGTCTATAATTTCCCGGATCTCCTCTGGAACCCTTCTTAAAAATCGTAGAAGAGGAGATGTTTCACGATGCCTGCATCAGAAAGAGCAAAGATGGATATACCGTCTCCAGACCATGTCCCCTAAAGGATTAAATGGTCAGCGAGAATGGTTAAGCGTTCTACTGATGGAATATAGATATATTAATGTACTATGAAATATTGCGTGAGCTGGCTTGACAGGAAGTGATGTCAGATTTTTGGGGCGTGGTTTAAGATAGCGTCTATTTAGATGGGAGCCATTTGTGTCCACAGTTCATGATTTTTGTAAGAAAAAGAAGTGGTCATTCTATTTTCTCCTGATGAAGTAGCGAAACAGAAGGATTCCTTGGTCTGTCTAGAAATGGGCCATTAACGAAATACTATGGACATTTGGTTCAACCAAAGTTAAGTGGAGCATTCCCTGGATGTTGATAATTGTCGTTACTACCCGGCTGAAGCTAAGTACTCTATTTTGTTCTGTGCACATGTGTGACATTTAGGATTATTTCTTCTGATTTTTTTGAATACTGAAGGGATTTGAGTTATTGTCTGTACACCTCTCGGATAAAATAGTTATAGTTAGCTTCCTCCATTTTTTACTGCAGACCTTTTTTTCTCCAACTGGAGTTGTTTTACTCTGCAGGTGTTTTCGGATGTGGCGGGAGCCAATGATGAGAGCCCATTAAGGTGATCTCCAAACATTTGGTACCCTGGGCTTATGAGGCTTTATTTATTTAAAATATATTAATTGATATATTGCAACATTATTCCTAGAGCTGTATGGCCAATATCGTGAGTTCAGGGCAACAGTGTGATTAGTTTCTTGAAGTAGTATACTATGCCATACTTTGTATTGTTTTTGAATGTTTTTACTGCTGTAATTGCCTATTGCTCATGTCTGATCTATTCTTACTGTCCACCGCCTTGAGTGAATTTCTTCAAAAAGGATCCTAATAAATAAAATAATTTGCACTACTCTTTCATTTCGTTTTGCAACAAATCTGTACTTCATCTTCTTTCCTGCCACAAACACTCAGACTATTTCATCAGATACTCTAATTTGTACATAAACCACATTGAAACAATGCAAATTGGAAAATATGGGATATAAATGCCAAAGTAAAATAAATAAGTCCATTTCAACTTCACTGGAAGCAACGTTGGAGAGGTGAAAAATGTCAGGAAGTATTTCTTCACGGAGAGAGTGGTGGATGCTTGGAATGCCCTCCCGCGGGAGGTGGTGGAGATGAAAACGGTAACGGAATTCAAAAATGCGTGGGATAAACATAAAGGAATCCTGTTCAGAAGGAATGGATCCTCAGGAGCTTAACCGAGATTGGATAGCAGAGCCGGTAGTGGGAGGCGGGGCTGGAGGTTGAGCAGGGACTGTCTCTCTTTGTTAAATTGTACAGCGCTGCGTAACCCTAGTAGCGCTCTAGAAATGTTAAGTAGTAGTAGTAGTAGTAGTAGTGCGGGGCAGACTTATACGGTCTGTGCCAGAGCCAGTGGTGGGAGGCAGGACTGGAGGTTGGGAGGCAGGGATAGTGCTGGGCAGACTTATACGGTCTGTGCCAGAGCCGGTGGTGGGAGGCGGGGATAGTGCTGGGCAGACTTATACGGTCTGTGCCCTGAAGAGCATAGGTACAAATCAAAGTAGGGTATACACAAAAAGTAGCACACATGAGTTGTCTTGTTGGGCAGACTGGATGGACCGTGCAGGTCTTTTTCTGCCGTCATGTAGTATGTTACTATGTGAGGAAGGAGAATTGAGATATGTCAGCTCCTAGTTTTATTGAAAATTTGTCAAGGCCTGTTCTAGTATATAATTCATGATTTAGTGAAATATCATTGTTTAATTAGATTATATGAGATCTGAGTTTATACTACTGAGTATGACTGTAAGGTATGATGTATATGCTTTGGTGTGAGGCTTATATTGTCTTAAATTTCCTCCCATCTCCTCCCCCCCTTTTTTTTTCTAATTTGGCAGTTTCCTCCTGCTGCTTTGAGCTTGCAGCCTAGTCAGACTGGTATCTTTTGTTCTATGGAACCATGAACTTGAATAAGTACTTGTTTTCCCCACTGCTTTAATATCACCCTTCTAATTTAACCTACTACTACTACTTAACATTTCTAAAGCGCTACTAGGGTTACGCAGCGCTGTACAATTTAACATAGAGGGACTGTCCCTGCTCAAGGAGCTTACAATCTAAGAGACAAGTGAACGGACAGTCCGATAGGGGCAGTCTGGGTTTAGTGAATGGAAGAGTTAGGTGCCGAATGCAGCATTGAAGAAGTGGGTTTTAAGCAAAGACTTGAAGATGGGGAGGGGGCTTGGCGTAAGGGCTCAGGAAGGTTGTTCCAAGCATAGGGTGAGGCGAGGCAGAATGAGCGGAGCCTAGAGTTGGCGGTGTTGGAGAAGGATACAGAGAGGCGGGATTTGTCCTGTGAAAGGAGGTTACGGGCGGGAACATAGGGGGAGATGAGGGAGGAGAGGTAGTGAGGGGCAGCAGACTGAATGCATTTGTAGGTAAGAAGAAGAAGCTTGAATTGAATGCGGTATCTGATTGGAAGCCAGTGAAGTGACCTGAGGAGAGGGGTGATATGAGTAAATCGGTTTTGGCGGAATATGAGACGTGCCGCAGAGTTCTGGACAGATTGAAGGGGGGATAGATGGCTAAGTGGGAGGCCAGTGAGGAGTAAGTTGCAGTAGTCAAGGCGAAAGGTAATGAGAGCATGGACGAGAGTTCGGGTGGTGTGTTCAGAGAGGAAAGGGCGAATTTTGCTGATGTTAAAGAGGAAGAAGCGGCAGGTCTTGGCCGTCTGCTGGATATGCGCAGAGAAGGAGAGGGAGGAGTCGAAGATGACTCCGAGGTTGCGGGCAGATGAGACTGGGAGAATGAGGGTGTTATCAACTGAGATAGAAAGTGGAGGAAGAGGAGGCGTGGGTTTTGGTGGAAAGACGATGAGCTCGGTCTTGGACATGTTCAGTTTCAGGTGGCGGTTGGATATCCAGGCAGCAATGTCGGATAGGCAGGCTGATACCTTTGCCTGGATCTCTGCGGTGATGTCTGGTGTGGAGAGATATATCTGGGTGTCATCAGCACAGAGATGATACTGGAAACCATGAGATGAGATCAGGGCGCCCAGGGAAGAGGTGTAGATTGAGAAGAGAAAGGGTCCAAGGACCGATCCCTGGGGAACACCAACAGATAGGGGGATAGGGGTGGAGGAAGATCCATGAGAGTGAACTCTGAAGGTGCGGTGGGAGAGATAGGAGGAGAACCAGGAGAGGACAGAGCCCTGGAACCCAAATGAGGATAGTGTGGCAAGAAGTAAGTCATGATTCACATTGTCAAAAGCGGCGGATAGATCAAGGAGGATGAGGATGGAGTAGTGGCCTCTGGATTTGGCAAGGAACAGGTCATTACAGACTTTAGAGAGTGCTGTTTCTGTTGAGTGAAGAGGGCGGAAACCAGATTGAAGTGGATCGAGGATGGTATGAGACGAGAGAAAATCAAGGCAGCGACTGTGAACGGCACGCTCAAGTATTTTGGAGAGGAAGGGTAGGAGGGAGATGGGGCGGTAATTGGAGGGACAGGTAGGGTCAAGTGATGGTTTTTTGAGGAGAGGTGTGACTACGGCGTGCTTGAAGGTGTCAGGGACAGTTGCAGTGGAGAGAGAGAGGTTTGAGGATATGACAGATGGAAGGGGTGACAGTATGAGGGATGATGTTAAGTTGGTGGGGATGGGATCAGAGGAGCAGGTGGTGGATTTCGATGAGGAAAGAAGGCGAGCGGTTTCCTCCTCGGTGGTGACAGGAAAGGAGGAGAAAGAGGCCTGGGTTGGTTGGGTGAGGGAGAGGGTTGCAGGGTGAAGAAGAGATGGCTTGGTAGTGAACTCAAGGTTGATCTTTTGCACCTTGTCGCGGAAGTAATCAGCCTGTGATTGAGGAGAAAGCGAGGGTGGGGTGGGAGCGGAGGGCACTTTGAGGAGGGAGAAGGGTGGAGAAGAGACGGGGGTTGGAGCTGAGAGAATTGGTCAATTGGGTGTAGTCCTGTTTGGCAAGGAAAAGGGAGGAGTGGAAGGAGGATAACATGAATTTGTAGTGAAGGAAATCTGAATGGGTGCGGGATTTCCTCCAGGGGCGCTCCGCAGATCGGGTGCAGGAGCGAAGGTGACGGATGCAAGGGGTCAGCCAGGGCTGAGGATTAGTACGCTTTGTGGGACGGGAGGTGGAAGGTGCGAGGGTTTCCAGAGCAGAGGAGAGAGTGGCATTGTAAGCGGAGACAGCCTTGTCGACAGACTCGGAGGACCAGTGGCGTAGCCAGACTGCCAATTTTGGATGGGCCTGAACCCAAAGTGGGTGAGCACAAAATTTTCTCTCTACCCCCCTCCCCCAGCAAAATTTAGTCACACTAATCAGATGCATTTGTCACACAGGATAAAGTGCTGCTTTTCAGTGCATCAGATTTCAGAAAATTTATTTAATAGCCTAACACCTTTTTCAGTGAGCTTTCAGAGGCCAAAACCTCCTGCCTCAGATCAGTATAATGCTGTTACGGTATCCTCGCCTGACCTAAGGAAGGAAGTATTGGTCTCTGAAACTTCATTAACACAGGTACCATATTACTTTATCCTAAATTAAAAATAAAATTATTTTCTTTACCTTTCTTGTATGGCCATTTACTTTTTCTCATTGTGTCGCTCCCAGTCTCTAGATTCTGCTTTCCTTTGTTTTCACTTAACTCTTCTGCCACGGTTTCCTGGCCATTTCTCATTTTTCTCTCCTCTTTCTTTGCTTTCTTCAATATTTTTCTGCCCCTCTCTCTCTCTCTCTGTCCTGATTTAATTCATTCTTACTATCTATTCTTTAATTTCCTTCATCTACTTATGGCTTTTCATCTTTTTCTCACCCTTGTTCTCCCCATGCCCCTTCCTCTTATTCTGCAGTCTTTCACTACTCTCCTTTTCCATCCAGCAGCTCTCTTCTTTCTCTCCCCATCCTTCTAGTCTCCCCTCTCTCTCCCCATCCTTCCAGTAGTCTCCCCTCTTTCTTTCTGCATCCTTCCGTCCACTGTCACCTTTCTCCCTACCCTTCCATCCAGCGTCTTCCCTCTTTCTCTCCCCATCCTTCCATCCATCTACCCTCTCTCCTGATCCTTCCATCTAATGTCTCTCTCTCCCTCTTTCTAACCAGTGTCTCTGTATCACTCTACCCTTTTCTGTTCAGTGTCCCTTCTCTCTCCATATCCTTCCAGTCGCTCCCCTTTCTCTCTGCATCCTTCCAGTCTCTCCCCTTTCTCTCTGCATCCTTCCAGTCTCTCCCCTTTCTCTCTGCATCCTTCCAGTCTCCCCATCCTTCCATCCAGAGTCTCTCTCCCCATCCTTCCATCTGTTTTCCCTCTTTCTCTCCCCATCCTTCCATCTGTTTTCTATCTTTTCTCCCCATCCTTCCATCTATTTCCCCTCTTTCTCCCCATCCTTCCATGTTTTCCCTCTTTCTCTGCCATCCTTCCATGTTTTCCCTCATTCTCTGCCATCTGTTTTCCCTCTTTTTCTCGCCATCCTTCCATCTGTTTTCCCTCTTTTTCTCCCCATTCTTCCATGTTTTCCCTCTTTTCTTCGACGAGGCCCGCCCTGCATGCCAGCGCCAGCCAGCCCCAGCTCCCATTGCCGGCCACTGCTGCTTTTCCTGTTGAGCAGTAGGGCCGGCGCTACAAAAAGAAGCAGCACTAACGGCGCTAAGGACGAAAACTGTTTAAAAAAAAAAAAAGGCGCAGCACCAGCAGACACTGTCTAGGCAGCCTTGAGGCATTGGCTGCTGGCTCGCAGGCTCCTCCCGTCTCCTACGTCACTGCAGTGACGTAGGAGACGGGAGGAGCCTGCGAGCCAGCAGCCAATGCCTCAAGGCTGCCTAGACAGTGCCTGCCGGTGCCGCGCTTTTTTTTTTTTTTTAAACAGTTTTCGTCCTTAGCGCCGTTAGCGCTGCTTCTTTTTGTAATGCCGGCCCTGCTGCTCAACAGGAAAAGCAGCAGTGGCCGGCAATGGGTGCTGGGGCTGGCGCTGGGCGGGCCTGGGCTGAAATTGGGTGGGCCTGGGCCCAGCCAGGCCCACCCGTAGCTACGCCCCTGCGGAGGACATGATGGAGGGGAGGAGATTAGAAATATTAGAGGATAGGGTGGGAGGGTCGATAGCCTGGAGATTCCTGGAGGTAGTGGTTAAAGTTGGACGGGGCTGAGGTTGGGGGGTGAAGAAGTGTGAAGGTGATTAGGTGATGATCGGAGAGAGGAAGAGTTGAAACATGGAAGTTGGAGGGAGAGCTGGAAGAGGAGAGGACGAGGTCAAGACAATGGCTGTCTCGGTGAGAAGGGGTGGTGGAGCAAAGCTGGAGGTTGAAGGAGGATGTTAGAGTGAGGAACTGAGAAGCGTGAGGGTCGGACTGGTCATCAACGTGTATGTTAAAATCTTCGAGAATAAGGGACGGAGATGAGGGTTCAAGAAAGACGGAAAGCCAGGCATCGAAGTTGGTGAGGAAGGAAGAGAGGGGTTTATTAGGGGGGCGGTAAATGACGGCCATTCTGAGTGGTAATGGGTGGAATAGCTGGATGGAGTGAGCTTCAAAGGATGAGAAGCAGTGAGACTGCGGTAGGAGGAGGGGTTGGAAACTACAGGAGGGCGAGAGAAGTAGCCCGACGCCTCCACCGCGGCCAGCTGGGTGGGGAGTGTGGGAGAAGAGATAACCTCTATGACAAAGGGCCGCGACTGAGGCAGAGTCGTCAGGGGAGAGCCAGGTTTCAGTTAGGGCGAGCAGTTGAAGGGAATGAGAAATGAAGAGATTGTGGGTGAAGGGCAGTTTGTTGCAGACCGAGTGGGCATTCCACAAGGCACATGAGAAGGGGAGGGGAGGAGGGGAATAGAAACGAGATTGGAGACATCACGGAATCGTTTGCATGGATAGGAGGAGGACAGGTTAGGGGGACCTGGATTAGGATTAATGTCTCCCGTGGATAGCAGGAGGACGAGCAAGAGAGTGCGGAGGAGGGTGGGGGAGATCGGGCGACGAAGACGGGGTGCACTGAGGAGGAATGGTGATGGGCTAATGGTAGGAAGGAGGTGTTGAAGGTTAACAGCGAGGAAGGCGGAGGGGGCCAAGAGAGATGGTGAGGTGATGAGGGATGCCGTAGTGAGCAAGACGGGAGGGAACACGGGTGGGCAATGAGTTCCAGCGGTAGACAGCGTTAAGGGGAGGGGAAAAAGATTAGGAAGGGACAGGGCAAGGAAGAGGATGTGGACAGGGGCCATAAGTAGTGATTGCGGTGTATCAGGTGTATGTATAGTGATAGAGGTGAGAGCAGATAGCTGGATTGGAGGCTTGGAATTGAAGGGATTGATGGAGAGCAGGTAAGTCAATGGCTGACAAGTTAGTAGCAGGCAACTTGCAGGCGGGCTGGAGCACGCTGGTGCAGATGGACAGGAAAGAAGTCAATGGCTGGCAAGTTAGCAGGTAGGCAAGTAAGTCCGTGGCTGAACAGCTAGCAGGCGGGCTGGAGTATGCTGGTGCAGATGGACAGGAACGAGCAGAGAGAAACTGGAGAGCAGGTAAGTCAATGGCTGACAAGTTAGCAAGTTAGCAGGCAGGCAAGTAAGTCAACGGCTGACAAACTAGCAGGTGGGCTGGAACAAGCTGGTGCAAATGGACAGGAACGAGCAGGGAGAAGCTGGAGCAAGCAGGTGCAGATGGACAGGAACGAGGAGGGAGAAGCTGGAGCAAGCAGGCTGGGGCAGATGGACTGGAGCAAGCAATGAGAAGCTGGTTAGGCGGACTGGAACGTGCTGGAGCAGGTGTACTGGAGCAGGCAGGCTGGAGCAGGTGTACTGGAGCAAGCAGGCTGGAGCAGATGGACTGGAACACTGGAGCAAGCGGGGGAAGCTGAATCGGCGGACTGGAACAAGCCAGGATCGGGCGGACTGGAGCAAGCAGTGAGAAGCTGGTTAGGCGGACTGGAACATGCTGGAGCAGATGTACTGGAGCAGGCAGGCTGGAGCAGATGGACTGGAACAAGTAGGCTGAAGCAGATGGACTGGAACACTGGAGCAAGCGGGGGAAGCTGGTTAGGCGGACTGGAACATGCTGGAGCAGATGTACTGGAGCAGGCAGGCTGGAGCAGGTGTACTGGAGCAAGGAGGCTGGAGCAGATGGACTGGAACACTGGAGCAAGTCATTGGACAGGGGCACTTAACTGTACCTTCCTCTGGAATCCAGTTTATGTGGACCCTAAGATTGATCTGAGTCTGGCCTATGCAGCACATCCCTAAGGTTAGGTGGCCCAGGAACAGAAGCCGTGTCTGTGAATCACTCCCACTTGCTTCTGTGGTTCAGCTTTTGTGTTGTGTTGCATATGAGTTTATCCAGATGTTAGTGGGTTTGCTTTAATAAAAAGAGCTTTAGAAG
Organism: Microcaecilia unicolor; assembly: GCF_901765095.1. NCBI lineage: Eukaryota > Metazoa > Chordata > Amphibia > Gymnophiona > Siphonopidae > Microcaecilia > Microcaecilia unicolor. Next base: position 356,861,540 of record NC_044035.1, on the reverse strand, counting down.
AAGCAAAGGTAGTAAGCAAATTTTTGTGATTCAAATTTAGCTATCTTGTAAAAAGTCATGAAATACAGCTAAAATATCAACATCTTGATGTGTCTCTATGTATGACTGTGTGCATGTATGTAAAGTATCCTGAAGATCAGCAGATGGTGCAGTAGGAATTGGCGGTTACACAGGTAGTATGTGTAACCGCCAGACTTATATGGTCTGTGCCAGAGACGGGACTGATGGTTGGGAGGTGGGGATAGTGCTGGGCAGACTTATACGGTCTGTGCCAGAGTCGGTGGTGGGAGGCGGGACTGGTGGTTGGGAGGCGGGGATAGTGCTGGGCAGACTTATACGATCTGTGCCCTGAAGAGGACAGGTACAACAAATCAAGGTAGGGTATACACAAAAAGTAGCACATAAGAGTATATCTTGTTGGGCAGACTGGATGGACTGTGCAGGTCTTTTTCTGCCGTCATCTACTATGTTACTATGTTTAATAACAGCTACAGCCAGTGATGAAAAAGGGTAGTGGATAAAACCTAACTTGCATAAAATGTAGTACCCTTACCTTACACTTCAAGATTTAGGAGCCAGGTACAGAGAATAGCGACTGTTCATTCTCTTACACCAGGCTTTCTCTAGTTGTGGTGCTTGCGTTCATCATACTGATGCTGTGAAATCATGCTTGTTTGAAGCTGTTTAAAAATGAAAACCTGTTTCATATTTGAAAACATAATCCATGAATACATGTGCACCAGCACATCCCAGGAATAATGAAGAATATCAGGGTTGTATTTTTAGAGCTATACCAAATAGCATGTTTTAATATTTGACCAAATATGAATACCAAATAATGAGCATTGAACTTCAACATAAGAAGCAACATGAAATCCAAGGTCAATCCGAGAGGAGGAGTGGTTAGTGCAGTGGACTTTGATCCTGAGGAACTGGTTCCCACTGCAGCTCCTTGTGACTCTGGTCAAGTCATTTAACCCTCCATTGCCCCAGGTACAAAATTAGTACCTGTATATACTATGTAAATTGCCTTGAATGTAGTTGCAAAAACCACAGATAGGCAGTATATCAAGTCCCTTTCCCTTAAAAGTGTTTATTTCAGTAGGATTTAGCATAGTAGAGCTCCGGATTATTCGTATTTGAATTTAAATCACTATTTGGCTGAATATGAATAATATATTCGAGGCCAAATTGAATATAAATGTTCGGTATAGTCCTAGTATTTATATTATTTATATGTAAGAGAAGATGTATTGTGATAGCTTTTTGGCCCATTGTGGACTTTAGATTCCTGTTTGTTCTGCATGCAACATCTGATATTTTTCAAAGTTGACTTAAAAGCTGTTACTTAGCAACATGTTCTGCTGTGTGGAAAGCATGTATAGCCTGAGTGCAGTGTGTGGGTACCATTGCTGAGTGTTTTGGTGACAGCATTCAGCAATCCTTGCTTCAAAATGTCATGTGACCCTGCTTACATAACTTATAGAATTTAACGTTCATATAGTCTGTGCGTTAAATTACGATAGGTAAATAGTGTGCAGCTGGGCAAATAGATGTTACCAGCCAATTATGTCAGCATCAGTTATATCAAACAGCAGTAGGTATAATTATTGTAACAGCATTGTAAATAGCGCAGCCCTCTGACACAGAGTCATTATTCAGCTTTGTCCTCTCATGCATGCAAATAGTGACAGATCCTGTGACCTTTGCTAGGTTTACCACACTTCCCTTTCTAGTTTGTCCTAAAGCTAGATTCAGTTTGCCTGTATTGGAGTGGCAGTAGAAAACACTGTTAACCCTTTGATGTCTGAAAAAGTTAATTTCCAATATCAAGGGCCTAGCTCTCACAAAGTTTTTTTTTTCTCCTCACAGGCACAGAATTAAAAAAAATACATAAATTAGTAAATCAGACTTAAAGAAAGTACCTTTTTAAGGGGTCCTTTTACTAAGGTGCGCTAACAGATTTAGCACATACTAAATGCCATACAAGCCTTGCATGGCACTTAATGCAGAATAATTTGATAGCATGTCTTAGTAAAAGAACCCCTAAACTACTGAAGAAACCTGGCAAGCATGCCCAGATCCAGGCTCATAGTGCTGTTTCCATTCATTCTGCCACTCCATAGTTGTTTTCTCTGGGATGTATCTGATCGTTTTTCTAGATAGAGCAGGCAGTGTGTTTGCCAAGTTTTCATTGTGTTGCAGAAGGCTGCCTGTCTGTGTTCCTCCAGGAAGAACAGAATAATGAGTCAGACACACTTCAGTGATAGTTTGTTGCTGTCACAAACACCATCCTCCACCTTCTCCTTACATAACTCTTTGCTAGAGATGGTGCATCATAAATTTACTCTTGTCTACTTCTGCCATTTCTTGTGCATATGTCTGATTAGTTTTAAAACTAGAGCCTTAGTGTTGTCATTATTAATCACTTGGTGGTGGTAGTCCCTAGGGCAATATGACTTTCTGCTTAAGAAAAGACAAATGGTCATTCCATGCCAAGTGATCTAAAATTTAAAAAAGTTCCCACCATCATGTTCTCCGATTTTGTTCAAGTTTTATCTGTTGCGCGAGTCAGGTGTTAAACGAAGTTTCCCCAAAATTTGAGGTCTCTAACTGCAATATTTGCAGATCTAGACCCCTTTTTCTGAAAGGTTGTCAGTCAATGAGCACGTGACATTTACCAAAATGCCATTTTGGGGGTCTAATAAAATCCAAACATGTTTATAAGAATGGCTAAAAAAATTCAAATCCTGTACAATTTTTGATGCTAATTCCAATGAAATACATTTTAACATTATGGATGCAAAATCCAGTCAAACAAGTTGACTCAAAATGTGCATCAAAATTGGTCGCGACGTATCGGAACATATTTGGACCAATATTTAGACCACAACAACTTCCATTCAAACAAAGATATGGACTTGAAATTTTGAACAAGCATTATGCTTGTGCTGGACATAGTACTGCCAGATTTGCAGCTAACCAGCATGTATAACCGCCCTGCAGGATCTCTTCAAAGTTGGCACTGTCAGCGCAAATGGTAAAATATACCAAAGTTCAAAGCCAATTATTTAAAAAGAGTCTGCCTGAATCAGCTTGTGAACAGTATCATCTGAAAGAGAAAATTGTGCTCTACAACACTGATATGTTTTTGTGAAAAACAGTTCCCTTCAGTGGTGGACAATTTGACCCAATTTGGTCTTGGGACGTCCCTTTCAAATTCCTCAGCCACAAAAAGTGCTGAAAACGGATGCATCCCTCCTGGGGTGGGGAGCTCATGTCGATGGGCTTCACACTCGGGGAGTTTGGTCCCTCCAGGAGAAAGGTCTTCAGATCAATCTCCTGGAGTTGTGAGCGGTCTGGAACGCTCTAAAGGCTTTCAGAGATCAGTTGTCCAATCAAATTATCCTAATTTCAGACAATCAGGTTGCGATGTATTACATCAACAAGCAGGGGGCACCAGATCTTGCGCCCTGTGCTGGGAAGCCATCCAGATGTGGCTTTGGGCTTGCCGTCACAGCATGTTTTCTCCAAGCCACGTATCTGGCAGGCGTATACAACAGTCTGGCCGACAGGTTGAGCAGGATAATACAACCTCACGAGTGGTCGCTCAACATAGTAACATAGTAACATAGTAGATGACGGCAGAAAAAGACCTGCACGGTCCATCCAGTCTGCCCAACAAGATAACTCATATTTGCTGCTTTTTGTGTATACCCTACTTTGATTTGTACCTGTGCTCTTCAGGGCACAGACCGTATAAGTCTGCCCAGCTCTATCCTCGCCTCCCAACCACCAGCCCCGCCTCCCAACCACCGGCTCTGGCACAGACCGTATAAGTCTGCCCAGCACTAACATGGGTGTTGTACGCAAGATCTTCCGAGAGTGGGGCACCCCCTCGGTGGATCTTTTTGCCACTTAGCTCAATCGCAAGGTCCCTCAGTTCTGTTCCAGACTTCAGGCCCACGACAGACTGTCAGATGCCTTTCTCCTTCATTGGGGGACAGGCCTTCTGTATGCATATCCTCCCATACCTCTGGTGGGGAAGACTTCGCTGAAACTCATGCAAGATTGTGGAACCATGATTCTGATTGCTCCCTTTTGGCCGCGTCAGATTTGGTTCCGTCTTCTTCTGGAATTGTCCTCCAAAGAACCATGGAGATTGGAGTGTTTTCCAACCCTCATTACTCACAACGAAGGGGCGCTTCTGTATCCCAAGCTCCAGTCTCTGGCTCTCATGGCCTGGATGTTGAGAGCGTGGAATTCGCTTCCTTGGGTCTTTCTGAGGGTGTCTCCCGGGTTTTGCTTGCTTCCAGGAAAGATTCCACGAAGCGGTGTTATTTTTTCAAGTGGAGAAAGTTTGCCGTCTGGTGTGATAACAAGGCCCTAGATCCTCGCTGTTGTTCTACACAGACCCTGCTTGAATATCTTCTACACTTGTCAGAGTCTGGTCTCAAGACCAACTCAGTAAGGGTTCATCTTAGTGCAATTAGTGCTTTCCCTTGTCTTGTAGAAGGTAAGCCTATCTCTGGACAGCCTTTAGTTGTTCGCTTCATGAGAGGTTTGCTTTTGTCAAGGCCCCTGTCAAACCTCCACCAGTATCATGGGATCTCAACGTCGTTTTCACCCAGCTGATGAAGCCTCCTTTTGAGCCACTGAATTCTTGCCATCTGAAGTACTTGACCTGGAAGGTCATTTTCTTGGTGGCTGTTACTTCAGCTTGTAGAGTCAGTGAGCTTCAAGCCTTGGTAGTGCATGCTCCTTATCTCAAGTTTCATCACAACAGAGTAGTCCTCCGCACGCACCCTAAGTTCTTGCCGAAGGTGGTGTCAGAGTGCCATCTGAACCAGTCAGTTGTCTTGCCAACATTTTTTCCCCGTCCTCATACCCGCCCTGCTGAACGTCAGTTGCACACCTTGGACTGCAAGAGAGCATTGGCCTTTTACGTGGCGCAGACAAGCCCCTTCATACAGTCCACCCAAATGTTTGTTTCTTTTGATCCCAACAGAAGGGGAGTCGCAGTCGGGAAATGCACCATTTCCAATTGGCTAGCAGATTGCATTTCCTTCACTTATGCCCAAGCTGGGCTGAATCTTGAGGGTCATGTCATGGCTCATAGTGTTAGAGCCATGGCTACGTTGGTGGCTCACTTGAAGTCAGCCACTATAGAAGAGATTTGCAAGGCTGCGACATGGTCATCAATCCACACATTCACATCTCACTACTACCTTCAGCAGGATACCCGACGCGACAGTCGGTTTGGGCAGTTGGTGCTGCAGAATCTGTTTGAGGTTTAGAATCCAACTCCACCCCCTAGGCCCATTTTTATTCTGTTCCAGGGTGCACTCTGTTAGATGTTCTAGTTTTTAGGTCAATCCCAGTTATGTCCTCGCCGTTACGAGGCCCAGTTGACCTTCTTTGTTGTTTTGAGTGAGCCTGCGTGCTAGGGATACCCCAGTCGTGAGAACAAGCAGCCTGCTTGTCCTTGGAGAAAACGAAGATGCATACCTTTAGCAGGTATTCTCCAAGGATAGCAGGCTGAATGTTCTCACAAACCCGTCCACATCCCCTTTGGAGTTGTTCTTCTCCTTGCTTTTGCTTTTTGATATAACTGAGTGGGACTCTTGTGCGACGGGCGGGAAGACAGCCACACATGCGCGGTGCGCACCCCCCGTGCGCTGGTAGGCTCTGGCAAAACATTTGTATAATTTTGCTGTGGAAAATTGCCGTTCCTGGGCCGCCGTGGACGTCGACCCATCAGTGAGAACAATCAGCCTTCTGTCCTCGGAGAATACCTGCTACAGTTATGTATCTTTGCTTTACTCTAACATGAGAAGCCCAAGGACTTGGAGAATCTGTTCCAAATGGGGGTGGTCTTACTGGCTGGGATCTGCTAACCAATGTCAGGAGTATCCCTATTCTGATTGCTTGTGCTTGGTTATGTGAGAGCTGTTATCAGGTTCTATTTCAAGCCTGTTGTGCCCAAATCCAGCTTTTTAGGATGGGCGGTATACAGTCACCCATTTGTTTGAAATGTCAGAGAGAAGAGTACATTCGCTCACGCCTTATAGCAGTGTCCAGTGATTCAGCAATTTTTGGGCTGATTTGGTTCGTTATTTCACCAGTACACTGGGTATGCAAGGGGTTGGATTGGTGGAACAACTGCTGCTTGATCGACCTGGGGCCTTTTGGGATAAGCCTAAAAACACTATCCTGTTACTTAGGAATATGTGCCTAGTGGCACGGAAATGCATAATGCAATACTGGATGACACAGGAGTCCTCTAGCTATTGGCACTGATGCAAGGAATTTCATTTGCTGGCTCAGTGTGAGGCTTGGGATTCCAGAGGTTCCACCAAATGGAAAAAATAGTTTCTTCAGGGGACATAGTCTCTTATTAAATATGTTGGATTAATGGGCTAGAAACATTGAAACATGACGGCAGATAAAGGTCATATGACCCATCCCATCCTCTGTAACCCCTATTTCTTCCTGTTCCTAAGCGATCCCACATGCTTATCCCATGCCTTTTTAAATTCTGGAACAGTCCTCGACTCCACCACCTCTACCAGGAGGCCTTTCCACGCCTCCACCACCCATTTTGTGAAATACTACTTTCTTAGGTTACTCCTAAGCCTATTCCCTCTTAACTTTGTCGTATGTCCCCTCATTCCAGAGCTCTCCATTTGAAAAAGGCTCTCTTCCTGTACATAAATGCCCTTGAGATATTTAAATGTTTCTATCATGTCTCCTCTCTCCCAGCGTATACATGTTGAGGAGGTTCATAAGCCTGTCCCAATAATTTTTGCATTCAAGACTGCTTACTAATTTCGTGGCCGCCCTCTGGACCGATTCCATCCTGTTTATAGGTAGGTGCGGTCTCTAGAACTGCATGCAGTACTCCAAATGAGGCCTCACCAGAGACTTATACAACGGCACTATCACCTCCTTTTTCCTGCTGGTCATGGCTCTCTTTATGCACCCAAGCATCCTGGCTTTGGCCGTCGCTTTTTCTACCTGTTTGAAAGCTTTAAGGTCGTCAGACACAATCACCCCCAAGTCCCACTCTTCCTTTGCACCTGAAGCACAACACCCCCTATACCAGTGATGGCGAATCTTTCAGAGACTGAGTGCCCAAACAGCAACCCAAAATCTAATTATCGCAAAGTGCCAACAGGGCAATTTAACCTGAATAACAGGTGCCGGTACTCATTATGGGCGGGATCTCCACATATGACTCCACCCCTATGATAGCCACACCCCTTACACCAGCCATGGCGCATATAAACAGACATAATTGAAAATATTATACTAGTATAGGAGAAAAAAATAACATGATTTTTTTTCATTATAAATCATTTCTGTAAGCTGTTACAGCTCCAGTATACCCAGTGCAAAATAAGACAGCAGATGTAAATTCTCAAATTGGACATATTCCAAACACTAAAATGAAAATAAAATGATTTTTTTCTACCTTTGGTGATTTTGTTTTTCTATCCATATTGGTCCTAGTCTCTGATTCTGCTGCTCTCTATCTCTTAAATCCATTTCCAGGGCTTCCTTTCCATTTATTTCTTTACTTTCCTCCTTTCTTCTTCATTTCTTGCCCTCCATCCATGTCCAGCCACCCTCCTCTCTCCCCTGCCCTCCCAGCGGCAGACATCCCTCCCTCCCTCCCACCCAGCACCAAGCACCAGGTCCGCCTCCTTCCCACCCACCAAGCACCAGGCCTGCCTCCCTCCCACCCACCCAGCACCAGCCCTCCCTCCCACCCAGCACCAGGGCCCCTCCTCCTCCGAAATTTAAAAGGCATACCTGGTCGGGGTTAAGGTGGCAGCAGCAGCGAAAAGTATGTTTGCTCGGCGCGCCTTCGGCCTTCCCTTCTGTCTCTCAAGCTCTGGTCCCGCCCTTGCGGAAACAGGAAATGAGGGCGGGACCAGAGCTTGAGAGTCAGAAGGGAAGGCCGAAGGCCCGCCGAGCAAACACACTTTTCACTGCTGACGCTGCCTTAACCCCAACGAGGTATGTCTTTTAAATTTCGTAGGGGGGGGGGGGGTCCTGTTGCTTGGAGGGAGGGCAGGCGGGCGGCCTGGTGCTTGGTGGGAGGGAGCGCGGGCGCGCAGACCAGTGACGGCGCGCGTGCCAACAGAGAGGGCTCTGTGTGCCCTCTCTGGCACGCTTGCCATAGGTTCGCCATCACTGCCCTATACTGTACCGTTCCTTTGGATTTTTGCGACCCAAGTGCATTACCCTGCATATTTTGGGATTAAACCTTAGTTGCCAAATATCGGTCCATTCCTTCATCTTCGTTAGGTCCTTCCTCATGTCATTCACACCCTCCAGGGTGTCCACCCTGTTGCAGAGTTTAGTATCATTCACAAAGAGAGAAATCTTACCAGACAGCCCTTCCGCAATATCACTCACAAAGACATTAAAAAGAGCCGGCCCTAGGACCGATCCCTGCGGGCTGCACTTTGAGTTTGATGTCCTAGTTTCTGGGGAGGGATAGCTCTCTGCTGGATGCCCTGTTGGATAGCTTCCTTTTCTTTGGGCATAGGTGGCACAAGGAACAAGGCTCTCCATGTTCCCTTTTGATATTACAGTCTTGGTCCTTGTTTATCCTAGTCGAACAGTTCAGGGGGGAAGGGGGAGGAGTGGGGCGTTTGTTGTACTGTGCACTACATACAGAAATGTCATTTGATTCTGACTTTATTGAATATACTATGTTTTAATGACAATAAAAATTGTTTGACACTAAAGTATGTTTTCTTTGGTTCAGAGCACCTTGAGGGCCTTCATAGAAATGAGACTGTAGTATCAAGTGACTAATGACTTTAGAATGATATACAGCGTAGTATGTTCAGATTAGGCTTTTATAGTCAAAGGCCTAATGGATTTAGGAAGTTTTTGTGATCTCCTTATTTTTGATTCCACTCTCTCTTTTAATTGTGGTCTGAGGAAGAGTTTTGAGTTTTCTTCATGAATATTTCTTACCTTCATGTTTTAATCTGAGTTTCTTGTACAAGTGAGTATTCGTATTATGTTTCAGTATATTGATAAACAATTTAAAAAAATTAATCATTCTACTAACATTTTCCCCAAAACCACATGCCCATCCTGGTGAAAGTGTACGGCATACTTTTATATTTAAATCATCTTTATTAGAAAAAGTCAAAAGGTATAAGAATATATGACTTCAAAATACAATGCATACAAAATACAATTCTCTTAACCAAAGTCGCAGTCAAACATATCCAAACCTCAGAATCTTAAATCACCACCTGCCATCCAACACCCCCCCCCCCCCCCCCCAACTCAACCCCTCCCATGCCTCAGGGATCGGTGCTGGGGCCGATTCTGTTCAATATATTTGTGAGTGACATTGCCGAAGGGTTAGAAGGTAAAGTTTGCCTATTTGCAGATGATACTAAGATTTGTAACAGAGTGGACACCCGAGAGGGAGTGGAAAGCGTGAAAAAAGATCTGCGGAAGCTAGAAGAATGGTCTAAGGTTTGGCAATTAAATTTCAATGCAAAGAAATGCAAAGTGATGCACCTAGGGAGTAGAAAGTCACGAGAGACTTATGTGTTAGGCGGTGAGAGTCTGATAGGTACTGAGGGGGAGAGGGATCTTGGAGTGATAGTATCCGAGGATCTGAAGGCGACGAAACAGTGTGACAAGGCGGTGGCCGTAGCGAGAAGGTTGCTAGGCTGTATAGAGAGAGGTGTGACCAGCAGAAGAAAGGAAGTGTTGATGCCCCTGTACAAGTCGTTGGTGAGGCCCCACCTGGAGTATTGTGTTCAGTTTTGGAGGCCGTACCTTGCGAAGGATGTAAAAAAAAAATTGAAGCAGTGTAAAGAAAAGCTACGAGAATGGTATGGGATTTGCGTTCCAAGACGTATGAGGAGAGACTTGCTGACCTGAACATGTATACCCTGGTATTAATCCGCAAACGAATCTTTTCCGGAGATGGGAAGGCGGTAGAACGAGAGGACATGAAATGAGATTGAAGGGGGGCAGACTCAAAAAAGATGTCAGGAAGTATTTTTTCACAGAGAGAGTGGTGGATGCTTGGAGTGCCCTCCCGCGGGAGGTGGTGGAGAGGAAAACGGTAACGGAATTCAAACATGCGTGGGATATACATAAAGGAATCCTGTGCAGAAGGAAGGGATCCTCAGAAGCTTAGCCGAAATTGGGTGGCGGAGCCGGTGGGGGGAAGAGGGGTTGGTAACATAGTAGATGACGGCAGAAAAAGACCTGCACGGTCCATCCAGTCTGCCAAACAAGATAACTCATATGTGCTACTTTTTGTGTATACCCTACTTTGATTTGTACCTGTGCTCTTCAGGGCACAGACCGTATAAGGCTGCCCAGCACTATTCCCGCCTCCCAACCACCGGCCCCGCCTCCCAACCACTGGCTCTGGCACAGACCGTATAAGTCTGTCCAGCTCTATCCCCGCCTCCCAACCACCAGCCCCTCCTCCCAACCACCGGCGCTGGCACAGACCGTACAAGTCTGCCCAGCACTGTCCCCGCCTCCCTACCACTAGCCCCGCCTCCGATCTTAACTAAGCTCCTGAGGATCCATTCCTTCGGTTGGGAGGCGAAGATAGTGATGGGCAGACTTATACGGTCTGTGCCAGATCCGGTGGTGGGAGGCGGGACTGGTGGTTGGGAGGCGGGGAATAGTGATGGGCAGACTTATATGGTCTGTGCCAGAGCCAGTGGTGGGATGCGGGGCTGGTGGTTGTGAGGAGGGGATAGTGCTGGGCAGACTTATACGGTCTGTGCCCTGAAAGACAGGTACAAATCAAGGTAAGGTATACACATGAGTTCATCTTGTTGGGCAGACTGGATGGACCGTGCAGGTCTTTTTCTGCCGTCGTTTACTATGTTACTATGATGGCAAGTACTATTAAGCCTGCTCGAGCCTTTCCTTTGCATGACTCCATCCAAGAGCTTATTTCGGCTCAATGGGCTGAACCCGAGGGGCCTTTGAAAGTTGCCAGGGCAATGGGGCACTTATACCCGTTCCCAAAGTAGATGCCGTAGTCACGGCTGTGACGAACAATATTATCCTCCCAGTAGAGGGAGGGGTCACCCTGAAGGACATGCAGGACCGACGGCTGGAATCAGCAATCAAACGGTCCTTTGTAATTTTAGGCCTAGCCTTACGGGTGTCTGTGTGCAGTTGTTATGCTGCTCGAGCCTGCCTTGCTTGGTTGCAACAGGCAGTGGAACAGCCCGGGGACGGAGCGGAGCCCCTTGTGGAGGTGGCACCGCGGATGGAGTTGGCCTTGTCATTTTTGGCAGACGCCCTTTATGATCTGGTCAGAGCCTCAGTTAAACAGATGTTTGTGGCGGTGGCGGTGGCCGCCTTCTATGGCTACGGCATTGGGCGGCTGACATGGCCTCTAAGCAAAGGTTGGTGAAGTTGCCCTTCCAGGGCCTTCTATTTGGTGAGGAGTTGGAGAAAATTGTCAATGGCCTGGGGGATGCTAAACCCCAGCGGTTACCCGAGGATAGGCCGCAGCCTTCTTCCAAGGGTCAGGCGGTTCCCTCCTCTTCCAGACCTCTCTTCCGTGAAGCTAGAAGGTACCATCCGGATCGTTCTGCTGGGGTTACTTTGCGTGCCCGTTTTCAGCAGAGGAACTCCTTTCACTCGGAGAAACGCTCCGCAGCAGCCGGTTTAAGGCCTGGAGTTCATGGGCAACCCTCTCAATGATGATGCGCCGGCCCACTCCTCGATTCCTGCATTTGGAGGCCGTCTTTCCCTCTTTCTCGAGGAATGGGTCAAGATTACCTCAGATCAGTGGGTTTTGGACCTGATCAGAGATGGCTACAGATTGGAATTTACTGCCCCGGTGAGAGACTTGTTTGTGGAGTCCCGATGCGGCACTGCCCTCAAATGGGCAGTGGTAGAGGAGACCTTGCAAGGCTTGTTGCACCTGGGAGCGGTGATCCCCATGTCTCTCGCCGAACGCGGCTGCGGTCGTTACTCCATTTTGTGGTGTCGCGAAAAGGTGGGTCTTTTCGGCCCATTCTCGACTTGAAGAAAGTCAACGAGTCACTCAAAGTACGGCATTTCCACATGGAAAACCTGCGTTCTGTCATTGCAGCGGTTCAGCCAGGAGAGTTTCTCACGTCTCTGGACCTGAAAGAAGCTTACTTGCACATCCTTATTTGGCCCCCGCACCAACGGTTTCTCCAGTTTACGGTGTTGGGAAAACACTTTCAGTTTCGGGCCTTGCCTTTTGGTCTCACCGCAGCTCCCCGAACCTTTTCAAAGGTAATGGTGGTAGTAGCTGCCTTTCTCAGGCGAGAGGGTATCCGGGTTCACCCGTACCTCGACAACTGGCTCATCAGAACGGACTCTGCAGAAGAGAGTCGTCATGTAACAGCCAGAGTGGTCTTAGTACTGCAGTCTCTGGGCTGGGTCATCAATATACCCAAAAGTCACCTGACCCCCCCTCTCAATCTCTAGATTATTTGGGGGTTCGACACGGCCTCGGGGTTGGTTTTTCTTACCCAAGCAAAAGAGGTGCAAGCTTCAGACCCAGGTCCGTCTGCTCCTGAGGATGCCTTGCCCGCGAGCTTGGAACATTGTCCAGCTCTTGGGGTCGATGACGTCCACCCTAGAAGTGGTGCCTTGGGCGAGAGCGCACATGAGACCGCTGCAGTGTTCCCTGCTACAACGTTGGTCTCCCATTTCCCAGGATTATCAGTGCAGACTCAGTTGGCTCCCTGCGGCCCAACTCAGCATGGAGTGGTGGCTCTCAGACAGCATGCTGCTGCGAGGAATGCCATTAGCACTCTCCTACTGGTGCCTGGTGGTAATGGATGCCAACCTGAATGGTTGGGGAGCTCATTGCCAGGAGAGGCATGCCCAGGGTCTGTGTACACTCGAAGAATCGAAGTGGTCCATCAATCGCTTGGAGTTAAAAGCAATTTTTCAGGCGTTGCTGGCCTTTCAGTCGACTTTGGAGGGATTGGCTGTCAGAGTGCTGTCGGACAATATGACGGCAGTGGCCTACATAAATCGTCAAGGCGGAACGCAGTGCAGAGCACTTGCCGCACAGGCCACTCAGATTTGCCACTGGGCCGAGCTGCATCTACAGTTCCTGTCAGCAGCTTATATTGCAGGTCAGAGCAACGTGCAAGCCGATTAAGCAGAGAACACATCGACCCAGCGGAGTGGGAGTTGGCAGATGAAGTGTTCCTTCAACTCTGTGCCAAATGGGGAACGCCCGTAGCGGATCTGATGGCGTCAAGCACAAATGCCAAAGTCCCGTGCTTTTACTGCAGACGGCGAGATCCTCGCTCGGCGGGTTGGATGCCTTGGCTCAGCCCTGGCCTCTGGGCCTCCAATATGTGTTCCCGCCTTGGCCCTTGATAGGGCGAGTACTCCTGCGAATTCGGCTGCACCTGAAGATCAGCAGGTGGTGCAGTAGGGATTGGCGGTTACACAGGTAGTATGTGTAACCGCCAGACTTATACGGTCTGTGCCAGAGACGGGACTGATGGTTGGGAGGTGGGGATAGTGCTGGGCAGACTTATACGGTCTGTGCCAGAGTCGGTGGTGGGAAGCGGGACTGGTGGTTGGGAGGCAGGGATAGTGCTGGGCAGACTTACATGGTCTGTGCCCTGAAGAGGACAGGTACAAATCAAGGTAGGGTATACACAAAAAGTAGCACATAAGAGTATATCTTGTTGGGCAGACTGGATGGACCGTGCAGGTCTTTTTCTGCCGTCATCTACTATGTTACTATGTTATGATAAAATTATAGCTACCATACAAACAAGAAGCATAAATTGATCCTATTATGCTTGTAAGATGTGTTCTCTGATACAGATATAAAAGGAAGTGTTGTTTAAACGAAAGGACAGAATCTAGAGTAAGAGAATTCTTTTATTTGTATATAAGCCGTAAAGCCTGTTACAACGGGCGACATTTCTGTTGTGCGTAATGTAATGAAATAGCCAAACGGGCAATATGTTTTTTTTTTTAAATGTAACGACAGAGAGAGAGTGTGTATATGTGTGTGCAAGAGTGAGTGTGTGAGAGAGAGACAGAGAATGTGTGTGTGTGCGTCTGTGTGAAAGAGAGAGATTGTGAGAGTGAGTTCAGAGAGAGACAGAGAGATTGTGTATATGTGTGTGAGAGAGACAGAGAAAGTGTGTGTGTGCATCTGTGTGAAAGAGAGAGTGTGAGAGTGATGTGTGAGAGAGACAGCGAGAGAGAGTGAGAATGTGCATATGTTTGTGAGAGAGAGATAGACATAGACAGTGTGTGTGTGTGCAAGTGAGTGAGTTCAGAGAGAGACAGAGAGAGATTGTGTATATGTGTGAGAGAGAGACAAAGTATGTGTGTGTGCGTCTGTTTGGAAGAGAGTGTGAGTTGAGACAGAGACAGAGAGAGAGATTGTGTATGAGTGTGTGTGTGCATCTGTGTGAAAGACAGAGTGTGAGAGTTGAGAGAGAGAGAGACAGCGAGTGTGTGTGTGTGAGAGAGACAGAAAGTGTGTGTGCGTGCATCTGTGTGCAAGAGAGTGAGTGAGTTCAGAGAGAGAGAGATTGTGTGTGAGTGTGTGAGAGAGAGACAGAGAAAGTGTGTGTGCACGCGCGCGTCTTTGTGAAAGAGAGAGTGTGAGAATGAGTTGAGAGAGACAGCGAGAGAGAGTGAGTGTGTATATGTGTGTGAGACAGACACATAGAAAGTGTGTGCGTGTGCAAGAGTGTGAGTGAGTTGAGAGAGAGAGAGAGATTGTGTGTGTGAGAGAGAGACAGAGAAAGTGTGTGTGTGTGTGCGTCTGTGTGAAAGAGAAAAAGTGTGAGAGTGAGCTGAGAGACAGTGTGTGCTCCCCTGTAGCTACCCAGCGATTCTCCTCTCTCCCCTGCCCCACCTCTCCATCCACCCAGTGATTGTCCCCTGTCCCCCCCTGTAGCCAACCAGTGCTTCTACTGTCTCCCCTGCCTCCCTCCAGCCACCCACCCAGCAAGTCTCCTCTCTCCCCTGCCTCCCCTCCAGTTTTGGGAAATAGGTGGCTGACATAAAGGCAAAATTATCCCCAATTCTGACAACAGAAATTTTGTTCATGCTCGTGCTCCAGCGGGAATAGTTGTTTACATCCTCGACAGCGCCGCATGCTTGCCTTATAGTAGCTACTGCCTCTTCCTTCCTTTCAGTTCTTCACCTCACCTGCTTGTGCGTATTCCCAGCCGCACATGTAGTGAGCTCTCAGGGTCCAGGCTTCCTTCTGAAGCTGCACTCGTGCCAGCGCGCCTGCTGTGTATGTCGGAGAGCTGTGATCGTTTGTAAGGGGCGGGCGGAGGAGTTGGTTGCTGGAGATCTGTCAGGGTGGGCGGGATAGTGATTTGCGGCTATGGGCCGCTGTAAGCTGCTGCTGGTTGGGTACGTGCAGTTCTGTAAAACGGCTATGTTACAGGTGCTGGCTAAGGTCAGGCGGAGGTAAGCGGGTCAGGGGGATCCGGAGCCCTCTTGAAATGGGCGCTTAAGAGATGCGGCTTGGGGAGGTGGGTGTGTTCAACGGAGAGGGCCCGGGTGGAGGGGGGCGGGGCGGCGATTTGTGACGTGCCGTACATGGGCTGGATTAGGAGGTGGGTGTGTTCAGCATATGTGATCGTTTGTAAGGGGCGGGCAGAGGAGGTGGGTGCGGGTCGGGCCCTCTGTCAGTGTGGGACGGAATTCTGATTTGCCCTTAGTGGCGTGAGTACCAGGAGGAGGACACGTGTTCGTCGTAATCGTGTGTGTAGCAGTGTGTATATTGCTTGTTGGCGACTTGGCTCTGTTACAGCCTCTAATAATGTCTGAAGCATTGTGTGACGTGCGGCAGGTCACTCTTCATTTATATAGTAGGATTAATCTTATGATTATATATAACACTAAAAGTAAAATACATATACAGTAACACCAAACGATATACTTTTCCTTTTTATTTGGAGAGGGGGGGAGGAAAGGAAATGATCTACTTTTAATGTGTTTATTTGTGTGCCTAATACTGCAATGTATCATGAAACATTCATACTTTTATCTCTCTCTCTTTTTGCCTATGTACAGGTTTCTTTAATGTCATAGCAGGTATCTCTTAGAAGAGGACTGGTACTTTTACAAGAGGGGTGCACACAAGTCCTGCTTTTAGTAGGCTTTTGTGGTTACCAAAGACCTTCCTCTGGCAAAATCGATGTTGTGAACTGTATTTGACATTTTCACTGTCATTTCTTGGTTGCATAATTAAAACTGTAAGAAGTTTAGTGAAGAATGTTTACAAACTAGCATATGCATCACTGTTTTGGAGTATCGATTCTAGATGGAAATGTTGCTTCTTCAGCAGTCTTCTTGTGGGTGGATGTGTCCAAATGGGTTACTTTGGCGCATACCTTGACAATAGTGAACTCCACTCCTAAGCCCCAGTATGTGGGGGTATGACTTCAGTCTTTAATATTTGCTGCAAACACCAAAGAGAGCTTCCATCTGGAGCTCATAAGATGTAACGTTTAACCTCCATATAAGGAACTGCTACTGTTGTATCTTGTAACACAGCCTCAAGTAGGAGAAGTGTCACAGCATCTTTATTTTGCTTTCTTATCCTATTTATATTTCAGAGAAACAGGGTCCAGAGCGGAAACGGATTAAGAAGGAGCCTGCCTCAAGGAAGCCTGGTTTGCTTTTTGGAATGGGGTTGTCTGGAATACGGGCAGGCTATCCTCTGTCTGAACGTCAGCAGGTTGCTCTGCTCATGCAGATGACAGCTGAGGAATCTGCAAACAGTCCAGGTGAGAGCAGATCTTTTCAATTGAATTTCTATGTAGCCTTTTATTTTTTAACTATGTAGTAGTAACAACACTTGTTCATCTCATAGAGCTATACTTTTGAAAGCAGCTGCAGGGGCATAGCCACTGTTGAGTGCACTTGGCAAAAAACCCAGGGCCACCCAGTAGTAGGGGGGCTGCCTGCTGTTGAACCTTTCCCCCTCCCAGTCCTCCTAATGTGCAGTGGGTGACCAGCAGAAGTGATGATGAAAGTGGCCTCCAGCCAGCCCTGCCAGGGCCTTTTCTCTCCTGCATCCCGCCTCTCTGATGTAACTTCCTTTGGGCGGGACATCGTGGAGGAAAGGCCCAGGCTGGGATGGCCAATGGTGGCCTGTTTTCATCACTTCCTCTGCTAGCCACCTGCTGCGCATTTCAAGGATTATGGGGGGTGGGGGCTACAGAGAAAGAAATGCTAGACCTGCAGTGGGGGAGGGGGGGGAGAGCAGAGGGCAGAGAGAGAGACCTGGATGAAAGGGGGACGAATGGACACTGAGAGAGAAGACAAGAGTGAGTGAGACCCAGAGAAAAGGGGTGGGGGAAGGGATGGGAAATGGAAGGGGAGAGAGAGAGATGCCAGACCACGGGGTGGATTAGGGATGTGTCAAATGAAAGTAACCTAGTAAATGACAGCAGGTATGGATCTGCACAGTCCATCCAGTCTGCTCAACAAGGTGGCCAGAGCCACACCCACCACTCCATGCAAGTTACACTTCTTTATGATTAAACACTGGTATAGCAAACAGGGTTGTTGCAATTTGCTGCCATGCTAACAGCTTAGAGGCAGTTGTATACAATGCTGACTTGGAACAATTCAACCTATTAAACAGTAGTAAATCACCTGGACCAGATGCTATACTAACTAGTGTATTGATAGAACTCAAATATGAAATTGCAGATCATCTGTTAGCGATCTGTAACCTGTCATTAAAATCGTCCGTAGTACCTAAAGGTTGGAGGGTGACCAGTGTAACACTGATTTTAAAAAGGGATCCAGCGGTGTTCTGGAAAATTACAGATTGATAAACCTGACTTCAGTGCTGGGGAAAATAGTAGAAACTATCAAGAATGAAATCACTGAACACAGACAAACATGGTTTAATGGGATAGAGTCAACATGGATTCTGCCAAAGGACGTCTTTCCTCACCAATTTGCTTCATTTCTTTGAATGCGTGAATAATCATGTGGATACAGTTCAAGCTTCTCCTACTAACCTACAAATGCACTCGATCTGCAGCCCCTCCGTACCCCTCTCTACCCTCATCTCCCCTTACGTTCCTACCCGTAACCTCTGCTCTCAAGACAAATCCCTCCTCTCAATACCCTTCTCCACCATCGCCAATTCCAGGCTTCGCCCTTTCCACCTCGCCTCACCCCATGCTTGGAATAAACTCCCTGAGCCCATTCGCCAGGCCCCCTCCCTGCCCATCTTCAAATCCTTGCTCAAAGCCCACCTCTTCAATGTCGCCTTCGGCACCTAACCACTACACCTCTATTCAGGAAATCTTGACTGCCCCAACTTGACATTTCGTCCTTTAGATTGTAAGCTCCTTGGAGCAGGGACTGGCCTTTGTTGTTAAACTGTACAGCGCTGCGTAACCCTAGTAGCGCTCTAGAAATGTTAAGTAGTAGTAGTAATAAAGGTGAGCCAGATGACGTAGTATATCTAGAGTTTCAGGCAGTGCTTGACAAAGTCCCTCATGAGAGACTCCTGAGAAAATTAGAATCATGGGATAGGAGGCAATGTTCTGTTGTGGATTAGGAATTGGTTGGTGGAAAGAAGGCAGAGGCCAATTCTAAATAGGTTAAATGGCCAATTCTAAATAGTGGTAGTGCCCCAGTGATCTGTAGAGGGACTGGTGCTATTTAACATATTTATTAATGATCTGGAAATGGGAACGATGAGTAAGGTGATTAAATTTGCAGATGAGACAAGACTATTCAGAGTGAAAAATTGCAGAAAGACTTTAGGAAGTTGGAAGACCCGAGAAATGGCAGGTGAAATTTAATGTGGACAAATGCAAAGTGATGCACATTGGGAAGAATAATCCAAATCATAGTTAGTTGATGCTAAGATCCACCTTAGGTGTAAGCACCCAAGAAACATCATAGACAATACACTGAAATCTTTTGCCCAGTGTGTTGCAGAAAATAAGACAAAGATATTATTATGCTTTTGTATTGCTCTATGGTGCAACCACATCTTGAATATTGTGTGCAGTTCTGGTCACCGTATCTTTAAAAAGATATAGCAGAATTAGAAAAGGTTCAAAGAAAGGCAACCAAAATGATTAAAGGGATGGAACTCCTCTCATAAGAGAAAAGGCTTAAGAGGTTAGGACTGTTCAGCTTGGAAAAGAGACGGCTGGGGGGGGGGGGGGGGGGGCAGGATATGATAGAGATCTTCAAAATACTTAGTGCTGGAGAACAGGTAAAAGTAAATCAATTTTTTTATTCTTTCAAAAAGTACAAAGACTAGGAGACGTTCAAGGAAATTACATGATACTACTTTTAAAACTAACAGGAGGAAATATTTTTTCACTCAATGAATAGTTAAGCTCTAGAACTCATTGCCAGAGGATGTAGTAACAGCGAAACAGCATACCAATAGTCCAAAGAGTGGTTTTATTATTATGACTGCAGTATAGTCGTATTAATTATCAATACTTTGATTAAACTAACAATCTAACTATATTGCTAACAACATTTTACTTACAAATTTTAACTTTAAGAAGTCTTCCCCTTCCCAGTTAAGATGCACAGCACCCATTCATAACATATGATATGAATGTGATATAAAATACGCATACTTGATCCTGATCTCTTTGCCATTTTTGTGGCATGGACTGTAGATGTCTGCCTAGCACTGTCCTTACTTCCGAACAAATGATTAAGTAGAGAAGTCCTGAGAACTTAGTTTGTTGTGAGACTAAATTTAAAACCTGTCATGTGCATTACCATTCGGTTCAATTTCTGTAAGTAACTTTGCTTTTAATTTGAGGGGGAGTTGATAGTTTGTTTTAAATGTTTTGATTTATGTGCCTTATACTACGTGTGCCACTAGAAAGTAGAACAGTTAAACTGAACATTTCTGTGCTTTAGATACAGTGAGCCTAGAAGAGAGCCTTGCTGGTGAGGCGAGAGTTCCCTCTAAAGGTCCCTTTCTTTTAGAGTGTCTTACATACCAATCTTTCATTTGCTTCTTTGCATGCAGTGGACACAACACCAAAGCATCCTCCTCAGTGTGCAGTCGGTCAGAAGGGAACTCCTAACTCTGCCTCCAAAACCAAAGATAAAGTAAACAAAAGAAATGAGCGTGGAGAAACTCGTCTCCATCGAGCTGCCATTCGTGGAGACACACGACGAATTAAGGAGCTCATAAGTGAGGGAGCCGATGTCAACGTTAAAGATTTTGCAGGTTAGTTTATCCCATGGGTTCATTGTAGTTTTCATTGATTATTCTAATATATAGTTTTTTAGACTCATTGCAATTTCAATATAAAATAGATATTACTCATGAAAAGGGTCACTCACTTTAGTAGCTTTTTTGAATTCATCTTATGAATTTTCTATACCTCAAGTAGACTGGTCTGCGGTATTATGGTCTGAACATTATTTGGCTAATTTTATACAGTATTTATCATTTGATCACAGACTAATTTCTTCGTATATTAGGGATAAAGCAAATTATAATCCAAGAAGGAAAATTGAAGTTGATAGTTTTTGGTCTTTTATGGTAAAACATTTAGGTTGTACCTCTGAAACATCCACTCATATGTTTAGGAAATGGGACTATATTGTAGCTAAGCTCTGGATCAATTTTCTGTAGAAAAGTTGAAGAAAATTCTTTGTAATAAAAATTCACTTTGGTTTACTGATTCATTAAGAGACTTACAAAGATCATGTACACTATTTGAAAGGGCATGGAGGAAAACTGTGTGTCCACAACAGAAGATGGGTTAGAGGATGAAGATTAGATTATATAAATTCCATTCTAGACCTAAGGACCATTAACAAATATCTGGTCAAAGAAATGTTCAGAATAGTTTCCCTGGGCACCCTTCTCGCAATGATTCAAGAACAAGTTTGGCTATGCTTTCTGGACTTAAAGGATGTCTACATGCATATCCTGATACTTCCAGGCCACATCACCTCCAGTACCGTGTTCTTCCATTTAGCCTTGTGTCAGTTCCCAGGTTTTTACCGAATGTCTAGCAGTAGCCAGTGTCGTTACACAAACTTGGGAGTCCATGTGTTTTCCTACCTGGGCAATTGGCTGGTGAAGAGCATGTCGAAGGAAAGGTGCTCAGTAGTCTATTTGGGGAACTATTTGGGTGCTGGAACTACTAGAGTTTATTTTAATCTACTCCAAGTCCCACTTACTCCCTGTACAACAAGTGGAGTTCATATGAGCCTTCTAGACACCATGTAGGCATAAGCTTTCTTCACTGTGCCACAAGCAGACATTCTGGATGCTCTTGCCACTCAGTTCTATGCCTGACAGCAGGTCACTGCTCTGCAGATGTTGAGGTTACTAGGCCACATGGCCTCCACTCTGCATGTCATTCCCTTGGCACGTCTTCACATAAGAACTGTTCAGGGGGACCCTAGCTTCCCAGTAATGTCAAGCCTCAGGGAACCTAGAGGATGTCATCCGAGCCCCAGAATTGGCTCAGTCCCTCTTATGGTGAACAATTTTAACCAATCTGACCTTGGAACTTCCATTTTGAATTCCTCAGCCGTGAAAGGTGCTGATGACTGATGCTCCCACTTGGGGTAGGGGGCTCATGTAGATGGGCTTCACACTTAGGGTGTTTGGTCAGCTGAAGAGACAGATCTCCACATCAGTCTTCAGGAGCTCCAGGCAATCTGGAACACTCTAAAGGCTTTCAGAGATCGGCTGATCAACCAAATTGTACTCATTCAAATGGACAATCAGGTTGTGATGTATTACTCCAACAAGCAGGGCGGTACGGGATCGTACTCTGTGTCAGGAGGCTGCCGAGATGTGGAACTGGGCTTTCCATAACAGGACAATTCTCAGAGCCACTTACCTGGCAGGGAAGTCCAACAGCCTGGCAGATACTGTGATTATAAGGAGTGTCAAAGAGATCTACCGAGGTGCCCCACTCTCAGAAAATCTCACAGACAACAGTTATGTTGAGTGACCCCTCATGTGGTTGCATGACTATGCTCAAAGTCCCTCAGTACTGCTCCAGGCTCAGGTTGCATGACATACTAGCATTGGGCGCCCTCCTCCTGCTTTGGGGACCGGTCTTCTGCATATTCTCCCATACCTCGCATGGGTTTATACAATACAAGGGTTATAATAAATATCAGTAGATCTTACTTTGTTACCTACTTCAATTAAACTACTACAAATCATATATCCACATCAAAATACATTATTCTTTATTATCAAAATAGTTAAACAACACCATCACATAAAATCCCACATTTCCCATATCAAGTCCCACAAAGTAGTCCGTTATGTAGGAGATATAGTTCACAATTTACAACTCATTGCACCTCCTGTTGAGTGTGTTGCTTTCACCATCAATGATGAGCATAGGTACAATCCCCACTCTCAAAATCTCACAGTTGTAATCCAATTCACTTGGTACTTAACACATCACTCTTCCCAGAAGCTTGAACAGGAGCTTGAACAGATCTTCACTTCCACTACATAACCAAAGGCTTGACCAAACCAGACGTGATCTTCACATACATTCTTCACTAAACAAACGGTCTCAACACCGGCCGTGTTTCAATTTCTTCATCAGGAGACCCTCATACAGCCTTCCAAAATTGCCTGGGACACCAAGAAGTTCCCCCAACAAGCGGTTCACAATTGTGCCGGTGTTGAGACCGTTTGTTTAGTGAAGAATGTATGTGAAGATCACGTCTGGTTTGGTCAAGCCTTTGGTTATGTAGTGGAAGTGAAGATCTGTTCAAGCTTCTGGGAAGAGTGACGTGTTAAGTACCAAGTGAATTGGATTACAATTGTGAGATTTTGAGAGTGAGGATTTTACCTATGCTCATCATTGATGGTGAAAGCAATACACTCAACAGGAGGTGCAATGAGTTGTAAATTGTGAACTATATCTCCTACATAACGGACACACTTCTTCTGGAGTTATCCTCCGAAGAGCCATGGAAGCTGTTTTCCAACCCTCATCACACAGAATGAGGGGTCTCTTCTACACCCCAGCCTTCAGCCCTCATAGCCTTGGTGTTGAGGGCTTAGAATTTGCTTCCTTTAATCTTCCAGAGGGTGTCTCTAAGGTTTTGCTGGCATCCAGGAAAGATTCCACGAAAGAGGTTTTTCCAACTGGTGTGAAGGCAAGGTCCTAGATCCATTTTCTTGTCCTACACAGAACCTGCTTGAATACCTTTTACACCCCTCTTGAGTCTGGTCTTAAGACAAAGTCTGTAAGGGTTCACCTTAGTGCAACTAGGGTTTACCATTTCTGTGTAGAGGGTAAGCTCATCTCCAGGCAGCCTCTAGTTCAGTTCATGGGAGGTTTGCTTTGACAAAACCCTCTATCAAACCTCTGCCTGTATCTTGGGACCTTAATATCATCCTTACCCAGATGATGAAAGCTCCTTTTGAGCCATTTGAATCCTGTCCTCTGAAGTACTTGACCTGGAAGGTCTTGTTTTTGGTCGCTTTTGCTTCAACTCGCATGGTTAGTGAGCTTCAGGCTGTAGCAGCAGATCCATCTTGTACTAAATTTCAACACACCACAATAGTTCTTCGCACATACCCTAAGTTCCTTCCTAAGGTAGTGTCGGAGTTCCAGCTAAATCAGTCGTCCTTCCAATATTTTTTCCAAAACCTCATTCCCATCCTCGCAAAAACGCACTGCATAACTTGAACAACAAGCGAAAATTGGTCTTTTACCTGCAGTTGACTAGGCCCTGTAGACACTCCACCCAGCTTTTTATTTCTTTTGATCCCAACAGTGGAGGAGTGGCCTAACGGTTAGTGTAGCAGACTTTGATCCCAGCATTCTGGGTTTGATTCCCACTGCTGCTCCTTGTGACCCTTGACAAGTCACTTAACTCTCCATTGCCTCAGGTACAAAAACCAAGATTGTGAGCCCTCTAGGGACAGAGATAGTACCTGTTCATAATTGGATTGTAAGCCACATTGAACCTGAACTCTGGGGTAATGTGGTATACAAAATGCCATTATAATAATATAATGTCATTGGTAAATGCACAATATGTAATTGGTTAGCAGATTGCATATATTTTGCCCAAGCTGGGCTGACACTGGAGGGTCATGTCAAGGCTCACAATGTCTGAGCCATGGCAGCATCTGTAGCTTAGTTGAGATCAACCTTTGTTGAAGAGATCTGAAAGGCTGCAGCATGGTCTTCAGTGCACAAATTTACATCCCACTATTGCCTTGAGCAAGACACCCGATGCGACAGTCAGTTTGGTCAGACTGTTCTGCAGAATTTGTTTGGGGTCTAGAATCCAATTCCACCCTCGAAGGCTCATTTTATTCTGGTTAGGCCTCACCTTCACAACAGTGTATATATGTTTTCAGGTTAATTGACTTTTTGAACTCTGTTGCAATTTTCTGTTATCCTAATGTTTATGATGTGCCTTGTACCTAGGGATTCCCACATGTGAGAATTAGCTGGCCTGCTTGTTCTCTTAAAAAGTGAAGTTAGTTACCTGTAGGAGGTATTCTTCAAGGACAGCAAGCCACTTATTCTCTCATACCCTCCCACCTCCCCGTGGAGTTGTCCCCTATACCTATGTTTGTTTATTTATTTATTATGATTTATTTACCACCTTTTTGAAGGAATTCACTCACGGCGGTGTACAGTAAGAATAGATCAAACATGAGCAATAGGCAATTACAACAGTAAAAATATTCAAATAACGGTACAAAGTATGGCATAGTATACTACTTACAATGTCAACACAATACATAATAGAACATTATAATTGATAGTGAAGGGTAAAGCAAAGATGTAACATAGATAGGTAAGAAAGTAGGAAGAGTTAGAAAGTAAGTGACTGATTTAAAGAAAGTTGCACATGAGGTCAGAGGGATGGTTAAATATTATCTCAGCTAGGGTAGGAGTGGATAAACATGTCCTTCTGCAGTATCTGCAGCCCAAGTCACTCCTTGTGTGAGTGAGACTAACAAGTTAGTTACTTCTTCCATTAAAGTCCTGGTTGAAGAGCCAAGCTTTCACCTGCTTCCTGAAGTAGAGAGAGTCTTGTGTTAAGTGGAGCCTTTCAGGCAGTGCATTCCAGAGTGTGGGGGCTACTCCGGAGAAGGCTCGCTTGCAGGTATCACATCGTGTAATGTCTTTTGGAGAGGGTGTGGTTAGTGATAGTCCTTGACAAGACCCTAGTGTCCTTGGCGGTATGTACAGGATCATCCTATTCAGGTACTTGGGGCCATTTCCTTTCAGGGCCTTGAAGATCAGACATACAGTTTTAAATTTAGCCCTTTATTGTACTGATAGCCAATGAAGTTTTTGCAAAAATGATGTGATGTGGTCATATCTCTTGCAGCTTTCTGTGAGTCTTGCTGCTGCATTCTGAATCAACTGGAGCTGGTGCAGGCCCTTTGTAGTCAGACCACTGTATAGTGCATTGCAGTAATCCATTCTTGATGTTATCATGGCATGCACAACTGGGATAAGATTTACCTTCTTGATGTAAGGAGAGAGGCAGCATAGCTGTCGCAAATAGTAGAAGCAGCTCTTGAAGGTTGCTTGGATTTGGGGAATCAGAGTAAGTGTTGAATCTAACTGTATTCCAAGGTTCCTGACGTGATTTGAGGGGAAGTTCCTACTTCCCAAAAGGGATTTTGATGTCAGGTATGTATCCACTTGTGTTAGGGACCCAGAGAAGCTCGGTTTTACTTGGGTTCAGGCAAAGTTTGTTGTGTTTAGCCCATTCTTGAGTTGGTTAGACAGGTAATCAGTTTATTCAAGGCTGTAGGTAAGTCAGGTTCAATGGGTATTATCCGCATAGATGCAGAACTGAGTGTCCATTGACCGAATCAGCTCAGCTAGTGGCTTGAGGTAGATATTGAACAGAATAGGTGACAGTATCGATCCTTGTGGAACCCTGCAGGTCATTGTCCATGGTGGTGATGAGTTGCTGCCAAACATTATGGATTGTTGCATGTCTGATAGGATCTGAACCAGGCAAGTACTGTTCCATTGATGCCTGTTTCTGTCGGTCATTGTCGGTCATTCTAGCATGATATTATGATCCACAGTGTCAAAAGCTGTTGAGAAATCTAGCAGTACCAACATCGAGGCGAATCCCTTGTCTCAGCTTCTGTGAAGATCATCTAGTAGGTGTACAAGGACCATTACTGTTCCATAACCGAGTCTGAATCCAGATTGACATGGATCCAGCCAGTTTCTCTTTTCTAGCCAATCATTTAAGTTGAACACAGACTGTTCTATGAGTTTCTCTAGAAACGGGATGTTGGATACTAGCCTGTATCTTTCAAGTTTGTCCTGATAAAAGTTGTTTTTCTTTAGTAGAGGACGAAACATTGCCCTTTTTAATGCTGTTGGTAGTTGCCCATTAGAAAGAGAGGCATTCACAATTTTTGTGGCGCCTTTTATAAGGCCAATACTTGCCTGCTGCACTACCTTTGATGGGCAGGGGTCGAGGGAGCAGGTAGTTGGTCGAAGGTCTCTTAGGATTTTGTCAAGGCTCTTCTCTGTCATTGGGTTAAAAGTGTCCCATCTGTCTCTGTCAGGAGGGGGCGAGTTTGTTCCCCACTGGTTGGTTGGGAGCTGGGTGGGATTGCCTGTAAATCCTGGCGGAGACTTTAATTTTGTTGGCAAAGTAAGCAGCAAAATCATTGCAGTTCAGCTTAGATTGGGCAGGCTGGTTCTGTTGTGCAATAGGCTATTTACTATACTGAACAACTGCTTGTTTGAATTGGCAGCCTGTGCAATGCATTGAGAGAAATAATGTTTTTTGTTGTTGTTGTTGAGGCTTGGCGGTACTTTGCCATGTGCTTCCTACAGTTTAGCCTGTTTTCACCCCGGTGAAATTTGCGTCATCTCCTTTCCAGTTTTCGTCCTTCGCGTTTAAGTATCTGAAGTTCTGGCAAAAACCAAGGTGAGCTTTTGTGAGTGGGGCATAAGACCTTTTTTAGTGGTGCTGTTTTTTCTAAGGTCTTGGATAAGTGTGTATTCCAGATGTCAACTTGTTCTGACACTGTTGTTTTTTCATCCACATGTGGATAGTCCAAGGCCTCTAGGAAATTCTCAGCGGTCAGCTTTTTTTGGATTCTGATCTCCTTCCAAACTCTGGGAGGTGGCATTTGTTTCAGGTGGTCACTTAAGGAAATTTTAATTGGAAAATGATCTGACCATGATAGGGGTGTTATTTCAATACTGTTATCCCAGAATTCTGGGATATCCACCCCTTTGTAGAATACCAGGTCTAGTATATGACCCTTTTCGTGGGTTGGAGAATTGATCACCTGTGTAAATCCTATTGCTGTCATCGTGTCCAGAAAGGCAGCTGTGGTGGTATCTGGGGTTTTGATGTGTAGATTGAAGTCTCACCAGGCTAGAGTAATTAAGGGTCACTTGAGTAATCAGTTCTAGGAGTTCTTGCACAGATAATGTGTTACTATGAGCAGCCAGATTGGTTTCTCCTCTTCTAGTTGGATTAAAAGAGATTCTGATTCATGTAGCTGGGGGATGGATATTCTGCGTAGCTTGATTGTATCCCCAATCAAGATTTCTACCCCTCCACCCCGTCTTCCTGGTCTTGGTTGATATTGGATGTTGAAACCTGTTGGCCATAGTTCAGCCAGTGGTAAACCCCCATTTTCATCTAGCCAGGTTTCACTTATTCCTAGGATATCAAGATGCTGTTCATTTATGGCATCATGGATCACTGAGCAGGGACTGTCTTTCTTCTATGTTTGTGCAGCGCTGCGTATGCCTTGTAGCGCTATAGAAATGCTAAATAGTAGTAGTAGTAGCAGTTGATCTGGCATTCACCAGTTCTATAGTTCCCGAGGATGGTCTGGGGATGCTGGGGGTAGCTTTGGTGTGACAATGAGGTGATCTTTTAAGTACTGTAATGTAGATGTTTGACCTCTTGCACTTTTGCCTTCTCTTTGGTTGGTGGAGATTATGGTTTCCTCTCCCACACACCACTGGGATGCTCGCATGAACTTTAGAACCCACATTTTTTTTTGTGTCAGAAGCTAGTTAGGCAAAATTTCACTGGGTGGCACTGTAGTCCACCCTGTGGAGTTCACCCTGTAGATCAGCAATCTTACTAGTTGGCAATGAAGGGTTAAGGCTTTAAATAATCTAGAAGAACAGACCATTTTAAAGTTGCAAATTCAGACCAGACCTGTGAGATCAAATGATTCTAGCAATAGAGAAACAAATGGCTGTACTTAGCACTTCTATGTTGATATCTTTGCAGCGGGGTTGATAGTTGCCTTTAAAGGAATCTAACAGATTCAGAATTTTAGAAATAGATTATACAGTTAAAATAAATTTTTAGCTCACGGATTGCAGATATGAACTTTTGAGTTTCTGATTCTGATATCCTTGGATGGTCTAGTTGATGCAGGTTGCTGTAGACTGGAGGAGGGTTAGATATAAATAAGGGTCCAGCTTCATTGTTATTGTCCTAATTGGTCCTGCGCTTGTGAGTCGGGCGGGAAGGCACCCACACATGCACGGTGGGAGTGCTGCCACGAGCTTTTAAAGAAATAGTATGCTGGGCACCGTTTCCACATCAGGCGCCGTGGATGATGTCACCCACATGTGAGAATAAGTGGCCTGCTGTCCTTGAAGAATACTTGCTACAGGTAAGTAACTTTGCTTTATCAACACAAGACATCTAAATTAGGCTCCTACATACAGGAAAATGAATGGAAGGCCTACATTTCAGAGCATAACATTTGTGTGTGGCGAAAAGAGGAGACTACTTCCGGCAGTTATCATAAGATACTAAAGTTAGGAGCTCAGCTTCATTCAGTATCAGGCTTGATAGGTGTAGAACTATGCTTGCATGACTTTCCTCTTTTCTTATTTAAAGCAATTGCTGTAAACATGCAAGGCAGAGTCAGAAGACCTTTGCCTGGTCAGCAGTGATTTTATGAGTCCCACAGAGTCCCACTCTGTCTCCAGTTTTGCTTTATAACTTTTATATCTATATCCAGCCTCTGTGGCAGCTGTTTTCGATGGATATTTTTTGCAAGAATAGATGCAGTTAATATTCAGCTAAAATTGTAGTCCCTATTGAGAACATACTGGATAAAACAGGTATGGCACAGATCTATTGGTTAAATTTGATGGGTTCCTGGTTAGAGTATATTGTTAAATCTGGATAAGATCAAAGTTCTCATGATCTGTAGGAAAACTGCTGCTATTTACCCCATTTTAAGGGGGGGAGGGTCAAGAGGAATTAGAGAATCGATTGCTGGAGGAAGTGACGTCACCAAGCAGCATGGCCGCTTAAGAGCTGAGCTCCTACAGCCCCACGGAGGATCTTAGCAATAAAAGCGATCTAATCGTTGCTGGAGAAAACAAAAATAGCGCTCGAGATCAGCAGCAACGTTAGAGCAGCGGAATCGCTCATAAAATAAACCCGAAGGTGGCGGACCTCTCACGTTTTGCTTTCTTAGAAGGAGCCGCGGCACTAAGGGTCAAAATGGCGGATGCGCGGAAGACAAAAGAGACGGCGAACGGAGGAAAAACAAGGCCTGCGGAAAACGCGCCAGAACAGCAAACCGCAACAGACCCGGAGAGAGGGGTTCCCCCGAATTTAGAAGCCTGGCTCCACGACATAAGCTCCGACTTAAAAGCCCTACGGGCCGAAGTGGCAACGCTTAAAGAAGACCTGAGAGGAGAGATCCGGGAACTAGGCTCTCGCCTAGAGGAAACGGAGACGCAGGTTGAAGCGCACAGGGAAGCAATTGGAGCCTTGGACCAGCAGATGAGTGAGCTGCAAGGAGACCAGCACCAGCTGCTGGATAAAATTGAGGACTTGGAAAACCGGGGTCGCCGCAACAACCTCAGATTCCGGGGCCTGCCAGAAACGTCCACTTACCAAGATTGCGAGCACGTGGTCCAAAAACTGGTTAGTGCATTGCTTTCAGTGAATAGAGACATTGTGGAGGCCGAAACAATACAGTTGGAGAGAGCGCATAGAGCTTTGGGCGCAGCACGTAATAACAAACCAAAAGATATTATTGCCTGCTTCTCCAGCTTCAAACTCAAGGAACAGGTGCTAAAAATGGCTCGTCAGACCCCAGACTTTAAATGGGATTCCTATGCTATTGAAGTATATCAAGACCTGGCAGCCATGACATTGAAGCGGAGGGCAGATCTGAAACCATTCACTAGGCACCTGAGAGAACTCAAAATTCAATACAGATGGAGACACCCTTTTGCATTAGCCTTTTATAAAGACGGGACAATGCACCTGATAAAATCTATTGAGGAAGCAAGAGCAATTTGTCCAGAGACGGTAGAGCCGGAAGAGAGGAGAGATACAGGCCCCGAGAAGAAAACCATCTCCCGGTCTCTGCCACCAAAATGGCAGAGAGTGGGGAAAGGCCCTAGAAGACTACAACGCCAGCAGTCGGCTGCGAGAGTCACCTGAGAACAATTAGACTTAAAAGTTGGAGAAAAGTTGGACTTATAGTTACTGATGTTGAATAAGTTGCTTAAGCTAAGGTAATCTCCAGCGCTGGATAAAAATAGCGTTAGATGAGACAACTCTGTGGGGTGAGTAGACAGCGGGGCGGCTGCTACTTCCTCTCTACATAGACACCCATTGGTACTCCATGGGGTGTTATAAATGTGTTAGGGGAATTTGGGGAGGGGGGGAAGGGACTACCAAGGGGAGGGAGGGGGTGGGTGGGGAGCAGTTCTGTGTGACAAGGGAAATAGACCTATCAAGGAAAAAAGACCAATGGGAAAAAAGGGACATGAGAGAAGACACACTAACACTACTAGATCATGGGTGATATTAATTGTATGTCGCTGAATGTAAGAGGGCTGAACATCCCCAGGAAAAGGCAGTTGCTATTCCGGGAGCTGTTAAGGCTACAGATAGATATTGGCTTTATACAGGAGACTCACCTCAAACCGCGTTATGAATACCTACGTAGCCATAAGCAATACCCAATTATACACTTTGCTTCTAGTAATGACAATACAAAAAACAAGGGAGTGTTAATTGTGTTCCGTGGTAATAAGCCCTGGGGGATAAAGAAAGTGATAAAAGATAAAAACGGGAGATACCTACTCATAGTCTTTGAATTAACAGGCCAAATATACACAGTGGTAAATGTCTATGGACCCAATGTACATCATGAAGAATTCTTTAAAGAATTAGACCAACTGCTCATTAGGAACATTGAGGGATCCTTGCTATTGGGAGGAGACTTCAACCTCACAGTGAACCCATGTTTAGATAATTCCACGACCAGGACAGCTTATGCTAGGCAAGATAGACGGAAGCTTCAAGAATTCCTTACACTCTGGCAGTTGATAGATTACTGGCGTAGGGATAACCCTATGGCACGAACGTATACACACTTTTCAACAGTGCACCACACTTCATCTAGGATAGATATGTGGCTAGGAGATGCCTCTCTCTTGGGTCGAGCTGACGCCTTGCAAATACTTCCCCGCACCTGGTCTGATCACTCCCCGGTGACATTACAACTCCGTGGACTGGGACCCAAAAGGCCAAGACCCCCCTGGCGTCTTGATGACGCGTTACTGGCTGATCCAAGCAACCTGTCCCAAGTGGAACAGTCCATTAAAGACTATATTAGCTTCAATGATAATGGAGAAGTTTCTTCAATAGTTTTGTGGGAAGGCCTTAAAGCAGTAATAAGGGGCCACTTAATAGCTCTCAGATCACGGGCATGGAAAGTTTGATGTGCAAAGGAGAATGACGTTCGTCAGCAATTGACTAAGACAGAGGCACTCCTGCAACGGGGAGAGGGTTCAGACCTTGTGAACCTTACAACTCAAGCTCACGATTTACGATCGCAACTGCACGATCTTGAATTAGCAGATATCTCTGAAAAACTACAAAGGGTGCGACAGTCCTATTTTGAATTTGGCAATAAACCAAGTAGATTATTAGCCCACAAATTAACACAGCATGCCAGCAGAAATATGATAGGGGGATTACGGGACGAAGGTGGGATAGTGCATTCTGATTGAGTTTTTGGAGTCTGCCTTTCGGGAATTCTATAAGAAACTTTACACATCAGAAATAGAACAGAACCCCGAGGAGTCAGCCAAATTTTTAGCAGGGATAGACCTCCCAGTAATCCCAGAAGGTGCTGATCAAACGTTAGGTAGCCCTATCACAGCCGAGGAAGTGGAGCAAACAATCAAGGGACTGTCTCTTAATAAAGCTCCGGGACCAGACGGATTCACTAATAAGTTTTATAAGACCTTTAGGAAAATTCTGTCTCCCCTCCTGGTGAAAGTATTCAATTTCATAGATGAGAGCACAGGCCTACCGCCGACCTGGAATATGGCAACAATAACAGTGTTACCCAAACCAGGCAAGGATCCTCTCATATGTAGCTCTTATAGACCTATCTCACTACTGGGGGTAGATTACAAAATATTTACAAAAATTTTGGCCACTAGATTACAGACATATCTCCCCCTGTTAACTCATGAAGATCAGGCAGGATTCGTGCAGAATCGCCAAACTTTTGATAACATAAGAAGAACTTTGCAGGTTATCCAAGGGGCACAGATTACAAACACCCCCATGTGTATATTATCTCTGGACGCTGAAAAGGCCTTTGACCGGGTCAGCTGGCCATTTTTGTTTGCAGTATTAAAGAAGGCGGGTATTGGAGGGAGATTTGCAGAGTGGTTACACTCAGTATACAAAACCCCGAGGGCAGCGATGCGAGTCAATGGGGTCTTATCCTCCCCCTTCTCATTACATAGAGGCACTAGGCAGGGCTGTGCACTATCACCGCTGCTGCTCTTTGCTTTAGTGAGCCCTTGGCAGCTAAAATTAGATCAAATCCTGAAATCCGGGGTATGAGAGGGGGAGGGATTGAAACTAAAATACTCCTTTTCGCAGATGACATTCTGCTTATCTTAAAAGACCCCCTTTCAGCTTTTCCAAAAATCGGAGAAGAAATACAGGCGTATGGGGCCGTCTCGGGTTTTAAAATAAATTTTGACAAGTCCAAGGTACTGGACATAAATATGCCAAATAGTCAAATAGATCAGTTGAAGCTCCAGTTCCCATATAAATGGGCCTGTAAATACATAAGATATTTAGGGGTCAATATACCTCGAAGTCTGGAGGAAGTCTTTAAAAGCAACTTCCCAATGAAGGCACAAGACCGATTTCGGGAGTTGGAGAGATGGGAGGGCTTAACACTATCATGGATGGGAAGGATC
Source organism: Microcaecilia unicolor (assembly GCF_901765095.1). Classification (NCBI taxonomy): domain Eukaryota; kingdom Metazoa; phylum Chordata; class Amphibia; order Gymnophiona; family Siphonopidae; genus Microcaecilia; species Microcaecilia unicolor. The sequence goes on along the minus strand of NC_044035.1, from coordinate 356,828,271 downwards.
AATGCTATCAAAATGATTGTCCTCCCGAAGCTCCTATATTTATTCATAGCCCTACCAATTGACATACCAGATGATTTCTTCCGAGGCTTGCAGAGAAAAGTGTTTTCATTTATCTGGAGAAAAAGGCCACCCCGGGTGCAGCGGGAGACGCTGTGTCAATTGAGAGACAAGGGGGGCATGGGGGTCCCTGCATTTCGGGAATACTACAATGCAGCACACTTGCGAATCTTAGCAATCTGGTTGCAGGGTAATGGGAAGATATGGGCCCGTATAGAACAGAGTTGGCTGGAACCGTTCCCATTTGGGGCAATACCATGGCTACCGAAACAACAACTGAAAGAGATAATAAGAAACAGTCCATCTTTGATTCAATGGCCATTGAACACCTGGTACAAGGTTAGGGAGAAGTTTTTCCCAGGGAGGATATACTTTAAACATGCATTCCTTAGATACACCCCTCAATTCGGACCAGGAGCACTAGACACGACCTATGAGGAATGGGAAACTATGGGTCTGCGGGAACTGGGGCAAATGTGTGATGAGGGGCACGTTCCTACCTTCCGGGAGTTAAGCCAAGAACATGGGCTTTCACCTCTTCAGGCCTTCCAATACTACCAAGTGCGAGATTTTATTCACCGTAAAGCAAGGGAAGAGCTTAGTTTAGCTGAAACAATGCTGGAAAAAGGGTTAATGGGAGGAGGAGACAGGGGTAGTATATCAAGAATATATAGAGCTTTATTGGCCCACTCCCAACCGGTGGAACATTATACAGAAAAATGGGAAAAGGCAATGGGGGTCACCTATGAACCCAAACAGTGGGCACAAGCTTTTAGATCCCTATTAAAAGTATCAATATCCAGTGCAATGATGGAGAACGGACACAAGATTTTGTATAATTGGTATTACACCCCTAGCCGCCTGGCCAGTATGTTTAAATCGGGCTCAGATCTTTGCTGGCGACAATGTGGGGAGGTGGGAGATATGCACCACATATGGTGGACATGTAAATATGCACAAAGGTATTGGGAAAGCATAATGGACCTGGTGCATAAAGTGACAGAAATAGAATACTCCATGAAACTAGATACCTGCCTGCTACACTTTAAGCCGCCAGGAACTAAAAACCATATCCATCGGTTTGCCACCCAGGTGTTTGTAGCGGGTAAAATGGTCCTAGCTGCATCATGGAAAAAACCACGACTACCTGAACTACCCTTGGTTATAGAAAAATTGAGATCCATTCAGTTAATGTCCAAACTCACTGCATTACGTAATGGCCAAATTGTTCAATACCATAAAACTTGGGACTTGTATAACACATGGTTGTCCAATAACAAGGTCACGAATAACTCAGACACACAGACATAGGGATGGGGAGGGGGTGGGGGAGAGGAAAAGAGATTGAGGTTTCTATATTTCATTGCAAACAAAGATTTTGAATGTTTAAGTTTATGGTTGATAGGTTACAACAAATTCAATATGGAACTGAACAATGTTGTAAATGGCTTTGTATTGAACTGAAAAATGAATAAATAAAAAACATTAAAAAAAAGAGAATCGATTGCTAAAGATTAGCTTCAAAGTTTAAGCATGCAGTCATGTTCTTGTACTGATATTGCAGGCATAACTTCTGAAAATGTCTTTATTGCCATATTTTAAGTAGAGGCTAGTAACTAGGTTTGATTAGTATTTATTAAATTCTGTCATGAAGGTGCAAGTATTAGTGTTATTGGGCATAGACTATTGTAATGGAGTTTATAAGGGTACTACAGTTCACCTTGTGAGTGAATACTCAGTTACTCAATGATTCAGAATTTAGTAGTGCGCTTGATTACCAGATGTTGTCATAATCTTTGACCCCCTTCCTAAAAAGCATGGCACTGGCTACCCATGGCAAGCTAGGTAAACTTTAAGGAGTCATTAGTGGAAGGAACGGCTGAAAGAATACTTATGGTCTGCAAGTAAACAAGTTTTTGTGGTACCCCTTCTATCAGCAGTGAGGCTGGTATCTGTGCATGGTAGATCATTTTCAATTTATTGCTCTGCCTTGTAGAATTAATTGCTTTGTAGTGGTTGATACCGGATGGAAAAATCCGGATACTTTTGGGTGAAATTCAGGCTTTTGGACTTAACCTGATTTGCTAGAAACACTGCTTTTTTAAAAACCACATATTGTCAGCACATTTCTTTTGGGGGGTAAGAGACTGCAATAAGAGCATATTTACTGCATATTTATGCCTTAGAAAGATCCTTTCCTGCATTATCAACTGGCCCTGAAACAGAAAAGCACAACAAGGCTTTCCTAGTGAAGCCTGAACACCTATTGCAGATACATTTTTCTATATTTCTGCATGTTTGGCTAGGGAAACCACTGCATATTGGGTGAAGAAAATATAATCTCTATTATAAGATTCTGCTTATTGGGACTCCATCTTAGGGTGCCTGCAGTAACATCTGTAGGAGCTTTTGTTCAGGATGTTTGTTAGGACTCTTGGACATTTCATTCACGAGACACTAGTGCCTAGGCCTTGTGACTTCAGAGCTGGTATCTGTAATATGCTGCTGCCCTTTGTGTTCGCCAGGGCAAGGAACAGCCAGAGGTGCCAGCTGTTTTTCTGCACCTCTGCCTTCTGTGGTTACCTGCAAAACAGCTGTGTCCACTTGAATTTTGACACTTCTGCTTGTGTAAATGAATGCATCAGCATATCATCACCAACTGCTAATAAAAAAAAGCTTAGTGTAGTACGTTTTTAGGGTGTCTAAGTGAGATTTATTTGTCCTTGCATAAGAGTCGTGCAAAGAACTGAGAGCTGTGGCCCTAGAGGTGTAAAACATTGGTGTTTCAGAAAAAGGTAAAAGTCCCATTATTTATGGAGGCTTTATTAGTCAGTGTAAGATTTTATGGGTGAGTGGTAAGGGTTATTGGGTTTGTATGATATCTGATGTGGTCTTCTTTTTTTTAATCTTGATTTGTGTTGGTTGTAATTTGGTTGTCCTTTGATTTGTGTAACTGTGTTGGAACTGTCCCCAGATTGGTGGATTATAAATGATTTCTAAATAAATAGAACACAGTAGATAATTAGGTCAAGGAACTCTGGTTTGGTGCCTCTGCACTAGGTCTCAAACCTGCGCCAGCTCTACAGTGATAATGAGGCACCCCACTTAATTCAGCAACACAAAAAAGAGGCTGTTCAAGTCCGCATCAAGTCACAAATGCAAACACCAAAACAGACTAGGAGTCCAGAAGATTCTTTATTAAAAAAGACCCGATGTGGCCCCACTTTGAGGAATAAGTCTGGAGCCTGCAGCTCTGCTGAGCAATTTTTGAAGCACTTGGGAACTGCTGACTACAGTTTTGGATGTTTCTTTGCTAACTGGGGATCATATTCTTTCAGCCCCTGGTGCAGCCGTGTTGGCGAAACATGACCACGTCGGGTCTTTTTAAATAAAGAATCATCTGGACTCCTAGTCTGCTTTGGTGTTTGCACCCCATTTAATTTATTGATACCACAACCAATAGATAGACATTTTAGTCTGTATACTGAAATCAGCCAGACCTTCAGCCCTCAGCAGAAAGCCCAGAAAAGTGTAATTGAGGAGGAAGCACCATAAAGATATTCATCCCTGGCCAAGATTCAGTAGGTTTTGACCCAGAGAGGAAAGGGAGAGATGCATAAAGAAGTGTATTTGTAGTAGATATAGGTGTGTGCTACATTGTATATGTATCTGTGTGACAAACCCATAAGTTATACTAAGTCCGAGTGTTCAAAATACTCACATTTTCTTGCTCCCATACATATGTCTCATCTCATCTCACCAGGTACTTGCTAACTAACATACTATGGCTCCCTCTTCAGGTAACTTCCCACTGTAGCAAGAATAGAGAGCTTAGAGGCAGAGTGGATTGAGTATTTGGCTTGTTCACAAAGCATAATTATATGGAAAATGGAAAATTGTTAGCCTAGCAATTCAATAAGATTATTTACAGCTGTGACATTTTTCCACTGTTGCTGGCACATTATTGGCTTAATATGAGAGAGCCAAACAGGAAAGAGGTTTATTTGAAGTACAAAGCTTTAAAATAAAAACTAGTTAACCAGTTGTGTATATCCTTTCGTGGAACTCTGTGGATACAAGGCCAGGTGTTTGCTACAGATGTAGACAGTTTCAGTATAAGACAATATACAGTATATACCTAACTTCACCAGTGCTGTACAAGTGTTAACTTGATACTTTGCCTAGGTGTTGGAGAGAGTGTAGGATGGCTTGAACATTTAGTCATTCGAGGTGAGAGTGGGGGAGTATTAGGAATTTTTTTGGGAAGCATGTGTACCAGTATTTTGAACAGATATATGGAGAGCTTTTAGAGCCTTTCCTTAGAGCAGCGTTTTGCAACCAGTGTACCATAGCTGATCCCCAGGTGTGCCGCAGGAGTTGGGCCAGCTTAATTTGTGCCAGTATGGAGTACATTTTCTTGCCTCTAGCACTCGGTGACAGGGGAGCAGTGATTCATACAGCCTGCTCGCACTAACCCCAGATCCTTCTCTCTGACAGAACTTCTTGCTTCCACATAGGTGGAAAGCATCAGATAGAAGGCTTCAGGTTGGCATGAGCAGGCTGTATAAATTGCTTCCGCCGACTGCTAGAGACAAAACTTTTAAATGGCACATGGGGGGAGAGGCTCATGAGAGACAAGAGGAGATGCCTGGTTGCTAGTTGTATAGGGGACAGGAGGGAGAGTTATAAGACTATGTTCGTGGGGTGGGGGGAAGAAAAGGTAAATGCTTGAGTATTTGTGAGGATGGTGGAAGAAAAGGTAAATGCTGAACTTGGTGGGATGGGGCCAGAGAAGGTAAAATACTGGATTATGTGTGGGGTGTGGGTGGGGTGGGGAGGGGAAAAGGGTCAAATGCTGTTCCTTGTCATCAGCAGCAGATGAATCCATTAACTGATGGGTTGTGATCCCCCTACCAGCAGGTGGAGATAGAGAACACTAAAAACCATAGTGCCTCCTGGACGGCTAGCTCCATCTGCCTCTCAGTATTTCTCTATCTCCCAGCAGGTTTGAACGCAGCTTGTTCAGCTCCTTCAAGATTCTGCCTGGGGTGGCTTCTGTGCATGGCCAGTTGAGCTGGGGTGTTGTGGCTGGTGATGCCCACTTTAAAGGCACATAGGTTCACCCTTTCCCTGCCTTACCTATTCCCCCTGTGTGGATGCAGGCATATAGGTTCTCCTTTTCCCTGCCTTTCCCACTCCCCCGCTTCCTCCGGAGTGCCTCTGTAGCTGTTTGCCTCCAACTTTCCTCACAGTGTTAAAAAAAAGCACGCGTTTTTCAGCGCTGCTATTTCTGAGGCTTTTCTTGAGTTACAGCTTGACTGGAGCTCCTGGACTTGGTCCTTTGAGGTAAGAGTGGTACTCAGCTCCTCCGGGGAGGGCCCACAGATGGCGTTTAGAGCGGGGTGATTTGGGCGCGAAGACGCCATTTTGAATTTTCCGCCGTTTTTCGGCGATGGCTGCTGAGGGAGTTAAGCGCTGTTCCCATTGTGGCAAGCGCAAATCGGCAGCGGGGCTCTGTAAATCGTGCTGTTCAGACGGTAGAGCCAGCACGAGCATGGCGAGTGATGATTCTTCCCGCTCATTGGAGCTGGCAGCGGGCGCCATCTTGCAAGTGCCGCATGTCTTGACCCCCGCGGTTTCGGAGGAATCTGAGGGCAGGGAACCGCCTTGGGCTGAGCCTTCCAGAGGAGCTCATTTCCCCGTCGCTCCTAATTCGGAGACGGGAGGTCAGGGCGAGTATTTGTTCCCGGAATTTGTGCTTTTGCTACATAAAGCCTTTATGCTGAAGAGACCTCTGCCACAGGTGTCTGACACTGTGTTGCCACCTGGTTTCCCTCTGTGTGAGGATGGCCTGGGGCTGAGTGATGATGTGGCTTCCACTGAGCGTTGGATGCACGCTAAACATAGACGGGTTAATTCCCTGTAAGAAAGTGCCCCCCCCCCCTCCACCGTGGTCAGGCTGTGGGGACTCTGAGGGTTCTGGCAGGCCCTCGTGGTCGGAAGAGCCAGAGGAAGGTGCAGTTTTGCCACTGGATCTGGATGATCCCTCTACGGTTAGGATTTTCCACTGCGATGAGCTGCCAGCGCTGATCTCGGATGCCTTACAGGCCCTCTCTATTGATGATCCTCTTAATGGTGAGACCCCCTCGGGTAATCCGAGGATGGAGAGTACCAAGAAGCCTGCTCGAGCCTTTCCTTTGCATGACTCCATCCAAGAGCTTATTTCTGCTCAATGGGCTGACCCTGAGGGGCCATTAAAAGTGGCCAGGGCTATGGGGCATCTGTACCCTGGAGTGAGGAGCTCTTGGCTAGGTTTTGTATGCCAAAAGTGGATGCCTTAGTCACCGCGGTGACCAGAAAGACCACTCTCCCAGTGGAGGGAGGGGTTGCTCTCAAGGATATTCAGGACCGGCGGCTGGAATCCGCTCTGAAACGGTCCTTTGAAATTTCGGGCCTAGCCTTAAGGGCGTCTGTTTGCCATTCTTATGCGGCCTGGGCCTGCCTTTCTTGGTTGCAACAGGCCGTGGAGCAGCCCGTGGATGGTGCGGAGTCCCTCGTGGAGGTTGCACCGGGGATGGAGTTGGCCCTTTCCTTGTCATCAAGCAGATGAATCCATTATGAATGGGTTGTGTCCACCTACCAGCAGGGGGAGATAAAGCGCACTGAAAAACCATAGTGCCTCTTGGCCAGCTAGCTCCATCTGCCTCTCAGTATTCTCTATCTCCCCAGCAGGGTTGGACGCAGCTTATTCAGCTCCTTCAAGAATCTGCCTGGGGTGGCTCCTGTGCTTTTGGCAATTGTAGTAGGGGTGTTGTGGCTATTGCAGCTCCACTTTAAAGGCGCATAGGTTAGCCCTTTCCCTGCCTTACCCTTCCCCCTATATGGATGCAGGCATATAGGTTTGCCCTGTCCCTGCCTTCCCCACACTCTTCTATGCGGATGCAGGCACATTGGTATGTCCTTTCCCTGCCTTTCCCACACTCTTCTATGTGGATGCAGGCGCATTGGTTCGTACTTTCCCTGCCTTTTCCACTCTCCTGGACCTCCGGAGTGCCTCTGTAGCTCTTGCCTCTAACTTCTCACAGCTTTAAAAAAAACAAAAAGCGACACCCTTGTTAGTGCTGTGATTCTGAGGCTTCCTTCTGTCTGTGCAGCATGACCAGAGCTCTGTGACTCGGTCTGGTGAGGTAAGAGAGTCTTGTAGCTCCTCCGGGGAGGGCCCGCGATCGGGACGTTTTGGTGTGAATCCGCCATTTTGAATTTTTCTGGTGATGGCTGCGGAGGTTGTTAAGCGCTGTTCACGTTGTGGCAAGCGCAGATCCGCAGCGGGGCTCTGTAAACCGTGCTCTTCAGACGTCAGGGCCGGCCCGAGCATGGCGAGCGAGGTTTCTTCCCGCTCGGTGGAGTTGGCAGCGGGCGCCATCTTGGATGCGCCGCATGGCTCGGCCCCCGCAGGAGCGGAGGGGTCTGAGGCCGGCTACCAGAGGAGCTGCTTACCCTGGATGGAACCGGGAGGCCAGGGTGAGCCTTTCTTCCGAGAGTTTGTGTTGCTTTTACATAAAACGTTCATGTTAAAAAGAACTCTGCCGCAGATGTCTGACTCAGCCTTGCTACCTGGTTCCCCTTCGGTGGAGACCGGCCTGGGATTGCCATCAGGGTTTTTTCCCCAGACAGTTGGCCGCAAAAGAAGCGCAGAAGGATAAATTCCCCTTCAGAGAGTGGCACCCCCCCCTTCCCCCCTGTGGTCGGGCTTTGGGGATTCTGAGGCCTTCGTGCCTAGCAGGCCTTCGTGGTCCGAAGAGCCAGAGGAAGGAGTAGGATTGCTACTGGATCTGGATGATCCCACTGTGGTTAGGATTTTCCACCGTGAGGAGCAGCCAGCGCTTATTTCTGATGCCTTACAGGCTCTCTCTATTGAAGATCCTGTGATGGGCGAAGCCTCCTCTGGTAATCCAAGGATGGCAAGTACTAAGAAGCCTGCTCGAGCCTTTCCTTTGCATGACTCCATCCAAGAGCTTATTTCAGCTCAGTGGGCTGACCTTGAGGGGCCTTTGAAAGTTGCCAGGGCAGTGGGGCACTTATACCCTCTCAGTGAGGAGCACTTGGCCGTGCCTAAAGTGGATGCCCTAGTCACGGCTGTGACGAAAAAGACTACCCTCCCAGTAGAGGGAGAGGTCGCCCTGAAGGACATGCAGGACCGACGTCTGGAATCAGCAATCAAACGGTCCTTTGAGATTTCAGGCCTAGCCTTCCGGGCATCTGTGTGCAGTTGTTATGCTGCTCGAGCCTGCCTCGCTTGGTTGCAACAGGCAGTGGAACAGCCCGGGGATGGAACGGAACCCCTTGCGGAGGTGGCACCGTGGATGGAGTCGGCCTTGTCATTTTTGTCTGACGCCCTCTATGATCTGGTCAGAACGTCGGCTAAACAGATGGCTGTGGCGGTGGCCGCTCGCTGCCTTCTATTGCTACAGCATTGGGCAGCTGACATGGCCTCTAAGCAAAGGTTGGTGGAGTTGCCCTTCCAGGGCCTTCTCCTATTTGGTGAGGAGTTGGAGAAAATTGTTAAAGGCCTGGGGGAAACTAAACCCCAGTGCTTACCCGAGGTTAGGCCGCAGCCTTCTTCCAAGGGTCAGGCGGTTCCCTCCTCTTCCAGACCTCGCTTCCGTGAAGCTAGAAGGTACTGCCCAGGGTGTTCTGCTGGGTTTACTTCATGTGCCCGCTTTCAGCAGAGGAACTCCTGTCGCTCGAACAAATGTTCCGCAGCGGCCGGCTCAAGGCCTGGAGTTCATGGGCGACCCTCTCAATGATGGTGCGCCGGCCCACTCCTCGATTCCTGCAGTTGGAGGACGTCTTTCCCTCTTTGTCGAGGAATAGGTCAAGATTACCTCAGATCAGTGGGTTTTGAACCTGATCAGAGATGGCTACAGATTAGAATTCAATGCCCCAGTGAGAGACACGTTTGTGGAGTCCCGATGCGGCTCTGCCGTCTAACGGGCAGCGGTAGAGGAGACCTTGCAAGGCTTGTTGCACCTCGGGGCGGTGGTCCCTGTGCCTCCCGCAGAGATCAGCTACAGTCGTTACTCCATTTACTTTGTGGTGCCACAAAAATGAGGGTCTTTTCGGCCCATACTTGACTTAAAGGAAGTCAACAAGTCACTGAGTGCGGCATTTTTGCATGGAAACCCTGCACTCCGTCATGGTGGCGGTACAGCCAGGAGAGTTTCTCACGTCTCTGGACCTGAAAGAAGCTTACTTGCACATTCCTATTTGGCCTCCGCACCACCGGTTTCTCTGGTTTGCGATGATGAGAAATGTTTCCAGTTTCAGGCCTTGCCAGCTCCCTGAACCTTTTTCAAGGTAATGATGGTAGTAGTTGCCTTTCTCAGGCGAGAGGGTATCCGGGTTCACCCGTACCTCGACGACTGGCTATGTATGTTACTATATCAGAGCGGACTCTGCAGAAGAGAGTCTTCATGTAACAGCCAGAGTGGCCTCAGTACTTCAATCTGTGGGCTGGGTCGTCAATATACCCAAAAGTCACCTCCCCCCCCCCCCCCCCCAAACTCTAGAATTTTTGGGGGTCCGGTTCGACACAGCCTCGGGGTTTGTCGTTCTACCCGAGCAAAGGCGGTGCAAGCTTCAGAACTAGGTCCGTCTGCTCCTGAGGATGTCTCACCCGCGAGCTTGGGACATAGTCCAGCTGTTGGGGTCGATGACTGCCACCTTGGAAGTGGTGCCATGGGCGAGAGCGCACCTGAGACCTCTGCAGTGTTCCCTGCTTCAACGATGGTCTCCAATATCTCAGGATTACCAGCGCAGACTCAAGTGGCTCCCTGCGGCCCGGCTCAGTATGGAGTGGTGGCTCTCAGACAGCATGCTGCGGCGAGGAATGCCACTAGCGCTTCCCGATTGGTGCCTGGTGGTAACAGATGCCAGCCTGCAGGGCTGGGGAGCACATTGCCAGGGAAGGCATGCCCAGGGTCTGTGGACACCCGAGGAGTTGGAGTGGTCCATCAATCGCTTGGAGTTGAAAGCGATATTCCAGGCGCTTCTGGCCTTTCACACGACCCTGGAGGGACTGGCTGTCAGAGTTCTGTCAGACAGTACAACAACAGTGGAATACTTAAATCGACAAGGTCGTGCAGATTTGCCACTGGGCCAAGCTACATCTGCAGTTTCTGGCAGCAGCTCACATTGCAGGTCAGAGCAACGTGCAAGCAATTATCTAAGCAGGCATCAAATCGACCCAGCGGAGTGGGAACTTGCAGACGAAGTGTTCCTTCAGATCGGTGTCAAATGGGGGACGCCTGTAGCGGATCTTATGGCGTCAAGCGCAAATGCCAAAGTCCCGTGCTTTTACAGCAGATGGAGAGATCCTCGCTTGGCGGGGTTGGATGCCTTGGCTCAACCCTGGCCTCAGGGCCTCCTGTATGTGTTCCCTCCTGTGCCCTTGATAGGGCGAGTGCTCCTGCGGATTCGGCTACATCAAGGAGAGGTGGTTCTCTTTGCCCCGGATTGGCCCAGGTGGCCGTGGTATGCGGACCTCCGGTGGATGCTGGTGGAGGCTCCCCTTCCTTTGCCTCTGGTACTGAACCTGTTGTCACAGGGGCCGGTAACCATGGAGGACGCCTGCTGCTTTGGTCTTACAGCATGGCTATTGAGAGGGCGCAATTGAGAGACAAGGGCTATTCCAACAAGGTCATCTCCACTCTCCTTCAGGCCTGCAAGCGTTCCACGTCCTTTGCCTATGCTCGGATTTGGTGCCTGTTTGAGGCTTGGTGTGCTGTTAAAGCAATTACACCCATGCAGGTTTCTGTCTCGCCGATACTTGACTTTTTGCAGGATGGTTTACAAAAAGGCTTGGCCTATAATTCCCTGTGTGTTCAAGTTGCAGCCTTAGCATGTTTCGGGGAAAGGTGGTTGGCCTCTCCCTGGCTGCTTATCCAGAGGTGGCACGGTTTCTTAGAGGAGTGCTTCGGCTCCGTCCTCCCTTGCGGGCTCCGTGTCTGACCTGGAACCTGGGGTTAGTTTTAAAGGCCCTTTAGTGTTCGCCCTTCGAGCCGCTTAGGCGAGCTTTGGAGAAGGATGTGACCCTAAAGACAGTCTTTTTGGTGGCCATTACATCGGCGAGACGGGTGTCTGAGCTCCAGGCGCTGTCCTGTCGAGACCCATTTCTACATTTGCACCTTCTAGATGTACGAAGGGCTCTGTTGCAGTATCTGCGCATGTCAAATGCTTTCAGGACCTCTGATCACCTTTTTGTTTTGTTGTCAGGTCCTTGCAGAGGGTCTCTAGCGTCTAAAGCTACTCTGGCTCGTTGGCTCAAAAAAGATATTTTTTTTTCAGCATCTCTGCTGTCTGGCTGGCCTCCGCCTGAAGCCTTTAAGGCACATTCCACAAGAGCGATTTCCTCTTCTTGGGCTGAAACTGGAGCGCACTCTCTTCAAGAGATATGCATTGCAGCGACATGGGCTTCTAAGCTTTCATTTGCCCGACATTACAGGCTGGATGTGGCTGCCAGGAGGGATGTGCATTTTGGAGCACAGGTGCTGGCGCGTGGTGTGGCCTGTTCCCACCCTATCTAGGGATTGCTTTGATACATCCCATTCGTAATGGATTCATCTGCTGACAAGGAAGGGAAAATTAGGTTCCTACCTTGGTAATTTTCTTTCCTTTAGTCATAGCAGATGAATCCATGAGCCCGCCCTGATTGATTGATTGATTAATGCTATTTTGGGTTCCGTTTTTCCTGTAGATATGTTCCCTCATTGGGAGAAGTTGGAAAACAGTCTTCAGGATTTCTGTTCTGTTACTGGAGGTTGAGTTCGTCCCTCCTTTGAATTACTGCTCCTGTTCTGGGGCGTTCGTTCACTGTGAGGAAAGTTCATGTTCTACTTTGCGGTGTAACACTGCTTTGGAAGCTTCAAATACTGAGAGGCAGATGGAGCTAGCTGGCCAAGATCCACTATGGTTTTCAGTGCTCTCTATCTCCCCCTGCTGGTAGGTGGACACAACCCATTCGTAATGGATTCATCTGCTATGACTAAAGAAAAGAGAATTACCAAGGTAAGAACCTAATTTTCCCTTTAAGTTACCAAGCTCAGCAAAAAATAATGTCACTTATCCACAGAGATGTCCTCTTCTCTCAGAACTTCTCAGAAAAGTAATTCTGCTGTGTTATTTTAGCATATGATTTGTTTAGATTGATTTGGATGTTTAGAATAGAATACAGGGAAAGGCAGTTTAAAAGGAGCAATTCCCCATTTTTGTGGTTCCCAAAACCTGGTCCTGGAGGCACCCCATCTAGTCAGATTTTCAGGATACCCACAATGAATATTCATGAGAGAGATTTCCATACACTGCCTCCACTGCATTCAAATCTGTTTCATGAATATTCATTGTAGATATCCTGAACCTGACTGGCTTGGGTGCCTCCAAGACCAGGTTTGGGAACCCCTGCCCTAACTGCTAAGTTTCACTGTGTTTAAGTTTCTTTGCTTCAGAAACTGGAGCTTCTCTTCCCATAAAAGTGTACTGAACCGTTTCTGGGGAGAACTTACTTCTATGGATCCCTTACTCTAATTTTGCTATTGATACAGACATGGGGAAGCAACTGCTTGCCCTGGGATTTGTACCATGGAATGTTACCACGATTTAGGTTTTTGCCAGTTACTTGTGACCTGGCTTGGTCGCTGTGTGAAACAGGATACTGTGCTAGACTCTTATGTTCAAATTTCTCCTGTTTTTTCCCCACATGCTAATATTTATCCCAATCTATACAATTGCAGGGTTTTTATTTTGCCCACAGACAAGTATTCTCGGCCCCTTTTTTATAGTTCTTCCAAGATCTGTTAGGTTGGAAAATAATGTTTGAACCCCCCCCCCCCCCCCCCCTTTAAAGCTGGCCTCAGACCTTCCCTCCTGAGCAACCCTAACAAATGTCTCACCACCATCCTTCAAACCCCTCCATATTCAAGACCCCCAGCAAGCTGCTTTCTGAGCTCATGCAACCGTAATTTCCAACTCTTCTGGAACCTAAAAATATAATTCAGATTCCTTCAGTCTTACAAGGTAAATTGTTCCATTACATTAGCTCATAATGGGGGTGCTTTACAAAGGTGTGCTAATGTTCTTAGTGCAACTATGGAACGCATTTCCGAAGACCATAAAAACAACGCAAGATTTAACTATCTTCCGAAGACTATTGAAAACTGACTTATTCAAGAAGGCATACCACAAACAACCGTCCTAATTACTAAACAATAAGACTGAAGAATAAGACTGGATCGACCTTAATCACATGATCGAATAACCTCAATGCTTTTAATAAACAAACAATCCCACTTCTAATCTAATATCGATTACTATGTAACCACACAATGCTGACTAACCTCACTGCCAAACACTATCACTTTTACCCTAATGTCGATACCTGAGCAACAACATAATGTTGACACCTACGCAAGATCACAATGTATTCTTATACCATGTATGTACGCACTGAATGTAAAACCATGTGCAACTCTGTAGACCGGAAATGGCAATCGCCACTACGGCAAATGTAAGCCACATTGAGCCTGCAAATAGGTGGGAAAATGTGGGATACAAATGCTACAAATAAATAAAATAAATAATGGGTGTGTTAGCGTTTAGTGCACACTAATTTTTTGTGCGCACTAAAAACGTTAGCATGCCTTTGTAAAAGGGGCCCTAAGTCTGTTACCCTCTTCTTTTATTCTATATTTAGCAAAATACAGGTAATTCTTTTCCTAGATTAATTATCTATAATAATGCACATTTAAGTCTTTGTGTGACATTTGATGTGCTTTTACAGGCTGGACCGCATTACATGAGGCATGTAACCGGGGTTACTATGATGTTGCAAAGCAGTTATTGGCTGCAGGTGCTGAAGTGAACACCAAGGGACTGGATGATGATACACCTCTACATGATGCATCCAACAATGGCCACTACAAGGTTTGCACTTCTGATCCCTACAAGAGTTATAAATGTGATCCCTCTTCTGTGGTGAGCCAGAATGCCAATTTACTGGCCATTCTGCCAATAATAGATAGTAATTTTCTTTCCCAAATCAAAAACAAAAATACTCACTTTTAATTTCTCCTTTTGACCCTCCAAATTTTAGATCTTGAATTGGATGGGAAACAAATGATACAGTCTTTAACTTAAAATTTTTCTGGAGTCTTCAAGAAATGAGGACAAAACAAATGAGTATAAGATCCTCACAGGTAGCAACCAGTGGAAATGAAGTGAGGTCAAGAAAGGAGAGTCCAAAAGATGTATAAAAGGTCAAGTTTGTTTAGTTTTGTAACACAATAGAAGGCATAGAGTCCATCTGCCAAATTAAAGTTCACAACGGGAGAAACCAGACTCGACACAGCCATGTTTCAGTGTTGATGCCTATGTCAGAAGACCAGTGTTCTAATATATCTTGAGTATCAACATGAATAACAGCTCACGGATAAGAAAAGCTTATGTATTCACTGATGCCAAACAAAAGTTGTGCCACTAAGGGAATCCATCAATTTAGTGGCACAACGTGTTTTTTTTTTGGGGGGGGGGGGGGGGGGGGGGGGGGGGGAGGGGGTGCATTAGTAAATACATGATCTTTTCTTATCCGAGAATTGCTATTCATGTTGACACTCACGATATATTAGAATATTGGACCCCTAACACAGGCATTGATGCTGAAACACGGCTGTGTCGAGTCTGGTTTCTCCCATTGTGAGCTTTGATTTGGCGGATGGACACTGCCTTTCATCTTGTTTTATAAATAAATAGAAGTGACCTTTATACGTCTTTTGGACTCTTCAGCTGTCCTTTCTTGACTGCACATCTTCAAGAAATCAAACATACAGGTCTTTATCTGCCATCATTTACTATGTTACTATTTGAGTTCTAAAAACCAAATTTGGGAGCCCATTGGAGGATCAACTATTCAGAACCTTTGGTGACATTAAAACTAAAATAATTGAAACTTTGGAGAAATCTGTTTTGGGGTTTGAATTTTTTTGTTTTTACTATTTTTTGGTAAAATTTTCATTCAACAGTACAGAAGATATGCAACACATCTTCATTTGCTCACTGTAGAATTGTGTAATATTTAGTTTAAAAATAGATTATTACAAGAATACACACAAAGAAAAATCAGATGATGGCTTTCCTTTAGTAGTCTATATCATTTGTGGGTAGCTGGACATTAATGTGGAAACTTTTTAGGAAATCCTGGCATCTGATCATTCAGTGCTTCCAGTCATGGCAAATCATCTTAGAGAAATTGATTTCTGTGGTTGTTTTAATGGTAGCACACACATGCAGAGGGGCTTGAGCTCAGTTCCCAGCCCAGGTCTTTCATTACTTAAGCTGGCAGACTACAGTTGTGAGGGAGGGACTCGTAGCATTACACAAGGCTGAATTCAAAATGACATAAAGCAGAAATTTGTTCACAGATCTACACAACATACGCTACTCTTCATATATGAAGGAACAAAGAGAAATATTCATAAAGTAATTAAGAATAAGAATCTAAAAAGTCTTGCTTGATTGCTTAAGTCTCCCCGCTTTTTTGTCAGCAAATCCAAATTAGTTCCATTTCCAAATATTGCCTCACCAAGACCCATGATAAGTAAAATAGAGCCCATCTGTGTCTAATCACAGTAGTTGATCTGATTTGAATTCTTCTAGATAAAGAATCAAGCTGCTTCTCTTGTTTGGAGTGAATTTCTTGCAAATGTCTAAACTAGAGCAGTCAGCGGCAGTAGGTTGAGCTGCTGATTCTGGCATCATGTAGTTGGTTCAATGTGGCTAGTTACTTCAGATTAGACATGTTACATAACCGTTAGTAGTTAGATCTGTTCTTGATTCATGTTCTGCTAGCGCTCAGGTATTGTAGTGTAGCAGTTGGTGGCCAGTTTGATTATGGGGGATCGTCGGAGAAGAATTTTCTAAAGAAGTGAGCTTTCAGGTGTTTTCGGAATGTTAAGTAGTTGGGCATGCATTTGAGGGCTTTTGGTAATAAGTTCCATATCTTGGGGCAAATGTATGTGAAGTTGGTTGAGTATGAAGTTTTGTATATCAGGCCTTGACATTTGGGAACGTGAAGGGTGAGATAGGTTCTTGCGCTTCTGATTGCGTTCCGTGTAGGTAGTTCTATTATGTTTGTCATGTATTCCAGTGCAAGTCCAAAAATTATTCTGTAGGCGAGAGAGCATATCTTGAAGGATAATCGTGACTGGTAACCAGTGTAGGTTTTGGAGTAGTAGTCTGGCACTTTCAAATCAATTTTTTCTGTAGATAAGTCTTGCTACTGTGTTTGTGCTGTGTGTAGTCTCTCTAGTGATTGTTCCTTGCATCCGGCATAGATTCTGTTGCAGTAGTCAGCATGGGTGAGGACCATGGATTGAACTAGCGTGCAAAATACATCTCTTGGGAAGTAGTTTTTAATGCGTTTTAGTTTCTACATGGTTTGGAACTTTTTTTTCGTAATGTTTGAGATTTGTTTGTCAAAGGTCAAATTACGGTCTATGGTGACTCCTAGGATTTTTAGATTGTCAGGTATTGGGAGGGATGTACCCATAGGGGAGATGTTTGGGAAGTGGTTGGTATTGTGAGGTGATGTGATTATCAGGCATTGTGTTTTTCCTTTGTTCAGTTTGAGCTTGAACATTGATGCCCAGGATTCCATTATGTTTATGCCATCTGTAACCCTGGTCATGATTTTGTGCAGGGTCTTATAAACAGGTATGTAGGTTGGATCCTTGTTTGAATAACATTTGGGCCAGAGGGGCTATCATTAAGTTGAACAGTATTGGTGAGAGTGGAGATCCTTGAGGGACTCCACATGCAGCTTTCCATGGAGGGGAGAGAGAGGAATTTATTTTCACTTGGTAGGATCTGGTAGTAGGAATCCTAGGAGCCATTTGAGCACTTTACCTGCTATGCCAGTTTTGTCAAGTATTCTTTTGAGGATTTGATGGTCAACCATATCAAATGCACTTGATATGTCAAATTGTAATAGAGGAGTGTTTTTTTTCCCCATAGGTGATTTCCTTTTTGAAGTTGACCAGTAGTGTGACCAGCACTGTTTCAGTTCTTTGATTGGGTGATTCGTGGCGTATGTAGAATTTGTTGATGTAGTCAGTCCGTTGGTTGGCTACTGTGCCTTCCATTATTTTAGTCGTTAGAGGCATTACTACTACTACTACTTAAGCATTTCTATAGCGCTGCCAGGGTTACGCAGCGCTGTACAAGTTTAAACATGGGGAAGGACAGTCCCTGCTCAAGAGAGCTTACAATCTAGATGCCACTGGCCTGTAGTTTGAGGTATCATTGATGCTTTTCTTGGCATCTTTAGGGATTGGTGTGAGCAGTATGTTGCCCTTTTTTAGTGGGAATTGCCCTTCCTGGAACATATAGTTCAGATGGGATGTGAGTTGGTCTATGAATCGTTCAGGGGTGACTTTTTAATATGTGATTGGGACATATATTCTCGACGATTGTGTTACTGTCTCATTTGTGGGTTGTGTGAAGGTGGTCCATGTCCTGTCCGCTGGTGCTTCTGGTGGGTGGTCAAGTTCATCTATGAGGGTTTCGAAGTTTATGTCATTAAAGAGGCATATTTTCAAAGCACTTAGCCTTCCAAAGTTCCATAGAAACCTATGGAACTTTGGAAGGCTAAGTGCTTTGAAAATGAGCCCCTTTGTATTATACTGGTCTTTAGTTTGAGGATCTTCTCTTAGAATAATCTGACGAGTTTGATTGCTGACGAGGGGTCCTCATTTGCCATTATCATACGTTTGGTGTATATTAGGTTATTTATAATTTTGTATAATTTCGTGTCATTATAGTCTGAGCCTATGTGTTCTTTATAGTATTTTTTTTAGCCTGTCTCATTTGGGTTTTGTACCTTTTTCAAGTATCCCTTCATGCGGTTTTGTTTCATTTTTATTTTTCGTCCATACTCGTTCTAGTTTTCTGCAATGAGTTTTTTGCCAATTTGTTCTTTGTCATACCATAAGGCTGCTTTGCGCCTTTGTCCATTTTTTGATCGGGGCTATAACGTCCAGTATGTTAGTGCTTCTTTCGTCTTATTCCACTAGGAATGCTTCTGTGTTAGTCATTGATGACCATTTATTTATTATTTTATTTGTTACATTTGTATCCCACATTTTCCCACCTATTTGCAGGCTGAATGTGGCTTACATAGTACCGTGAAGAGAAACAAATACAGAGTGATGTTATAGTCGAATAAGGTTCATGTGTTAGACACATTGAGGAATAGTAGAGAGAAGAGTTAAGTAGTGATTCATTACGAGCTTTGGTTTTGTTGTGTTGCAGGGTTCAGGCACTTAAGTTGGGTCGGTACATAAGTAATGCCACACTGGGAAAAAGACCAAGGGTCCATCGAACCCAGCATCCTGTCCACGACAGTGGCCAATCCAGGCCAAGGGCACCTGGCAAGTTTCCCAAACGTACAAACATTCTATACATGTTATTCCTGGAATTGTGGATTTTTCCCAAGTCCATTTAGTAGCGGTTTATGGACTTGTTCTTTAGGAAACCGTCTAACCCCTTTTTAAACTCTGCCAAGCTAACCGCCTTCACCACGTTCTCCGGCAACGAATTCCAGAGTTTAATTACGCGTTGGGTGAAGAAACATTTTCTCCGATTTGTTTTAAATTTACTACACTGTAGTTTCATTGCATGCCCCCTAGTCCTAGTATTTTTGGAAAGCGTGAACAGACGCTTCACATCCACCTGTTCCACTCCACTCATTATTTTATATACCTCTATCATGTCTCCCCTCAGCTGTCTCTTCTCCAAGCTAAAAAGCCTTAGCCTCCTTAGTCTTTCTTCATAGGGAAGTCGTCCCATCCCCGCTATCATTTTTGTCGCCCTTCACTGCACCTTTTCCAGTTCCACTATATCTTTCTTGAGATGTGGCGGCCAGATTTGAACACAATACTCAAGGTGCGGTCGCACCATGGAGCGATACAACGGCATTATAACATCCTCACACCTGTTTTCCATACCTTTCCTAATAATACCCAACATTCTATTCGCTTTCCTAGCCGCAGCAGCACGCTGAGCAGAAGGTTTCAGTGTATGCCTTTTCGAACAGGTTGGTCTTTAGTGATTTCTGGAAGTTAAGGTGGTCGTACGTTATTTTAACAGTTTTTGGTAATGCATTCCACAGTTGTGTGCTTATGTATGAGAAGCTGGATGCATAAATTGATTTGTATTTAAGTCCTTTGCAGCTTGGGTAGTGGAGATTTAAGTATGTTCGTGTTGATCTGACTGTGTTTCTGGTTGGTAGGTCTGTGAGGTCAGTCATGTATCCCGGGGCTTCACCGTAGATAATTTTATGGACCAGAGTGCAGATTTTGAAAGCAGTACGATCTTTGGGAGCTAGTGCAGTTTTTCTTGGAGGGGTTTGGCGCTTTCGAATCGCGTTTTTCCAAATATAAGCCTGGCTACTGTGTTTTGAGCAGTCTGAAGTTTCTTTATGAGTTGCTCTTTGCATCCCGCATAAATTCCATTGCAGTAGTCAGCATGGCTTAGTACCATTGATTATATCAGGTTGCGAAATGTTTCCCTTGGGAAGAATGGTTTCACACGTTTGAGTTTCCACATTGAGTGGAACATTTTCTTGGTTGTAGAGTTCACTTGGCTCTCGAGTGTAAGGTTACGGTCGATTGTAACACCGAGGATTTTCAGGCTATCTGGGGTGCTTGTTTGTGGGTTTGTTTGTCTTGTATTGGGATGAGAGGATGAGGCAATGTGTTTTTTCTGTATTGAGTTTTAGTTGGAATGCATTTGCCCAAGAGTTTATGGTATTCAAGCTGAGCTTGATTGGTTGGTGATTTCTGTCAGGTCATGTTTGAAAGGAATGTATATTGTAATGTCGTCTGCATAGATGAATGGGTTGAGGCCTTGGATGGATAAGGATTTGGCTAGTGGGGTCATCATTAGGTTGAAGAGGATCGGTGATAGTGGTGATCCTTGAGGTACTCCGCAGTCTGCTTTCCACGGTGGTGATGTTTGAGTTTGATTTCACTTGGTATGTTCTGGTGGTTAGGAAACCCTTAATACAACTAAGTATATTTCCACCAATCTCGAATTAGTCTATGAGTTTTAATAGTATATTATGGTTTACCATGTCGAATGTACTAGACATGTCGAATTGGAGGGGAAGTATGCTTTTACCTGTTGCTATTTCCTGCTTTAGTTTGGCCAGGAGAGTAGTTAGTATATAAGGTTAGTATATAAGGTTGTTCAAAATTTAGTTGCATCAGTCTTTCCTTTTGTATGGTGTCTGAGTTTGTGTTGGTAGAGTCTTGTGTCCCCTCCCCCCCCCCCCCCAAAAAAAAAAAAGGGTCGGGTTTAGCTTGAAGTGGTCAGAGTTTCTGTCCTTATTGATTGTGTATTTTGAAGTTGTTTTTTTTTGTGTGAATCTGTGAGCTAGCAGGTCTGTGGCATGGCCATTGACATGGGTAGTGGTCAATAGTGGTCGCTGGAAGTCCCATAGTTTGAGGAATTCGTCACATTCTTTGGTTCGTTCTATTTTCTGATCATCTAAGTGAAGATTAATGTCTCATTAATATGGTGTTGGGGTTGGCTACATATATGTTTGCTATGAAATCCATGAAGTTTATTTGAGACTTCCATTGCGTCCCCAGATCAATCCAGAGACTTATGGGTTATGTCCCTCAACCAGCAGATGTAGATAGAGAGAACTCCGAGATTGCTATATGTGGACCTGTGCAACCAGCTCAATCTCAGTATTCTCTCTATCTAGCAGGTGGAGGGCATACCTGTGCAGCTCTGATTGATCTGATTCCTAACCCGTTCCCTCGGGGGCTGTCGTCCATTTGTGGGGTTGAGGTACCGTGTGGTGGTAGTGGGCATACCTCGTGGGATCAGGTCTGTAGGATAATCACAGATAATAAATTACCTGTTTCCAGGTTCCCCAAGCAGAACTATCTTCAAGCAAGTAATCCTGTACTAGGTCTAGGGGTGGGAACCTTGGAACCTAGCCAAATACTTCCGTTAGAAAGAACTGTAGCTGAGAACGCAGGCTGATATATATATATATATATATATATATATATATATATATATATATATATATATATATATATATATATATATTAGATTTATTATGATATATCAGGTAAGAAAATATAGCTAACGTATACAAAATAGAACTCTGCAAATCTTTGGCTGAATACAAAATTACTGGCTGATAAAATTACACTCATACGTCACACTACTAAACACTAATTCTTACTGGTTACCAGATAATATTACACCACTGATAAGTCACACTATGTTACGAGGTAGTACAGTTATTAGCAGCTCCTCCTGATCACAAATATGACGGCACCAGCCTTCTGCTCAGGTAAATACCACTAACTAGCCCCCGACTAGTAGGTAATGAATCACCGTGTTTCTCACCAGGCTGACCTCAGGGTCGTCTTCTGGGAATGCATGGGACACCTCACAGACTCAAGCTGATATGGCAGCAAGTCTTAGAGCTGGAATAGAACTCTGCAGCAGACAAAGAGGGCACAGGTCACTCAGTGCAGGTACAGCTGAACCACGATACTTTCCTCCAGATACACAGTTCATCAGTTGGTGGACCTTATTAGGTCTCACTGGTCTTCTTTCCACCTCCTCCTTCTTCCAAGGTTTCCGACTAACTCTTCTCTTGTTCCCGCTCTTCCCAGTACCTCTTGGTCCAGTGGCTGCAGGAACCAATCTGGATCTTTCTCGTCTCCCTGCCTAGCAAGAACAGTCTGTTGTTCTTGACCTTCAAGTTGTTACATTTTGGTATGCATTTTCTGTTTCTCACCCGCCTTGCTGGAGGCAGCCTCTCAGGGAGATAAGGGGGCCTGGTTTGCCCACAGCATGTCCTTGGTGTTGAGCTTCTGCTGTAATTTTCCACAAGCTGCAAAGCTGTTTCTTGCTGACACAGAGATGTGCGAGTCAGAGTTTACAGCCTCCATTTTGCTGTCATAGGATTATACAGGCCAAGGCCCGCAAGGTGAGACACACAGGGAAATACTCGTACAGGTCCCTCCCTTCCCCAGCCAGCCTCACTAGCAAGTCCGGTTGGGCATTTGGCACTTGGTCTGGGTCTGCCTGTTTCTCTCTCCTGCCTCTCTTGAAAAAAAAGAAAAAAAAAACAGAAGGAAGCAAGGCAAGCAAGCGTTTGCAGTGCATCAGACTGCTCCTTTAGACTATTAGAAGAGACTGGACCAGGAACAAATCCCCTTCACGGGGGAAGGTGTCACATGGTGAGTTTGGGCCGCTGTGGGAGTAGACGGGCGGCGTTGGGCAGCTGCGATGAGTGTGCGAAGGTCGGGGCTGGTAGAAAGCAAAGCGGAGAGCCTATGGTGCATGCGCTGGTTGGGGAAGGCTCAAATTCTGCTCGGACGGAGTTGGCAGGAACGCTGCTTTTGGGCCCAATGCGCGCTAATGCCGGTGCCATCTTTGCTAACCATGCGGTCGGCTCCGTGTCTGCGGGAGTGGGGGGACATAGCTCAGACAGCATTCTCTTCGCGGGGTGAAAATGGAAGTGGATGTCGTAGTCCTGCAGCAGAGAATGTCACAGGGGGCACTCCGTTTCCCCTGAAGTTTGTGCTACTTATGCACAAGGCATTTTTGATGAGATCTGCAGGTGGTTCCCCTCCAGAGGCTAATTTTCTAGCCCCCAAATCTCCAGGCCACTTATGCCTCAAAGTCTGCCTAAGAGGCCACGTTTGGACCCTCCACGTATGGAGGAGGGGTTTTCTGATCCTTTTGATATTGAGGGTGGCCAGGGGTCTGGGGACTCCCCTCAGGCCATGCCTAAGGAATTGGAAGAGGGAGAACTGCCACCAGGCGAGGGAGACGACCCTACCGCGGTTCGGCTATTCCGCAAGGAGGAACTCCCTGCTTTTCCTTAGCGTCCCTTCGGACCGGACCAGGATTGTACTGTTGGGTTGTGCCCGCCTACCAGCAGGTGGAGACTGAGAAAAACTCTGACTCTAGAGAGCCAATAGGAGCCCTGGCCATGTGACCTTAGCCTCAGTATTTTCTCAGTCTCTCAGCAGGTAGGAAGTGAGCCCATTAGTCTCTCTCTCTCTCTCTCTCTCTTTCTCTATAAGATATTACAGATATATTTATAATACTTCTTCTGTGCCTGGAATCGTAATTAGAGGCCTGACAGGGTTTCTTTTCTTTCTTTGACAGCCTCTGGGGTGTTAAACTCGGGTGTCTCGAGTCCACCCCCCTTCTCCCTGGCTTAGCAGGGAAGGGCCGTCCCTTTCTCTGGAAAGGTGTACCGTCTTTGGGAGAGGCAGCCACTTTTAATAGTCAGCTGTTTTTAAAGAATTAAATCAAGTAAAAGAAAATTAAAAGAATTAATTCAATTGAAAGGAATTTAAAGGAAGTAGTTTTTGCTTTCCCCAGGCTTATAACGAGCAGGTAGCTCTTCTGTCTTATTCTGTTTGAAGAGTCTTTATTTTCTTTTCTGGCGGAGCTATTTAAAAAAAAAAAAAAAAAGTGATAAGTCAGCGTCTGTGACTTTAATCGGCGGTTTTTTGTTATCTTAATTATTTTTCCTCTGCTATCCGGCGTTGTTAGCGGCGGTAGTTGTAAAAAAAAAAAAAAAAAGGCGCAAACTGTTAAGCGCGTGCTCGTTCTTGGATGGGTCTGTATAGCTTGGGAGCTGTATTGACGGTTCCTGTTCGGGCCAGAGGCTAAACCATGTTTTGTGCGGCATCGGAGGCTATCTGTTTTTCGGCGGCACAGATTTCCTGCTTCTTCGTCGGTCCGGTCAGTGGTTTTCTCCCCCGAACTTTATTCTTCTCATTTTGGCGCGCTTGGCCGCCATTGTTTTGCTTGCAGCTGCAATTTCCCTTGACGCGGCAGCGTTTTTCTGCTTTTACTGTGTTTGGCTGTTTGTGCAATGGAAAGGAGATATTGTTTCTCCGGTAGTTGGGGCAATTGGTAGTATATTTGCCCCGAAATTAATTTTTACATGTATTTTTCAAGCTATTTAAAAAAAAAAAAAAAAAAGAAATGCTACGATGCGAATGGCGCTCATTTTGTTTTTCCCTCTGTTTTTTCTCCGTCGGGGACTTTTTGGTTGCTAGCAATGTTGTGAATTAAAGTGCAGCTCAGTTGGCGATTTCTTTGTTCTTGGCAAGACTCCGATTCAAAGTGCAGCTCAGTCGGGAATTCTCTGTTTTTGACAATGGGGCGAATTAAATTGTATCTCAGCTCCAAAATAACCATTTTCCTATTCCTTTCCCTTGTGTGTGATGTTTGGAGGAAAGGTCTTCACTATTGTCTAGCGCAGTTTTTATGGGGGTCCAGTGTACGTCACTCTGTGTCTTTCTCATTTCCTGGTGAATAGGACTACATTTTCTAATAGTCAATTGATTAGTACTTTACAAATCTGGCCATAATATCTTAGTTCCTTTCAAGCATTTCCCTTCATGGCTATGATGTTATACAGTGTTTTTAAGAACTTAACAAACATTTTCTATAGCATAGGCTATCTGGTTCAGGTGCCATGTGGATAGAACTACATTGCCGGATAGTCTATTGTTTGGTATTTTACAATGCTGGATATAAGATCTTAATTCCTTTCATGAAATTTTCCTCCGTGGCTATGTTCTTATACAGTGTTTTAAGATCTTAACAAATGTTCTCTAGAGTGTAGGCTGTATGGTTCAGATGCCATGTGCAATGAAATACATTGTCTGATACTCAATTGTTGCGTACTTTGCAATTCTGGACATAAGGTCTTACTTCCTTTCAGCAATTTTCTTTCATGGCTATGCTTTCTCTTTGGCATAGCAGATGACAGCTGCATAGGCTACATGGTTCAGATGGTTCTCATATTCTAGGAGACTCAGTCCTGTCTACCGAGCACCCAGTTTTCTCAGCTGCTTTAGAAGGCATGTTTTATTCACGTCTTCTCTACTTTCCAACTGTCTTGGAGTTTCTCATGTGTTATCTTAGTTTTCTTCTAGGACTTACAAGATATATGTCCACTTAGGGAGTAAAGTTATGCGGTCAATTTGCATTTTCTCCCACTTAAGGATATTGGGAGGTCCTCACGCCATCTACTTGTATTTTTGTTTCCTCTATCTATTCAGCCTGGGCACATGGTAAACATTCTGGTTTTGTCCAGTATGACCATCCATAATAGCTGCTATCCCTTGTGCGGGTGCTGGAGATTTTGAACATTTCTTCGGAGGTGATGCAAGCGGTGGCGTCAACACCGGCCATTATGTCGGGTACTAGAGGTCCCTCTTCCATATACATGAAGTCATGAAGGTTCTCATGGCAGCGCAGTGGGACACTCCGGAGGCGAGCCTGTGGGTGGCGTGAGCTATGGCTCGACTTTGTCCTTTACGCCCGGAGGACGGAGTCCCTGCGTATGCCGGTCGTGGATTCCTTTATCACGGCGGTTACCAAGAAGACCACCTTGCCAGGGGAAGGAGGGACAGCTCTGTGAGACCCGCAGGACTGAAAGCTGGAATCGGCCTTGAAGGCTGCCTTTGAAGTGGCTGCCTTGGGTCTGCAGGCAAGCCGTCACTGCCAGAGCCTGTCTGTGGTTCTTACGCAGCGCGGGCGCGTGTCTCCTGGGTACAGAAAGCTTCCTTTACGGAAGAGTTTATTTATTGCCTGCCAGCTTTGGAGTCCGGGCTAGCCAACCTGGCGGATTTGCTGTACCATATTCTTAGGGCTTCGGCTAAGGAGATGGCTCTGGCAGTGACGGCTTGCCACTGGATCTGGCTGAGGCATTGGGCAGCAGATGTCGCTTCAAAGTCTTGCTTGGCTCGCTTACCGTTCAGGGGTAAGCTTCTCTTTGGTGATGTCCTCGCACAGATTGTGAAGGAGCTAGGAGACTCTAAGGGGCAGCGGCTTCCGGAGGACGGGAGTAGGACTTAATCTAGAGCAGTCTGCCCCCATTTTAGAGAGTCTTAAGCTCTACAGGCCAGGTAGGTCTAGCTCTTTTCAGTGGCCTCACTTTCAGCAGAAGCAGCAGTCCTTTTGGGGTGACCGCCATGCGGCCCCATCAGGTACCAGGGGACAACAAGCAAATAGAGGGGCCCAATGCCTTCCTGTGATTGGGGGACGGCTGTCTCTCTTTTGGGAGGAGTGGGCCAGGGTGTGGCTATTGAGCGGTTACTCCTCTGGTCGAAGGGTTATCCCGACAAGGTGATTGCCACAATGTTATAGGCGCGGAAGTGGTCCACGTCAGCGTACGCAAGAGGATTTTCGGACCTTTGTGTCTTAGTGTTCCGCAGCGGGCGCTTCGATGGAGTCAGCGCCGCTGTCTATCGTGGTTTTTGTTTGCAGGAGGGACTTGAGAAGAGGCTTTCCTTGAGCACCCTGAAAGTGCATGTGGTGTCCCTAGCCTGTTTTAAGGGCCACTTGGGCGGTTACTCTCTAGCGGCTCATCCGGATGTGGTTAGGTTTTTGCGGGGGGGGGGGGGGGGGGGGGTGTCAATTATGTTAAGCCCCCGCGGACACCGGTGCTTCTGGAATGGAACCTGAACCTGGTTCTCTGGGCATTGCAGCGACCTCCTTTTGAGCCTCTGAGTCAGGTGTCCTTGAAGGACCTGATGTTAGCGATGTTTTTTGGTAGCTATGGGCTCGACGAGTGTCTGAGCTCCAGGTGTTGTCATGCAGGGATCCCCTTTCTCCGTTTTTTGGAGGCGGGAGTGTGCATCCGGACAGTTCCTTCCTTCTTACCGAAAGTGGTGACCCGTTTTCACCTGGGTCAGGCAGTGATGTTGCCGACGTTTCGGCGAGAGGAGTACCCCAATGAGTTCCAGGCCTTGCGTTGTTTGGACGTGAGGCGTATTCTTCTACAGTATTTGGAGGTCAGGAATTCCTTCCGTAGTTCTTATCATTTGTTTGAGCTGTTTGTGGGACACAATAAGGAGGCTATGGCTTCTAAGGCCACGGTGGCCCGTTGGCTTTGAGAGGCGATTAGTTCAGCGTACTTGGCCATGGGAAAAGTTCCGCCTATTAGTGTGCGGGCGCACTCTGCTAGGGCTCAGGCTGCATCCTTCGCGGAGGCTCGGTTGGTACAGTTGGAGGAGATTTTCAGGACAGCTACCTGGACGTTGGTGCATACCTTTGCTAAGCATTACCGCTTGGATGTGGTAGAGCAGCAGGATGCAGCTTTCGGGGCGTCAGTTTTAGCCTCGGGGGTACGTGGGGCCCTCCCTACTTGAGGACTGCTTTGGTACATCCCACAAGTTTCTGCATTGATCTGGGGATGCAATGGAAGGTAAAATTAGTTCTTACCTGATGATTTTCTTTCCTTTAGTCCCTATAGAGCAATCCAGAGGCCCGCCCTGTAGGTGGTTGTTGTCTGTTGTTGTTTTTCTGGTTATGGGTGTTACTTCTTATGTTCAGGTTTTTCTCTTAGTCTAGGGGACAGTTAAGAAGAAGTTAACAATTAAGAACGGGAGTGGAAGAAGAAATCTTTTATTCACCGTTACTTGTGGTTTCATGATTATGAGTTGATTCATCCAGGAGGGGCAGGAGAGTGTGTTCTTGCTTAACTAAGAGATTCCTTTTACTGCTTTGGTATCGATCATACTGAGATTGAGCTGGCTGCACAGGTCCACATATAGCAATCTCGGAGTTCTCTCTATCTCCATCTGCTGATTGAGGGACATAACCCACAAGTCTCTGGATTGATCTGTAGGGACTAACGGAAAGGACATTATCAGGTAAGAACTAATTTTACCATTTTCCTATTTCCTGGGAGTCTGTAGAATAGAGTGCAGCGTAGAAAATTAAGTAGAGTTTGGTCCTTGATTTTAATTGAGGTAATTTCCAATTGCGGTGTGATAGATTCCATTATGGCATCTACTGTAGGAAAGATCAGTAGATCAGTGCTATTCCTCTCTTTTCCCATTTCTGGTCCAGTGTATGATTTTGTAGCCTGACAGACATAGGCCCAGAATAATAGGGTCATTTTTGTCATGGATCCAGGTTTCGTTTAGGAAGGCCAAGCCGAGGTCTTCATCATGTATCCAGTCTTTTATTGTTTAATTTTTCTTTTACCACTGACCTGGTGTTGATGTAACCCTCTGGTAGTGTGACTATGGTTATTTTCGTTAGTTGATGTCTACTTCGGTCTCGGTGTTTTTTGGTTTCCTTTCTGGTTGGTTGGTTGTGTTTGGGTGTCTATTTAGTTATTTTCATTTCTTGCAGTGCTACATCTTGCTGATTGGGTTCTGCCTGGGAAGAGGTCAGCTCTCCCCACTAAATGAGACAGTTTGCATAGTATTGGTATGTTGCTTTCGCCTTTAGTCAGGGCAGCTTGTAGGTGTTAGTAGTGTTAAGGTTGATAATCCTATTAGAATTTCTGTAATGTAATGTTCATGTTACCATTTTGGAGTGTGGGGGAGGTTACTGTGATGCCGTGGTTAGTGTGATGCCCTGGTTTCTGTTTTTTTGTGTGTGTGAGTTTTGGGTAGGTGTTTCTTTTTTTTAAGGTGTGTTTGTGTGGCTGAGGTGGTCCACAGTTTCTTTCTTTACCCAGGGGTTCTGAATTCCTTATGCAGGGAGTTTCCCCGTGTGCAGACTATTATTAAAGGATTTTTGAATGAAAGAATTGTGTTCCCTGTGTTTTTAGAGGCCCTTTGTGCTGTTTTTCTGCAAGTGCATAAGTATTACCATACTGGGAAAGACCAAAGGTCCATCGAGCCCACCATCCTGTTTCCAACAGTGGCCAATCCAGGTCACAGATACCCGGCAAGATCCCAAAAATGTACAAAACATTTTATACTGCTTGTCCCAGAAATAGTAAATTTTCCCATTTAATAACGGTCTATGGACTTTTCCTTTAGGAAGCCGTCCAAACGTTTTTTAAACTTCGCTAAGCTAACCGCCTTTACCAACGAATTCCAGAGTTTAATTACACATTGAGTGAAGAAACATTTTCTCCTATTCGTTTTAAATTTACTACATTGCAGCTTCATCACATGCCCCCTAGTCCTAGTATTTTTGGAAAGCGTGAGCAGACGCTTCACATCTACCCTTCAACTCCACTCATTATTTCATAGACCTCTATCATATATCCGCTCTGCCGCCTTTTCTCCAAGCTGAAGAGCCCTAGCCGCTTTAGCCTTTCCTCATAGGGAAGTCGTTCCATCCCCTTTATCATTTTCGTCGTCGTCCTCTGCACCTTTTCTAATTCCACTATATCTTTTTTGAGATGCGGCGACCAGAATTGAACACAATATTCGAGGTGCGGTCGCACCATGGAGCGATACAAAAGCATTATAACATCCTCATTTTTGTTTTCCATTCCTTTCCTAATAATACCTAACATTCTATTTGCTTTCTTAGCTGCAGCAGCACACTGAGCAGAAGGTTTCAACATATCATCAACGACGACATCTAGATCCCTTTCTTGGTCCGTGACTCCTAACATGGAACCTTGCATGACGTAGCTATAATTCGGGTTCCTCTTTCCCACATGCATCACTTTGCACTTGCACACATTAAACGTCATCTGCCATTTAGACGCCCAGTCTCCCAGTCTCGTAAGGTCCTCTTGTAATTTTTCACAATCCTCCCGCGATTTAACGACTTTGAATAACTTTGTGTTATCAGCAAATTTAATTATCTCACTAGTTACTCCCATCTCTAGGTCATTTATAAATACATTAAAAAGCAGCGGTCCCAGCACAGAGCCCTAGGGAACCCCACTAACTACCCTTCTCCACTGAGAATACTGACCACTCAGTCCTAATCTCTGCTTCCTATCTTTCAACCAGTTCTTAATCCATAGTGTGAAGATGACGCTATTGTGAAGATGAAGCTCTCACCTCAGGATCCCAGGTCCCTCTTTCACTCAGGGTGAGCTGGTTCTCAGTATGCAGATTTTATGCAAATTAGTCTACTACCCCTTTCTACTCTGGGTGACCTGGTTCTCAAAAAGGCAAACATAGTCAGGTCTCATCAACAGGATTTTTCTCATACAAATCTTTATTCCAGCCTCTGGGGCACACTTCTTTTAGCTTAAAACACTTTCACAAGCTTAAACAGTTCTTCCAGCTTAACCATTTCTTCCTACTCAGTGCAATCTTCCAGCTTAAACATTTCTTCTTGCACAGTTCAATACTCAACAGATTTCTTCCCCCTGAGCCCTCCCACACAGGCATCTGGGCTCAGTACTAACTCAGTCCTGGACACACATTCCTTCCTTGTAGCACACAGTTCTTATACTTGATACTCTAGGGCCTTCTTACCCCAGCCGTATTAACTCAGTCCTTCTTTGTAACACACAGTTCACCACCAGGCCATAGGGCTCAGCCAGTACTTTCCATGGGGATCTTCCTGCTTCAGCTACCAGCTCTCTTCTGCAGCGGCTAGCTCTCCTCTCTCCCTCACAACTCAGGTGGGGTATTAAGTGGTTAATGGCCAAACAGGACCCAGCCCATAATCTGCTGCACCTGTTTCCACCCCCCAGGACTCTCCCCGGTCCTAGCGACCTCCAGCTATACATCCCCTTACTGGCTCCCTTTAGTGACTCACCCTGCCCTTCTCCCTGGACATTTTAGGGGAACAGCGCCCTCTAGGGGCCTAACCAGGGTAGGATAGCCTCTTCCTTATCACAATAGTAATACCCTACCTCCGATCCCATGACTCTGCAGTTTTCTCTGGAGTCTTTCATGAGGCACTTTGTCAAACGCCTTTTGAAAATCCAGATACACAATATCCACCAGCTCCCCATTGTCCACATTTGTTCACCCCCTCAAAAAAATGCAGTAAATTGGTGAGGCAAGACTTCCCTTCACTAAATCCGTGCTGACTTTGTCTCATCAGCCCATGTACCGACGTCAGACTCACCGGTTTATAATTTCCCAGATCTCCTCTGGAACCATTTAAAAAAATCGGCGTAACATTGGCTACCCTCCAGTCTTCCGGTACCACACCTGATTTTAGGGATAGATTGCATATTACTAACAGTAGCTCTACAAGTTCATTCTTCAGTTCTATTAATACTCTGGGATGAATACCATCCGGTCCTGGTGATTTACTACTCTTCAGTTTGCAGAACTGACCCATTACATCCTCCCAAGTTTACTGTGAATTCTTTTAGTTTCTCCGACTCGCCCGCTTCAAATACCCTTTCCGGCACCGGTATCGCTCCCAAATCCTCCTCAGTGAAGACCGAAGCAAAGAATTCATTTAATTTCTCCGCTACGGCTTTGTCTTCCCTGATCGCCTTATTTTTGGCCTTGGCAAATGCTTACGAATGACATACTAACTGAGGAAGGAGCTGGCCGTCTGGCATCACTGCCTTTAGTTTGTTTATCTCTATCTCCACCTGCTGGTAGGCGGACTTAACCCACTAGTTCCTGGATTCATCTGCTGCATTAAAGGAAAGAAAATTATCAGTTAAGACATAATTTTACATTTTATTGCTTTTGAAATATATAACCACTGCAAGACTTTTTCTGTTCTCAACTAAATCCTCAGGACAGACCTAGCCATTCAAATTTTTAGGAAGTCCACAACGAATATGCGCAAGATAGTGCAGCATTCTCTCCATTGTATGCAAATCTATCAATCACATTCATTGTGGATATCCTAAAAACCTGATTGGGTGTGTCCTGAAGACTGGGTTGAGAACCCCTGCTGTAAATCATGAGTTTCTGTTGGGAAAACACTGGTAATAGAATGGTAGTTCTTGATAACAGATGACAGTAACAGGATGACAAACATATCCAAGTAATAAGTAATGTTTCTCCGAGGACAAGCAGGCTGCTTGTTCTCACTGATGGGTGACGTCCACGGCAGCCCCTCCAATCGGAAACTTCTCTAGCAAAGTCCTTTGCTAGTCCTCGCGCGCCCGCGCGCACCGCGCATGCGCGGCCGTCTTCCCGCCCGAAACCGGCTCGAGCCGGCCAGTCTTCTTTTGTCCGCACTCGGTACGGTCGTGTTTTCGCCGTGTCGAGCCCCTGGAAAGTCGACCTCGCGCGTCCAAATTTATTTTGACGTGTTTTTTCTTCGGAAAAGTCTTTCAAGTGTCGGGAAGTGCTCCGGAACCCCCCCCCCCCCCCCCCGGGTTTCGTGTTAATCCTCCCCGTACTTCCAGCTTTTTGCCCCGATAAGTTTTCTTTCGTCGTCGGGGTAGGCCTCTTTTCGGCCTCTGTCGAGATTTTCTCCCTTACAAATTTTTTGGTGCTCTTTTTCCGTCATTTCGGACTTTGATTTCGCCGGCGCGATTTTTCCGCCCATGACATCGAAGCCTTCCAGCGGCTTCAAGAAGTGCACCCAGTGCGCCCGAGTTATCTCGTTCACTGATCGACACTCGTCGTGTCTTCAGTGTCTGGGGGCCGAGCACCGCCCTCAGAACTGCAGTCTGTGTTCCCTGCTTCAAAGGCGGACTCAGGTAGCGAGACTAGCCCAGTGGAACGTGTTGTTCTCGGGCTCTTCGTCGGCATCGGCACCGGGATCTTCGAGTGCATCGACGTCGTCAGCGTCCAGACCATCTTCCTCGGCCGCCCCTGCATCGAGTGCATCGAGGCATCGGGCCTCTGCATCGGCGCCGAGACATCAGATAGCTGCATCGACGTCGGTGGTACTGGGACCTCGTCTGCTGATGTCGTCGGACGGTGGTGCATCGTCAGGAGTGCAGGTGAGGGCTGTCCATTCCCCTGCTGGTGGCGGTGAGCCTTCGGGTGGGTCTCCTCCTACCCTGAGGGCTCCTGCGGTACAGCCCCCCCCGAGACCGACCTCCTTCGGCCTCGGCCCCGAGGAAGCGACGGCTGGATTCTACGTCCTCCTCGTCGGTGCCGGGGAGCTCCGGTGACATGCTTCGGAAGAAATCGAAGAAGCATCGACACCGGTCGCCTCCCCGCGTCGGCACCGAGAGCTCTGGGTCGCCGAGGGAGTCGGCACCCAGCAGGCATCGGCACCGAGAGGACCGCTCACCCTCTGTTCAAGAGGTGTCGATGCGCTCCACTCTGGACAGCCCGGAACAGCCTCCTCGCCCGGAACAGGTTCTGACGTCGACGCCTGCATCGACCTCTTTGCCTTTCTCTGCAGCCGCTCTGAACGAGAGCCTCCGGGCCGTTCTCCCAGAGATTCTGGGAGAGCTGTTGCGCCCTACCCCTCCGGTACCGGCGGTGCTTGCGCCTCCGGTACCGTCGAGCGTGGCGCCGGCTGGCCCATCGCCCGGGGTGAGGTCCCCGACGTCGGTACTGCGTGCGGTGCCGACTGCGGCCACCTCCCAGGAGGGCTCCCCGACTACGTCGGCGGAGGGAGCTTCGCCGATGCGGGCCAGGGAGTCTACCTCTCGACGCCCCCATCGTGGACGTGGCTCCACTGAGTCGAGCCGGGCGAGGTTGCAGACACAGGTTCGTGAACTTGTGTCTGACACCGAGGGTGAGGCCTCGTGGGAGGAAGAAGAAGACCCCAGATATTTCTCTGACGAGGAGTCTGAGAGTCTTCCTTCTGATCCCACTCCCTCTCCTGAAAGACAGCTTTCTCCTCCTGAGAGTCTGTCTTTCGCTTCCTTTGTCCGGGAGATGTCTACGGCCATCCCCTTCCCGGTGGTTGTGGAGGACAAGCCCAGGGCTGAAATGTTTGAGCTCCTGGACTATCCTTCTCCACCTAAGGAAGCGTCCACTGTTCCCTTGCACCATGTCCTAAAAAAGACATTGCTTGCGAACTGGACAAAACCTCTAACTAATCCCCACATCCCCAAGAAGATCGAGTCCCAGTACCGGATCCATGGGGACCCAGATCTGATGCGCACCCAGTTGCCTCATGATTCTGGAGTTGTGGATCTGGCCCTAAAGAAGGCTAAGAGTTCTAGGGAGCATGCTTCGGCGCCCCCGGGCAAAGACTCTAGAACCTTAGACTCCTTTGGGAGGAAGGCCTACCATTCCTCTATGCTCGTGGCCAAAATCCAGTCTTACCAGCTCTACACGAGCATACACATGCGGAACAATGTGCGGCAGTTGGCGGGCTTGGTTGATGCTCTTCCCCCTGAGCAAGCCAAGCCTTTTCAGGAGGTGGTCAGGCAGCTGAAGGCGTGCAGAAAATTCCTGGCCAGAGGGGTGTATGACACCTTTGATGTTGCGTCCAGGGCCGCTGCTCAAGGTGTGGTGATGCGCAGGCTCTCATGGCTGCGTGCCGCCGACCTGGAGAATAGACTCCAGCAGCGGATTGCGGACTCGCCTTGCCGTGCGGACAACATTTTTGGAGAGAAAGTCGAGCAGGTGGTAGAGTCTCTCCACCAGCGGGACACCGCATTCGACAAGTTCTCCCGCCGGCAGCCTTCAGCATCTACCTCTACAGGTAGAAGATTTTTTGGGGGAAGGAAGACTGTTCCCTATGCTTCTGGTAAGCGTAGGTACAATCCTCCTTCTCGACAGCCTGCGGCCCAGGCTAAGCCCCAGCGCGCTCGCTCTCGTCAGCAGCGTGCGCCTCAGCAGGGCCCCGCGGCTCCCCAGCAAAAGCAAGGGGCGAGCTTTTGACTGGCTCCAGCAGAGCATAGCCGACATCCAAGTGTCAGTGCCGGGCGACCTGCCGGTCGGGGGGAGGTTGAAAGCTTTTCACCAAAGGTGGCCTCTCATAACCTCCGATCAGTGGGTTCTGCAAATAGTCCGGCAAGGATACACCCTCAATTTGGCCTCAAAACCTCCAAATGGTCCACCGGGAGCTCAATCCTACAGCTTCCAGCACAAGCAGGTACTTGCAGAGGAACTCTCCGCCCTTCTCAGCGCCAATGCGGTCGAGCCCGTGCCATCCGGGCAAGAAGGGCTGGGATTCTATTCCAGGTACTTCCTTGTGGAAAAGAAAACAGGGGGGATGCGTCCCATCCTAGACCTAAGGGCCCTGAACAAATATCTCGTAAAAGAAAAGTTCAGGATGCTTTCCCTGGGCACCCTTCTCCCCATGATTCAGCAAAACGATTGGCTATGCTCTCTGGACTTGAAGGATGCCTACACACACATCCCGATACTGCCAGCTCACAGACAGTATCTGCGATTTCAGTTGGGCACACGCCACTTCCAGTACTGTGTGCTACCCTTTGGGCTCGCCTCTGCGCCCAGGGTGTTCACAAAGTGCCTAGCTGTGGTAGCAGCGGCACTTCGCAGGCTGGGGGTGCACGTGTTCCCATATCTCGACGATTGGCTGGTGAAGAACACATCCGAGGCAGGAGCCCTGCAGTCCATGCAGATGACTATTCGCCTCCTGGAGCTACTGGGGTTTGTGATAAATTATCCAAAGTCCCATCTTCTCCCAGTGCAGAAACTCGAATTCATAGGAGCTCTGCTGGATTCTCGGACGGCTCGCGCCTATCTCCCAGAGACTAGGGCCAACAACTTGTTGTCCCTCGTCTCGCGGGTGCGAGCGTCCCAGCAGATCACAGCTCGGCAGATGTTGAGATTGCTGGGCCACATGGCCTCCACAGTTCATGTGACTCCCATGGCCCGTCTTCACATGAGATCTGCTCAATGGACCCTAGCCTCCCAGTGGTATCAGGCTGCTGGGGGTCTAGAAGACGTGATCCACCTGTCCACGAGTTTTCTCGAATCCCTGTATTGGTGGACAATCTGGTCCAATTTGACTCTGGGACGTCCTTTCCAAATTCCTCAGCCACAAAAAGTGCTGACAACGGATGCGTCTCTCCTGGGATGGGGAGCTCATGTCGATGGGCTTCACACCCAAGGAAGCTGGTCCCTCCAGGAACGCGGTCTACAGATCAATCTCCTGGAGTTGCGAGGGATCTGGAACGCTCTGAAGGCTTTCAGAGATCGGCTGTCCCATCAAATTATCCAAATTCAGACAGACAACCAGGTTGCCATGTACTATGTCAACAAGCAGGGGGGCACCGGATCTCGCCCCCTGTGTCAGGAAGCCGTCAGCATGTGGCTCTGGGCTCGCCGTCTCGGCATGGTGCTCCAAGCCACATATCTGGCAGGCGTAATCAACAGTCTGGCCGACAGATTGAGCCGGATTATGCAACCTCACGAGTGGTCGCTCAACTCCAGTGTGGTGCGCCAGATCTTCCAAGCGTGGGGCACCCCCTTGGTGGATCTCTTCGCATCTCGAGTGAACCACAAAGTCCCTCAGTTCTGTTCCAGGCTTCAGGCCCCCGGCAGACTGGCATCGGATGCCTTCCTCCTGGATTGGGGGGAGGGCCTGCTGTATGCTTATCCTCCCATTCCTCTGGTGGGGAAGACTTTGTTGAAACTCAAGCAAGACCGAGGCACCATGATTCTGATTGCTCCTTTTTGGCCGCGTCAGATCTGGTTCCCTCTTCTTCTGGAGTTATCCTCAGAAGAACCGTGGAGATTGGAGTGTTTTCCGACCCTCATCACGCAGGACGAAGGGGCTCTTCTACATCCCAAGAGTAGAACAGTACTCCTGTTAGATGTTGGTGCGTTGAACAGGCATGGTCCCATATGTACTATCATTCTGATATGTTTTTTTTTCTTGGAATAAGCTTCCTTTTTCCTATAGATCTATTAAAACTTTGTTTCGCTAATAGGTTTGTTATTTTCAGTACTGTTTATGATTTGTTTTTTTATTTTTTCTTGATTTTTATAGATTATACTGTTTTGTAATTTGGTATTGATTTTTATTTACTCATTTGATTATGTACGTTTGGATGTGACATGTTCTGGGCTTTATAGGGAGGACAGGCTAAATATCAAAATAATTGATTAAGTGGTAACACAGCAGATCCACCCTTATCTACTGGTTTGATAATCACCTTAGTATTATATGATAGATTTAGGTTAATCTTTTTATTATTATTCTCCGAGGACAAGCAGGCTGCTTGTTCTCACTGATGGGTGATGTCCACGGAACCCCCTCCAATCGGAATATTCACTAGCAAAGACTTTTGCTAGCCCTCGCGCGCCCATGCGCACTGCGCATGCGTGACCGTCTTCCAGCCCGAACCGGCTCTTGTTCAGTCTTCTTTTGTCCGCGCTCGGGACGGTCGTGTTTTGCCGCTGTTTCGTGCCCCTCAGAAGACCTCGCGCGTCTTTCGCGTTTTCTACTTTTTTCTGCTTGTTTGTTTAAAAAAAAAAAAGAGGTTTCCCTTTTTTCCTGTATTTCTAGTTTTTTCCCAGCGTAAGTGTCCTTTTGCTTGCAGATAATCTCGCTCACTGATAGGCACGCTTCGTGTCTTCAGTGTCTGGGGGCTGGGCACCACCCGCAGGCCTGTAGTCTTTTTGCTCTTTTGCAGAAGAGGACTCGGGTAGCGAGATTAGCCCAGTGGAACGTTCTGTTCTCTGGCGCTTCGACGGCAACAGCATCTCAGGATTCATCGAATGCATCGGCGTCGGCAGCACCGAAGTCTTCAGGGAGTGCATCGGCATCGAGGCATATTCCTCCTGCATCGACGGTACCGAGACTTCGGAAGAGGGCGTCGGTGGTACCGGGATCCCCACTGGTGCTGATGCCATTGGACGGTGATGCTTCGTCTGGAGTGCAGATGAGGGCTGTCCATTCCCCTGCTGGTGGCGGTGAGCCTTCGGGTGGGTCTCCTCCTGCCCTGAGGGTTCCTGCGGTACAGCCCCCCCCTCCCCCCCCCCCCCCCCCCCCCCCCCCCCCGGGATCGACCATCTTCGGACCCGGCCCCGAGGAAGCGACGTCTGGATTCAACGTCCTCCTCATCGGTACCGGGGAGCTCCGGTGATATGCTTCGCTCAAAGAAGTTGAAGAAGCATCGTCACCAGTCACCTTCCCGACTTGGTACCGGGAGCTCTGGGTCGCCGAGGGAGTCGGCACCCAGCAGGCATCAGCACCGGGAGGACAGCTCACCCTCCATCCAGGAGGTGTCTGTGCCCTCTACCCCGGACAGCCAGGTACAGCCTCTGTGCCCGGAACAGGTTCTGACCTCGACGCCTGCACCGGCTTCTCAGTCTTTCTCCACAGCCACTCTGCACGAGAGTCTCCGGGCCGTTCTTCCTGGCATCCTGGAAGAGCTGTTATGCCCTTCTGCTCCGGTACTGGGGGTGCCTGCGCCACCGGTGCCGTCAAGTGAGGCGACGGCTGGCCCTTTGCCCGGGTTGAGGTCCCCGGTACCGGCTTCGGCTACCTCCCAGGTGGACTCCCCGACGGGGGGGGGGGGGGGGGAGCTTCGCCGCTGCCGGCCAGGGAGTCCACCTCTCGACGCTCCCACCGTGGCCGTGTTTCCACGGAGTCGGAACGGGCGCGGCTTCAGACACAGGTTCGTGAACCTGTGTCTGATACCGATGGTGAGGCCTCGTTGGACGCGGAGGAGGACATCAGATATTTCTCTGACGAGGAGTCTGATGGCCTTCCTTCTGATCCCACTCCCTCCCCTGAAAGACAGCTTTCTTCTCCTGTCTTTCTCGGCCTTTGTCCGGGAGATGTCTACGGCCATCCCCTTCCCGGTGGTCGTGGAGGATGAGCCAAGGACTGAGATGTTTGAGCTCTTGGACTATCCTTCTCCACCTAAGGAAGCGTCCACAGTACCCATGCATCATGTCCTAAAAAAGACATTGCTGGCGAACTGGACCAAGCCACTAACTAATCCCCACATTCCCAAGAAGATTGAATCCCAGTTTCGTATCCATGGGGACCCAGAGCTGATGCGCACTCAGTTGCCTCACGACTCTGGTGTGGTGGATCTGGCCCTGAAGAAGGCTAAGAGTTCTAGGGAGCATGCTTTGGCACCCTCATCCTCCCTGTCCCTTCTGCCCGCAACCTCTGAGTCATCTTCGACTCCTCCCTCTCCTCTGCACACATCCAACAGACTGCCAAAACCTGTCGCTTCTTCCTCTTCAACATCAGCAAAATTCGCCCTTTCCTTTCTGAGCACACCACACGAACTCTCGTCCACGCTCTCATTACCTCTCGCCTTGACTACTGCAACCTACTCCTCAGTGGCCTCCCACTTAACCATGTATCCCCCCTTCAATCCGTTCAGATCTCTGCTGTGCGTCTTATCTTCCGCCTGGACCGATATGCTCATATCACCCCTCTCCTCAAGTCACTTCACTGGCTTCCGATCAGATACCGCATATAATTCAAGCTTCTCCTCTTACCTACAAATACACCCGGTCTGCGGTTCCTCACTACCTCTCTACCCTCATCTCCCCCTATGTTCCCACTCGTAACCTACACATCATGAACACCTGGGCAGATGCATTCCGATTGAAACTGAACGCAGAAAAAACTCAATGCCTCATACTTACCTCCCAATACAACATGAAAACATTTACTGAAATTAACACACCTAAACTTAATCTACCAATCTCAGAAACCTTAAAAATCCTTGTAGTCACTATTGACTGCCACTTAACACTCGAGACTCGCGCGAACAACACAACCAAAAAGATGTTCTACTCCATGTGGAAACTGAAAAGAATTAAACCATTCTTTCCGAGATCTGTCTTCCGTAGCCTAGTGCAATCACTCGTACTCAGCCATCTGGACTACTGCAACTCACTATATGCAGGCTGCAAAGAGCAAATATTGAGGAAACTTCAAACAACCCAGAATACTGCAGCCAGACTCATCTTAGGAAAACCAAATTACAAAAGTGCAAAACCCTTACGTGAGAATCTACACTGGCTCCCACTCAAGGAACGTATCATCTTCAAAGTATGCACCTTAGTTCACAAAATCATTCAGGGTGAAGCCCCTGTATACATGTCGGACTTAACAGACCTGCCTCCCAGAAACGCTAAAAGATCATCCCGAACTTTCCTCAATCTCCACTTCCCTAAGTGCAAAGGCATAAAATACAAAGTACTGCACGCATCAACCTTCTCTTATATGAGCACGCAATTCTGGAACACACTACCACGCAACCTGAAAACGATCTACGAATTAACCGACTTCCGCAAATTATTGAAGACTCATCTCTTTGAGAAAATCTACTGTAAAGATCAAAACACATGAAGTCCATACACACTAATAGAAATGCATAAATACACTTCCTCTGAATTCTCCTCCCCATACCTTCACCACACCTAAAACTCTACCCACAGATAAAACTGGTACACCCTAACGTTCTCAGACAATTGTTCTATCGTCTTATCATCCCCCTTTGTTACACTCTATTGATATATACCCAAATGATATTCTGAATTGACTTTGTCTTCTCTAAACTCTTCACAATGTAACCCAAAAATTGTATTGTAACAAATTGTACTTCCATCAATCACAATGTACTGTAAGCCACACTGAGCCCGCAAATAGGTGGGAAAATGTGGGATACAAAAGCAATAAAATAAATAAATAAAACCTCCGCTCACAGGACAAATCCCTCCTTTCAGTACCCTTCACCACTGCCAACTCCAGGCTCCGCTCATTCTGCCTTGCCTCACCCTATGCCTGGAACAATCTTCCTCAACCCCTACGCCAAGCCCCCTCCCTACCCATCTTCAAATCTCTGCTTAAAACTCACCTCTTCAATGCTGCTTTCGGCACCTAACCTTTCGAGAAATATAGTATGCCCCATCAGATCGACTCTACACTTGTCTTTTAGATTGTACACTTGTCTTTAGATTGTACACCTGTCTTTTAGATTGTAAGCTCCTTGAGCAGGGACTGACCTTCCATGTTAAATTGTACAGCGCTGCGTAACCCTAGTAGCACTTTAGAAATGTTAAGTAGTAGTAGTATTTGGAGAAGCTCCATCGAATGTGGACTGAATCCGAATGCCCACGGGAATTGCATGAGGGATCAGTGATCTGCTCCATCACATGTCTTCTGATCTGAGGTTTACAGTGGAGCTGACAGAGCCAACCAATCAGAAAGATACTGTGGATCAGATCCTAGAGCAAATATACTGGCCCGGGAAACCTTCACTCTTTCATTTAGGCCCCGTTCTCAAGCCTCTACCCTCTCATTCCCCCTCTCCACAAGCTTGCTCACCCTCATTCCCCATTTCTGCAAGCTTCCACCCTCTCTACAAGCCTTCACACCCTCCCTCTCCTTAAGCCTGAAGCTTCTTATTCCCCCTCTCCACAAGCCTCTACTCCCTCATTCTCCCTTTCCATAAGCTTCCACTCCCTCACTCATTTCCCTTCTTCCTCACTTCAATAGTCCCGTATCTCTATGTGTCCTGTCTGTCTGTCCTGAACCTTATTCTCTTATTTGTCCTGTCTGTCTGTCCAAATTAGATTGTAAGCTCTCTTGAGCAGGGACTGTCTCTTCATGTTCAATTGTGAAGCGCTGCATACGTCTAGTAGTGCTATAGAAATGATAAGTAGTAGTAGTAGTAGTAAAAAGACCTGCACGGTCCATCCAGTCTGCCCAACAAGACAACTCATATGTGCTACTTTTTGTGTATACCCTACTTTGATTTGTACCTGTGCTCTTCAGGCACAGACCGTATAAGCTTGCCCAGCACTATCCCCGCCTCCCAACCACCGGCTCTGGCACAGACTGTATAAGTCTGCCCAGCACTATCCCTGCCTCCCAACCACCAGTCCAGCTTAGGGGTAGGTGGGAGTTGGGAAGAGTGGGTGGGAATGAGGACTGAACTAGGTCCTATTGTGCTTTCTAGAGACTCTCTGTTAATGCTGTGGCAGAAAAATTAAGTTCTTGAACTAAGGGGGAAAGGGTTGTACACTATGGAAACTAGTTAATAATGCTTGCTTCTCTCTCTCTCTTTTTTTTTTCTAAGT
This sequence comes from Microcaecilia unicolor, assembly GCF_901765095.1. Lineage (NCBI taxonomy): Eukaryota > Metazoa > Chordata > Amphibia > Gymnophiona > Siphonopidae > Microcaecilia > Microcaecilia unicolor. The sequence goes on along the minus strand of NC_044035.1, from coordinate 356,786,524 downwards.
CTGAACTAGGCCCTACTGTGCCTTCTAGATACTGGTAATGCTGTGGCAGAAAATTATTCAGGTCTATTGCTTGAAAATAGCAGTGACAGGATCCATGAGGCCAGGAGAGATCCATTTGGACTTAGGACACATGGCAGACATGTCATAGCCTTTATTGTCAAGATTTTAAAAATGTAGAGTAATCAGGATTCATGATGATACAGGCAATCTCAACCCTGGTCTAAAAAGCATTATGAAATGAAGTAAGAACTAAAAGTCCCTTGTTGAATACTGTTTGGTCAGTAGTACTAAGGCTGACATCTTATAAATTTATGACAGCTGTCCATTGGGACTCCTGAATCAAGTCATTGGTCTTACTGTTCTTCTCCTTGGTCTTGAAAATGATTCCAGCATTTGTGTTGTCTCAATCTGCATGTGCCTTGAAAAGTCCCTTCAAACCTTAAAAAGGGAGGGTGACTGCTGCCAGTGATATCATTAAGTTTCTCAGTACTAGAGGTGTCATCAGAAAACAACTAAAAAGCATTTTTAGACTGAGAAGACATCTCCTTATGCATTCAAGTTGATAGGCACTTATTCTAAACAACATGGCATTTATTACTACAAAAGTGTCTTCCACCAAGTATTGAATCAATGGGTGTGAACATGCAATCGAGATTTTTTGGTTTCTTGTTTTTAGTTACTTTTAAATATTTCTACAATTTCTCTTTCACTTTATAAGCCACTGTAGAACACATGATTGAAGAGTCACTGGTGTAAGGCCCCCAGCAAAGATCAGTCGCTACCATGATAGGATTGCTAAGCTGGGGCAATATAAAGGAAAAATCCCTGGGTAGTTGTGCATGAAGCTTCATGGTATCATATACTGGCTCAAGCTGAGCTAGAAGCCCAGAGGAGTAGGCAGAATTTGCTGAGTCAAGAAGAAGAGAAGAAATTGGTTTCTGCAATGCCTCAAAGTATTTTGCTTTGACTTTGAATTGTAGCCATTGCAAAAATACATTTGTACGTGTGACTTTGATTGCTTAACATGTATAGATTTTGGAGGATTTTTTTTTTTCCAGGTGGTCAAGTTGTTGCTTCGATATGGTGGAAACCCCCATCAAAGTAACAGGAAAGGTGAAACACCTCTAAAAGTAGCCAACTCTCCCACAATGGTGAATCTCTTGCTGGGGAAGGGTACCTACACTTCTAGTGAAGAGAGCTCCACAGGTGAGTCATGTGGTGATTGAGTTTTTAAGTTTGTTAGTGTATTGCAGGCAGTTTAAAATTAAAGATCAGTATGTCTACTGAAGACCTTTCAGATGTTCTTGTGTAGTGTCATTCTTCCTTTTCCTTAGTGTTCCCAGGCCTTTCAGACTTAGGTGAGATGCATCATGTACGCTGCATTATATTAATCCATTTGAGCAGTTAGTTAATGGCTGCATTTGCTCTAAGCAGTCAAACACCTGTATGATAGATATTTTGTGGTATTAAATTGATAACTTAATAACAGTATTTGGAAAGTAGAAACTTGAATTTATTTAATATGATAACAATTATAAATTTAAGAGGATATTTCTGTACCCATGGCATGCATGGTGGCTCGGTGGCATCACTGTATACTGCAAAACGACCAGAGTTTAGGGATGCTGTAGAGACAGCATTTTGCAATCCCCAGAAGAAAAGCTCCAGCCTTCACTCAACAGTGTATCAAACTGAAAAGAAATAAGAAGATACAAATATCAAATATAAATATCAAATATAAATATCAATGTATGTCACCAGAGAAGAATGCACATATAGAAATAAATTCTTTTGTTTCAGATATTTGCCCCAAATCAAAACTTCTGTACATCCCTTTCACCACCTCCCAAGCTTGGAGAAAATAGTTAAGATTTCTATTAGAGACTTATTTTAACTATGATTTTTTTCATAACTGTGAGACCCTGAGCAGGGGTTGGGCCAGAGGAAATAATTGTAATCCTGACTCCTGCCTTTGGGGAGGGGACTACACTTCAGCCTTAAAGAAGTTCTCTTTGCTTGGAGAAGAACTCCTTGGCTGTGTTTAGCCTTATGCCTTATCAGACAGGCTGCAAGATTCAAGGCTAAACTTTCAGTCATTTATTCCCTGGATAAAATAATTTGGATTATAGAACACAGGAAGAGTTACACCATTAGTCAATCATAAATTTGTCATAGAAGCTTATTTATTACAAATGGGAAAATAGACATCTAATTGCTGCTTTGCCAATTACAATTCATAAATAGTACATACAAATAGTCTTTTTTTGTTCTATGTTCCTGTGGAGGAATTTACCAGCCAGAAGCAAAATGCAGTGCTAGCAAGATTCCTGGTTATGTAGTGATAAACTATTGCTTTTATACCTTTTTCTAATTATGTGCATGTGACAATTCTCAGTCTGCTGTCTCAGCTGATGGCCCCCTTATCTAAACACAACATTTGATTTACTTGTTACAGCAAAACCAGTCTCACAACCTCCAACCATAAATCTTTGCACAGAATAGTCCTAGAGCTTAACCTCCTTCTTCACTCCTCCCTGTTGCTATGCTTGCAAGTAGAATATTAAAATAAGATTCTACTGAAATACTGTCTGACCTTACCTTGCTGTTTTACAGAGTTGGGCAAACTCTGCTCCACAGAAAAAAGGCAGGCATCTTAAAAGTTACACAGTGGTCCATCATCTTATTGACCACAGATGTATACATAATACAGCCAGAGAAAAAGGTAGAATGCAAAAATAAGTTTTTATTTACAAGAACAGATATTTACAGGCCTGTTTCTTCACAGAGCCTGAGACAAAGAATGGGAAAACCCCAGTGGGTTCAGCAAACAGCAGTAAGCTACCTCTGGCAATAGCCTCAAACACAGTCCTAGGCTGCAGGGTTGCCACGCCTCAAACACAGCCTTTCAGTTTTATTTTATTTGTCAGGTCTGGCTCCAGTCATACCTCCAGCAAACTAGCAAAGTTCAAACAGCAGTATGGACTGGGCTGTCCATAACCTGTACCTGGCCCTTCCCTTTTAAACTCCTCGGTCTCCACTCATCCCTGTCTGGCTGATTTCCTCCTGTGGTGGGACCTGTGCTTTTATGGTGGCCCTGGTTAGTTATAGAAGGATCTTTCTTAAGGTGGCCCTGGCTATCGGAGGGACTTTCCCTAAGTGAGAGGGGTAGATTTCTGTAGACCCCAGATTGAAGAAAAGACAGCTGAAGGGAGATATGATAGAGGTCTATAAAATAATGAGTGGAGTGGAACGGGTAGATGTGAATCGCTTGTTTACGCTTTCCGAAAATACTAGGACTAGGGGGTGTGCAATGAAGGTACAAAGTAGTAAATTTAAAACAAAATTGGAGAAAACTTTTCTTCACTCAACGTGTAATTAAACTCTGGAATTCATTGCCAGAGAATGTAGTAAATGCAGTTAGCGGGGTTTAAAAAAGGTTTGGATAGCTTCCTAAAGGAAAAGTCCATTGACCATTATTAAAATGGACTTGGAGAAAATCCACTACTTATTTCTAGGATAAGCAGTATAAAATGTATTGTACTTTTTTGGAATCTTGTCAGGCACTTGTGACCTGGATTGGCCACTGTTGTAAACAGGATGCTGGGCTTTATATACCTTTGGTCTGTCCCAGTACGGCAATAGTTATGTTCTTATGTACGCTTCCCCTCAGCCATATCCTGTTGAGTGCCTGCCAGATCGGTGTCCACCTCCTGGGACAAAAAGTCCACATTCGCATGTTCTTGACCCACCTAATACTGAACCCCAATACTTGAAGACTGAAGAACTAGCGCATTACACGTGCATTGGAATCTTTATGGCAGGCCATCCACTGCAGGTGTTGATTATTGGTGACCAACAGGAATTCGTGACCCATTAGATAATATTGGAACCTCTCCAGGGCCCACCTGACTGCGAGAGCCACCTCCTCGATCACTGCATAGTTCTTCTCCCTCAGGAACAATCTTCAGCTAATATATGCCACTGGGTGATCTTCATCCACCTTCTGGACCAATACAGCCCCGATTCCAACTTCTGAAGCATCCGTCTGGACGATAAAGGGCCGGTTGAAATCTGGGCTAACCAGCACTGGCGCAGCTTTCTTTAGAGTTTGGAAGGCCAAATCCAAGTCTTCGGTCCGTTGTATCTTCTCAGGAGGCTGTGCTTTCTCTGCAGACCCAGGGATAAACCGGCGGTAATATCCAATGATCCCGAGGAAGGCTCAAACTTCTTTGTTTGTGGAACGGGCATCTGTGTGATCGCCTCTACCTTCTGTATCTGGAAGTCCACTGGAAGTACACAATTTCTGGTTCCTGAATAAGCAGCTTTCACAAAACTGCAGTCATGAGAGGCCACCAAATTCACATCCATAGCACCCTCCTCTATATCTGGCCATATGACCGTCCTCTCCAGTTCCGAAACAGACGGGAGAGTATCCTTCCCGTGCCATGGAAAAAGGGCCACATATGTTTGTGGGGACACAAGGGCTTCCATCGCTCTGATCCCTTCCTTGTAGACCCCTGGCTAGGGGGCCCAGTCCCTAAACTCTCGGATTGTCTGGTCAGGGTCTCTCTACAGGGCTTTCAGTTCACTGCTGCTTCTTGCCAGGCTCTGACTCTCGCTGCGCTTGGTAGAAGGCCTTGGCAGTTTCTAATGCACTTTTGTGGGTCACGCTGGGAAACTGCTGCATCCATTGCTTCATAGCCCTGGTAATTCCTCCAGGAACTACTCCAGGAGGATGATTCTTGCAATCTCCGGTCCCGTTTTTCTCTATGGCTGCAGCCATTTCCAGGCAACCTCCTTAAGACGGTTAAAAAAAAAAAAAAAAAAAAAAACTCCTGGGATTTTCTTTGGCTGGCATGGAACCCTTTTGGAACCGCAGCCAATAGGCCTCCGGTGTACAACCTGCCCTCTCCAGGGTGGCTGCTTTCACCTCTGCACAGGTAGCTGTCCCCACAGGATTAACATCCTAGAACACCGTCTGGTTGTTTCCAGTCAGTAGGTTCCCTAAATATGCTATCCATGATGTCTCCAACCAACCAGCAAAGTGGGCGGTCCTTTTGAAATTAGTCTTGAAGTAATCCAGGTCATCTTCCGTTACCATTTTCTTCAATACAGAACCCGAAGGGGCTGCTGATAAACTGGGTTGCAGGGAGCTTACCCTGCTTGGGCCTGAGAGTCCTGTTGTAGCTCAAGGAGCTTCTGTAACACTTGCTGTTACTGTAGCTGTTGCTGCTGCACCTGTTGCTGTTACCACTGCTCAAAATGTGCCTGCATAAATTGTTGCTGCTGTTGCCGATGCAGGATCTCTTGTTGCCCCTTGATCGGGGGTTGGAGCAGCTTCTCCATGCTTATTCTGTAGCAGTTCAGACCATGCAGCACAATCCAAAGCTAAATTAAAAACTGCCTGTCCGGCAGTAGGTAAACCTTCCTCCTCCCCCCCTGACTGGGGCAGGGCTAATCCCTTTTCCCCGCTGTTCCCGCATTGTCTCTACAGTCGGCCCAGGGCCCCAGAGGTCAGGATCTGACTTTCTTCAGCAGGACTAGAACAGAATCTTATCACTGTCAACACATGTGAGACCCTGAGTGGGGGTGGGTGTGGCCAGAGGAAATAATACAGCCGGACAAAAAGATAGTTTTCAAAAAATAAGTATTTATTTACATGAACAGAAATTCCCAGGCCTGTTTTTTTCACAGAGCCCAAAGAATAGAATGGGAAAACCCTGGTGGTTTCGGCAAACAACAGTAAGCCGCCTCTGGTGGTAGTCTCAAACACATCCTCAGCTGCGGGGTTGCCATGCCCCAAACACAGCCTTTGTTATATTTTTCTTGTCAGGTCTGGCTCCGACCAGACCTCCAGCAAACTTGCAAAATTCAAACAGCAGTAAGGGCTTACCTCAGCCCAGTCACAGCACTGGGCAAGGCATATGTTGGGGCCTCTCCTCTTTGGGCTGTCCCTAACCTCTGCCTGGCCCTTCCCTTTTAAACTCCCTGGTCTCAACTCCACCCCACCCGGTTCACTTCCTCCTGTGGCGGGACCTGTGCTTTTATGGTGGCCCTGGTTAGTTATAGAAGGATCTTTCTTAAGGTGGCTCTGGCTATCGGAGCGACTTCCCTATAGGAGAGAGGCAGTGTTCTGTAGACCGCGTCACAATAACCTTTTCATAATTGTAATCTAGAATCTGTTTTTGCTTCTAGCTGTAACTACACTTTTAAATTCTGTACACATGCAACTAGAACCACAGTTACCACAGCAGTATTGATGTGATAGAGCTGCAGAAGGTGATTACTGACAAATGATGACTCTGTACAATTTCTTTGGCATACACAAATTGATCCTCCATGGAAAGATGGACGTTGGCTCTTAACTTGGAATGCTAATGTATTCTGTTCTCTTGTTTTCACAGACAGTTCAGAGGAAGAGGATGCCCCTTCATTTGCACCTTCTAGTTCTGTTGATGGCAATAATACAGATTCTGAGTTTGAAAAAGGCTCAAAACACAAGAGCAAGAGCCAGGATACACCAAAAACAACCACACCTGTAAAGGATGAATATGAGTTTGATGAAGATGATGAGGAGGACAGAGTTCCACCAGTTGATGACAAACATTTGTTAAAAAAGGACTTCAGAAAGGAGACTAAAACAAATAGTTTTATTTCTATACCCAAAATGGAAGTGAAAACATATTCTAAAAACTCAGTTGCACCAAAGAAAGCTGCCCGTCGCATCTTGTCTGACACTTCAGATGAGGACAACACAAGCATAGTTGTAGGAGCTGGGGAGAAGCTTCGGCTATCGGTTTTGCCAAACAGTAAGACTCGTGATCCCTCTGTCATGAAGCAGCAAAAAGAAAAAAACAAAGTGAAAAAGAAACGGAAGAAAGATACGAAAAATAAAGAGGTTCGGTTTGGAAAAAAGAATGACATATTTTGTTCTTCTGATTCAGAAAGTGAGAACATTGAGAGTGAGGAGGAGGACAGACTTTCTCTAGAAAGTGCTAACTGTGTAAAGGACTCTACATTAATATTAAAGGATTCCTCCTTTTTCAATTCTCTCTCTGCATCTTCCACGTCATCTCATGGGAGTACAGCATCACAAAAACACAACCCTTCTCTGCAGGAGCAGCACTCCAAACATTGGAGAACAGATAATTGGAAAACAATATCTTCACCAGCTTGGTCAGATGTCAGCTCGCTATCGGACTCTACAAGGACCAGACCGACCAGTGAATCAGACTATACATCTGAGGATTCAAGTTTAGAGTCTGTAAAGCAAGTACGAAAGAAACAGGAACCTCCTAAAAAAAAGAACAATGTTTTTGAGAAAAGAAATTCATTTCATGCAAATATAGATGGAGCAATCCCAAAACTGGACAAAGAGGGGAAAGTTGTTAAAAAGCATAAAGCAAAACACAAACATAAAAACAAAGAAAAGGGACAGATGAACCAAGACATTAAGATAATTAAAAGCTTTACTTTTGAATATGATGACTGTAAACAAAAGGGTGAGAAGGGATTAATTATAGAAACAGAAAACACAGTTGATAGTAAATTAAAAGTATTAAGGCATGATAGAGAACACTTAAAGAAAGAAGATAAGGTGGTTAAAGGGAAAGCAGATGAGAAGGACTGGTCTTTTAAAGAAGATTCTAGTAAAGTTTCCAAGGAGGAGAAATTATTAAAGAAAATCAGAGAAGGGAATAAAGAAACTAGTAAAGTTTTAAAAGAGGAGAAAGAACGCTTAAGTAAACTAGATAGAGAAAAAGCAACTAAGGAGAAATCGCCCAAGGAAGAAAAATCCAAAGCTCATAAAGAGGAGAGAAAGAAAAAATCAAAAGAGAAAAAATCTGATAAAAAAAATGATCTGAAAGATGAGAAATTTTCCAAAACTGAAAAGGAAAAATCTTGTAAAGAAGAGAGAGAAAAATCAAAAAAAGAAAAATCACATAGAGAGGATCCTCCTTTTGAGGAGTTTAATAAGAGTCAATTTTTAGACAATGAAGACACTAAGTTCAGTGTTTCAGATGATCAGCAAGAAAGATGGTTCTCTGATTTGTCATCTGATTCTTCCTTTGACTTTAAAGGAGAGGATAGCTGGGATTCTTCAGCAGTAGAGTACAAAGAAAATAAAAATGATGCTGTTGCTAAACTAATCATTGAGACTGTAAAAGAGGATGGTAAAGATAAGAAAAAGGACAAAGGTAAAGAAAAGAAAGAACACATTGAGAAGCGTAATGAAAAGGATCCTTTTTTAAAGAAGAGAGAGAGAGACTATTCAGAAAAAGTCTCTGAAAAAAAGAAAGAACAAATGGATAAGCATAAATGTACATCAGGCTGTCTGATAGAGAAAGATAAGAAAAAGAAAGATTTTACAGACATCATTAAAGAACGGAAGGAGAAAGATTCAAGTGAAACTGGTAAAGAGAGGAAAGATTCTTTGGATAGCACTAAAGAGCGAAAAGAAGTCAAAGGAAAGCAAGAGGAACCATACAAAGATGACTTTAAAGAATATGTCTGTGAGACATTTGTCAAGGACAAATCTGACCCTGAATTCAGTGGAAAAAATGTAGAGATCTGTGAGAGACACCATTCAGGAAAGGAGAAAAAGGATTCCTCAGAGAAGGACAAAAGAGAGAAAGTGAAATCAGAAAAGCAGAGAGAGAAGTCTAAAGATGCTGACAGAGAAAAAACAGAAAAGACCATCCTTGATAAAAATCCAAAAGACAAAGAAATTGATAAAGGACGGGAGAAAAAAGATGCAAAGGAAAAAAGTAAGGATTTGCACAATAAAGAGAAGAAGTCTTTTGATCAAAATAAAGAGAAGAAGGAAAAAAATTTCCCTTATGATAGAGAGAGAGAGTTTGATAAAAAGGAGGAGAAAAGGGGAAGAGAGAAAAGCTGGTACAGCATTGCTGATATTTTTACTGATGAAAGTGAGGATGAGGGTGATGACTACAACTCATGTGGATTCAAAATTGGTGATGCATTTGGAAGTGATCTACACAGACTAGACAGTTATCAAGAGAAAGATGATGTCACAAGTGTAGAGAGAGAGCTTTATCCAGTAGACAAACATAGAAAATACTCCTCTGATAAACAGCATTCAGCAGAAAAGTCAAAAGATAGAGAGACTAAAGAAAAGAGGAAGGACAAGGGAGCAATCGAAGTTTGTAAAGAGAAAAAAGATAAAAATTTGATAGAAAAGCATAAAGAAAAAAAAGATAAGGATTTATTGGAAAAATACAAGGATCGAAAAGACAGAATTTCAACAGATGCAACACAAGAGAAGAAAAACAAACAAAAATCTTCAGAAAAGGTTGAAAAGAGACATCCTAGTGATGACAAGTTAAAAAATAAACACAAGGAGAAAGGAGAGAAGGAGTTATCAAAGGAAAAAAAGTCTTCAAAAGGAAATGAGGAGAAAAGCCTCTTGGAGAAATTGGAAGAAGAAGCTCTCAATGAGTACAGAGATGATTCCAATGATAAAATCAGTGAGATCTCTTCAGACAGTTTCACAGACAGGGGGTTGGATCCAGGATTGAATAACCTCTTAGAACCATCTATCCTTTCTCTTACTGATGCACCAGAGGAGAAATGCAAAGATTCTCTTCCCTTGCTTTGCTTGTCAGAAAAACTCAAAGAGCGAGACCGGCATCGCCATTCCTCATCATCATCCAAAAAAAGTCATGAAAAAGAAAAAAACAAAAAGGAAAAGTTGGACAAGAAAGAAAAATCTGATGATGTGAAAGATTCCAGTATCAGAAAGGATTCCACACAGTACGAAAAAGATATATCTGCTTTGGATGGTGATGCATTTAGTATTTCATGTAGCTTAAAACCAGAGACAGAAGATGAATTAGAAAAAAACATAGACTACTTATTTTCTTCTGAAAAGAAGGATAAGCATGACACTGAGAGAGAGCCGTCCAAGAAGGCTGAAAAAGAAAAGAGTTATGGTGTTAGTGCCATTAGCACTGCAAAAGAGAAGAAAAGGAAAGACAAACACAGGGAGAAAAGCAAAGAAGAAAAAGAAAAATATAGAGACAAACACATTGATGGTTTTTTTAAACATCACAAGGAGGAACAAAAGGCCATAAGCAAAGATAAAGAAAGCCCTCAAGTCATTACATTCAAAGAAAAATCAAAAGATGAATGTGCTAAATTAAATGAATTAAAGCTAAAAGAGAGAGTCAAAGATAATCAGGAAAAAGACAAGGGTGACATCATAAAGATAAATAATGGAAATGATAAATTAACCTTGTCCAAAGATGGAAACAAAAAAGATAATAGACCAAGAGAGAAACTTTTAGGAGATGGTGACCTTATGATGACCAGCTTTGAAAGGATGCTGAGCCAAAAGGATTTAGAAGTAGAAGAGAAACACAAGAGACATAAAGAGAGAATGAAGCAAATGGAAAAGATGAGGCACAGATCAGGAGACCCAAAATTAAAGGAGAAAATTAAAAACTCTGAAGATGTGCGTAAGAAGAGTTTAGACTTAACTAAGAAACCACTAGTGTTAGAATCGCAGCAGAAGGACAAAAAACTCAAGGAACCAAGCTCATTGAACCCCATGCAGTCTCCAGATAATAAAATACAGCCTGCTATGGGGACTGATACAAAAGACTGGCTGAATGGCCCTCAAATGAAAGAAATATTACCTGCTTCCCCAAGACCAGATCAGAACAGACCCACTGGTGTCCCAACACCAACATCTATTGTCTCTTGTCCAAGTTATGAAGAAGTGATGCAAACACCAAGGACACCATCATGTAGCAATGAGGACTATACAGACCTTTTTGATTGTGCAGATTCTCAGCACTCTCTTCCAGTGTCAGCCATGTCTATGAATGCATGCTCACCATCTTTTTTTGACAGATATACAGCTTCCTCTGGTGGATATCTTGAGAATCCAAGTCAGACTCCAACTAAGACAGTTTCCTCCATCAACCTTTATCGCTCTATCTCTGTTGATGTAAGAAGAGTTTCTGAAGAAGAGTTTAATGTAGGAGACAAGTTTTTCAGGCAGCAAAGTGTTCCCGCTGCATCAAACTATGATTCTCCAGTGCAGCATTTAACAGAAGATAAGTGTCCCCCTCCATCAGTTCCTGTGGAAAAGTTTTCTTGTTTGTCTCCGGGCTATTATTCACCAGACTATGGCGCTCCATCCCCCAAGGTGGAAGCTTTACGTTGTGCAACTGAAATGAATGGTAATATTCCTCCGTCCCCTGAAAGCATTTATTCCGGTTTACAAATAAATAGTTCACCGTCTCAAAGAGATGAACCTCTTGTACCTCCAATGGACAGCGCTGTTCCTTCTGATGTTGGCATTCCTTTGGATTCCACTGAGGATCAGCAAGCTACAGCTTCTATTTTGCCTCCAGAACCTAGCCTTTTGCCTTCAGAATCTAGCTTTATACCACCAGAGCCTGGCTTTTTGCCTCCAGAATCTAGCTTTATACCTCCAGAGCCTGGCTTTTTACCCCCAGAATCTAGTTTTGGAGCACCAGAGCCTGGCTTTTTGCCTCCAGAGCCATTCATGCCCCCCGAGTCCAATTTTTTGCCTTCGGAACCAGGTTTTATACCCCAGGATCCCAATTTCTTGCCATCAGAGACTAGTTTTTTACCTCATGTTGAAGAGACTCAATTTAATTCAACTATTTCAGAGCAGAATAGTATTGATTGGACCAGCCCTTCCCGAAGAAATTCTGAATCTGCCATTCTCCCAAATTTAATTAGTAATTCTTCTAGCCATCCTGTAAGCTGGTCAGTTGAATCTGAACTTTTAATTAAATCTCCACAGAGATTTCAGGAATCTCCTAAAACATTTTATCATTCTGACCAAACCCATCCCACATCTGTACCTTTCACTTCTGCAGATTCTTCATTCCCAGTTTCTTCCATTACATATCCAGTGTCTGTGTCTGAACCAAGGGTTGAGGAAATAAAGGAAGAGGACTCAATTCAAAGAGAAACAAATTCAAGCCAGCAAACACTATACATGTCTCCTACGCCATTAGATACTTTCTTCAGTAATTGCAAACCTCTTCCTGAGGGATCATCTGAGATGCCTTCAGAGCCTCCTTGCTTACCAACAAAAGCTGAGGCAGACTCAGTCTGTGCTCTAGAAAATAACTACCTGGGATCTAGTAATACCGCACCTGTAAACTCAGAAGAACCATTGACCTGGTCTGATCCATTCACAAATTCTGGGGATGAATTAGATCTTGGGCCTTTCTCATTACCGGAACTGCCACTTCCTGTGAAAGAGGGTCCTGATAGTGAAATAGCTGATGCACATCACATGGAAGAAGGTCTTGTGACTGCTCCAGAAGCTGCCAGTGGTGGAATAATAAGCATGAATATCGATACTGAACCTACTAGTAACTTAGAGTCTCCACCTAGTCAGTCTGTACACACACCAGCTTTGGAAGCAGAACTACAGTCTGAAAAACATGAAGTTCAAACAGATGTGTCAGAAGCTATAGGGCTCTCTTTGCATGTACCAGAAGAGAAATTATCAAAGGACTCAGTGTCCCATAGTTTTGCCTTAGCTGTTACACCAGATCACCAAGAAAGAGATGAAAATTCTGCAGAGTTAACCTCATCAAACTGTGCCTCCAACTGCTCGATAGAAGCAGAATCTACTGAGAGTAGAATAGCAGAAGAGGATACTGCTCTGGATAGCACTAATGAAGTCACTTCTGCACAGGCAAACATCTCCCAGGCTAATGTCCAAACGGAAATAACAGAATCGCCTCAAAAAATAGTCATAGAAGTTCCAAAACTAACTAAAATAGAAGAGATTCCGCAAAGAATTACAAGAAATCGTGCTCAGATGCTTGCCAATCAGAATAAACAGAACTCTGTCCCTGCTGAAAAAGAACTGGTTTCAATTATCACACCATCTTCACGTAGCAAGGGTCGGGTTTTAGAAGAGGAAGATCCTCAGGCCCAACACCCACGCAAACGCAAATTTCCACGATCTAGTCAGCAGCTCCAACAGCAGATTCATACCAGCAATCAACAGACAAGAGAGGTGATTCAACAGACTCTGGCAGCTATTGTGGATGCAATAAAGTTAGATGATATTGAGCCCTACCACAGTGACAGATCAAATCCATATTTTGAGTATCTTCAGATCCGAAAAAAGATAGAAGAGAAACGGAAAATTCTTTGCTACATTACTCCCCAGGCCCCCCAGTGTTATGCAGAATATGTCACATATACTGGTTCTTACCTCCTGGATGGCAAACCCCTTAGCAAGCTGCACATTCCAGTGGTGAGTAATCATACCTCACTTTTCTTCCTGCTTAATCACCTCCTTAGGAATGTGTATCCTTTCCCCTTAGAATGTTTTCAGCAGACTCGTTGGAAAGAAATATACACCTGATAAAATAATAAACAATGTAATTGTTAATAATCCTGTGATTTTACATTTTGAGTCACTTTATGAAAATGTTTTCCCATAGGCATAGAGGAGGGTTAGTTTTGTACAGACAACTATGCTGTGACTGTTGCAGTTTGGTATGGTGGTGAATTTTTAACTTAATAGATGTTTAACTGTTGGAGGTTGGAATTCAGAAATGTTGAGGAAAAAGCCCAATGGTGGTTTTTTCAACTCTGTAGCAGAAAAGTGGGAACACAGTTTATAGGTTAACCAGCAATAGAAACTGTAACGTTTTAAAAATTATCTTTCCTATTCAGATTTTGAGATTGCTGTTACTTGCACACATATGCATGTTTGTAGAGTTTGAAACAAGAATTTGTATATATCAGTGTCCGAACAAGTTTAATTTTTCAAGTACAATCACCACAGTTTAACTTCTCCAACCACTCTCATTGTTCAAATAGCACATTCAGTACTGAGACTATAACAGCCTATCAAAAATATGATAGTAGGTCAACTGAGTTATAGATGGACTGGTGTAACAAATCCAGGATAGGCAAGATATATTAAGGAGAAAATATAAAGATGGTGGAAGGGTAGTCCAGCATTTAGTTCTGGAGAAATCCTAACACATTTATATACCTAGCCTGGTCTTTCTTGAACAGTAGTAACTAGCCAGAGTTGACAGTGTACTAAATGGAATTTTGAATTTTTCCTGTTCCCTTGTTTATGGCTAGGCCATATGCTAGAGACATTATATTCTGAACTTGAAGTGTTTTACGGATGACCTATAGGGTAAGAGTGGGTAGGTGATTTATATAGCTTGTATGACACCTCCTGGATTGTTGATCTTAAATGGTTCAATTTCTGCCTTATGTAGGAGGATAATTTAATAAGTAGAAAAATGGAAGGACGTACAGGTTCTACATTGTTTGAGAAGGGATCTTGAGAAGTGGATCCCTTCTTCATAATCTCCTCTTACATCCTTTGTTGAGAAGCTGGTACAGGATGAGTTTGATAGTTGGTGATACAGATACCAGAATACAAGGCAGGGTCCTCTTTAAAGCCAGTGGGAGTCTCCTGTTGTCTTTCTGTTGTGCTCTGTTCTTTTCTAGCATTTAACTTTAGCTGTGTGCTGTGTCAGTTTCTTAGTCCAACTGTGGTAAAAAGTACTGTCCAGTTTCCTATCTTCCTGTTTCATACTGTCTACCTTCCGAAGGAAATACACCTTGACATCTACTGGCCTTGACTTGCAAATTCCACTTGTCACACCAAAATCTATTGACAGATTACATCCTGGATATTACAGTACTGGGTCAGAGGTTAAAAGTGGTAAAGATATGCATTGTTTCTCCATCAATAACCAGGATGAATCATCCACACAAGTGAGTGAAGACTTTCAATGATGGCCAAACCAGAACAGCTCCCTGAGCATAAAAAAACTAAAATAATAGGTTCTAAGTATCAAGAGAGGTTGCTGACTCAGGTTCGTTCTTCTCCTCCTCATCTACAAAGTCCTTTTCTTTTCCTTTAGTGCAGAAGCAGTAGAATCTGTTTCACTTGTTGGACAGAGCAGGGGGTTTTATTCCTGTTATGTCCTCGTTCCAGAGAATCTAACTTCTCAACTTAGCAGCACTTGTACATGTACGAGGGAAAAGTCTCAACTACTATGGCAATAAATCTTGTTTAATTGCACGTAGAAAAAGTCATCACAGACTGAAAAATCCTCAAAAATAATATTAAAAAAAAAATTTCAATATTTTCAATGTGAATGTTGTTTCCTAAGCCCGTTTTCACAGGTTTTTTTTGCTGCTTTCACTTTAAAACAATCAGTGTATTCAAAAAAAACGCCAATCACTCGATTGCACTTATCTTGCCATGTTGTCCTCCAGATACTGCGCTGATTCCTACGGTCCCATTTCAATTGTCTTCATCAGGGAACCCAGCGACGTAGAGGTCTCAACAACATTGATACTTAATCTTAGTTGCAAATGTTGTAAAGTTTGCATTTGCAACTAAGATTAAGTATCAATGTTGAGACCTCTACATCGCTGGGTTCCCTGATGAAGACAATCGAAACGGGACCGTAGGAATCAGCACATTATCTGGAGGACAACATGGCAAGATAAGTGCAATCGAGTGATTGGCATTTTTTTGAAAACACTGATTGTTTTAAAGTGAAAGCAACAAAAAAAACTGTGAAAACGGGCTTAGGAAACAACATTCACATTGAAAATAAAAAAAAAAATTTTTAAATATTATTTTTGAGGGTTTTTCAGTCTGTGATGACTTTTTCTATGTGCAATTAAACAAGATTTATTGCCATAGTAGTTGAGACTTTTCCCTCGTACATGTACAAGTGCTGCTAAGTTGGGAAGTTAGATAATCTAGTGGTATTAGCAGTGGAAATCAGGTGTTGGAAATTGTGTTATTGGACTCGTTCCAGAGAAAACAATAAGACTGAGACCTACTTCTAGAGCTTTGAGGTAGCAACAAATTTCTTTTGAAAGAGAAATTCTAGATGAGCTCTCTACCATCTGTTCTTTCTTCAACCAGGACATCAACTACATTCAGTAGACTTCAAAAGTTTCTTATGCTGACACATCCGTTCACTGAAAGTTTCTACAAATATCTTTGTGTCATAGTTATTAATACCTACAATCAGAATAAGATGCTTCTGTTTGGTCTGGCAGCAGTATCACAAACATTTTCACCAAGTGCATGGCAGTACTGGTAGCACATCTCGTGCAAGCAGTAGGTAAGTTTTCCTGAATCTGGACATTTAGCTACTGGATGCATATCAGAGTAAAATAGAACTTAGGTTTTCTTGCAAAGTATCAAAAATCCAACCTTACTCCAGCCAGGGAACTAATTTTCACAGGAGAACTTTCCAAGATTGATCACTTGAAACCAGAGAACCCTTCTTCATCTCATCTTTGTAGCTTGCTTTTGACAACATAGATGTTGAGCACAGCATAATAGTGTTCCTCAAGTTAACTCTCCATTTCCAACAAATCCTTGTTTCAGCAAGATAGCCTTTGACTTGAAGGATATGTGTTTTTAGGAGGAAGAGATTATCTCTTTGGTATAAAGACAGAAACCAATTCTGTTTTCCCTGATCCCTGATTATTACTTTACTTCAATATCTTTTTCATCTTTCCAACAAAGTTTCCAGACTTCCTCAGTTACATCTGAGCTCTTTTGGCTTATCATGAAACAATTGGTGAAATTTCATATGAAACTTCTCATTCCAAAACTACCAGTTCCTTGGAACCTGTATATAATTTTAGCTTAATGGATAAGACCATCATTCGAACCAACACAGTTATCTTTAAAACACCTTTCTTGGAAAGTAGTTTTTCTGATAGAAATCACCTCAACAAGAAAAGTCATTGAATTTCAAGTATGCAAGTATTGCCATACTGGGACAGATCGAAGGTCTATGAAGCCCAGCATCCTGTTTTCTACAGTGGCCAATCCAGGTCACAAATACCTAGCAAGATCCCAAAACAGTACAATACATTTTATGCTGCTTATCCTAGAAATAAGCAGTGGATGTTCCCCAAGTCATTTTAATAATGGCTTATGGACTTTTCCTTGAGGAAGCTATCCAAACCTTTTTTAAATCCCACTAAGCTATCTGCTTTTACTACATTCTCTGGCAATGAATTCCAGAGTTTAATTACACTTAGAGTGAAGAAATATTTTGTGCAATTCGTTTTAAATTTACTACTTTGTAGCTTTATTGCATGTCCCTTGGTCCTAGTATTTTTGGAAAGAGTAAACAAGTGATTCACGTCTACCTGTTCCATCCCACTTAATATTTTATGAACCTCTATCATATCTCCCTAAAGCTGTCTCTTCGCCAAGCTGAAGAGCCCTAGCCGCTTTAGCCTTTCCTCATAGGGAATTTGTCCCATCCCCTTTATCATTTTCTTCGCCCTTCTCTGTACTTTTTCTTATTCCACTATCCAGCTTATAATCGAAAGTAATCGCCGGCTATTTCCCGACACAAATCGGGATATGGCCGGCGATTTCGCAAAAGCGGCGAAAAGCATATAATTGAAAGCTACATTTGTGATAGCTTCGCCGCTTTCCCTTCGCCTCGCCAGCGAAAGTTCAAAGGGGCATGTTGGCGGCGAAGCAAAGGCGGGACATGGGCAGGCTTGGGCGTGGCTACCAGATGGCCGGCTTTCGCGGATAATGGAAAAACAAAAACCCGGCAATAAGCAGTATTTCGCCGTGTTTACTTGGTCCTTTTATTTTTCTGACCAAGCCTCAAAAAGGTGCCCCAACTGACCAGATGACCACCGGAGGGAATGGGGGATGACCTCCCCTTACTCCCCCAGTGGTCGCCAACCCCCTCCCACACTAAAATTATTAAAATACAAACCTTTTTTGCCAGCCTGTATGCCAGCCTCAAATGTCATACCCAGCACCCTGACAGCAGTATGCAGGTCCCTGGAACAGTTGTTGGTTGCAGTGGACTGCAGAAAGGCAGAGCCAGGCCCATCCCCCCCCCCACCCTGGGTAATGTTGAGCCCTCCAAAATCCCCCAAAACCCACTGTACCCACATGTAGGTGCCCCCCTTCAGCCCTTAGGGCTAGGGTAATGGTGCACACTTGTGGGCAGTGGGTTTTGGGGGGGATTTGGGGGACTCAGCACACAAGGGAAGGGTGCTATGCACCTGGAAGCTAATTTGGGTGTTTATAAAAGATGTTTGAAGTGCCCCCTAGGGTGCCCAGTTGGTGTCCTGGCATGTGAGGGGGACCATTGCACTACAAATGCTGGCTCCTCCCACGGCCAAATGCCTTGGATTTCGCCGGGTTTGAGATCGCCGGCAGTTTTTTCCATTATCGCGGAAAAACAAAAGTGGCGATCTCAAACCTGGCGAAATCCAAGGCATTTCGCCGGGCCACACTGTATTATCGAAAAAAAAAGATGGCCGGCCATCTTTTTTGAAAATACGGTTCTGGCCAGCTGTTGCGCCGCCGCCAAAATAGATCGCTGGCGACCTATTTCACCGGCGACGTTCGATTATTCCCCTCCACATTTTTTTTGAGATGCGGTGACCAGAATCACACACAATATTTGGTGTGCGGTCTCACCATGGAGAGATACTAAGGCATTATAACATTCTCATTTTTGTTTTTCATTCCTTTCCTAATACCTAACATTCTATTTGCTTTCTTAGCCACTGCTGCACACTGACCAAAGAGTTTGTGTATCATCAACGATGATGCCTAGATCCCTTTCCTGGTCGAACCTTGCATTACGTAGTTATAATTTGGGTTCCTCTTTCCCATGTGCATCACTTTGCACTTGCTCACATTAAACGTCATCTGCCATTTGGATGCCCAGTCTTCAAGTCTTGTAAGGTCCTTTTGTAATTTTTCACAATCCTTTTGTGATTAAATAACTTTGTGTCATGAGCAGATATAATTATCTCACTAGTTACTCCCATCTCCAGATCATTTATAAATATGTAAAAAAAAGAAAAAACAGTCCCAGCACAGACCCCTGGGGTACCCCACTATCTACCCTTCTCAATTGAGAATACAGACTATTTAACCCTACTCTGTTTTATGTCGTTTAACCAGTTTTTAATCCACAATAGTACACTACCTCCTGTCCACCTATGACTCTCCTGTTTCCTCTGGTGTCTTTCATGAGGTACGTTGTCAAATGCCTTTTGAAAATCCAGATGCACAATATCTAACTTTATCCACATGTTTGTTTACCCCTTCATCTATGAAACACTCTGTCCCATACTTTGTATTATCTCTGTTATACTTTGTACCATACTACTACTTAACATTTCTAGAGCGCTACTAGGGTTACGCAGCGCTGTACAAATTAACAATTAAGGACGGTCCCTGCTCGGAAGAGCTTACAATCTAAAGGACGAAATGTCAAGTTGGGGTAGATAAGTTTTCCTGAGAAGAGGTGTAGTGATTAGGTGCCGAAGGCGACATTGAAGAGGTGGGCTTTGAGCATTGATTTGAATATGGGTAGGGAGGGGGCACGGCGTATGGGCTCAGGGAGTATGTTCCAGGCATGGGGTGAGGCGAGACAGAAGGGGCGGAGCCTGGAGTTGGAGGTGGTGGAGAAGGGTACTGAAAGGAGGGATTTGTCTTGAGAGCGGAGGTTACGGGTAGGCGTAAGGGGAGATGAGGGTAGAGAGGTACGGAGGGGCCGCAGATCGAGTGCATTTGTAGGTGAGTAAGAGAAGCTTGAACTGTATGCGGTATCTGATTGGGAGCCAGTGAAGTGACATGTAAGCCGCACTGAACCTGCTATTGAGCAGAAAAGAGCGGGGTATAAATGCCACAAACGCTTATCCTATGCCTTTTAAAATTCTGGAACAGTCCTCGACTCCACCACCTCTACCTGGAGGCTATTCCACGCCTCCACCACCCTTTCTGTGAAATAATACTTCCTTAGGTTACTCCTAAGCCTATTCCCTCTTAACTTTGTCATATGTCCCCTCATTCCAGAGCTCTACTTCATTTGAAAAAGGCGAGCTTCCTTCCTGTACATAAATGCCCTTGAGATATTTAAACGTTTCTATCATATCTCCTCTCTCCCAGCATATACATGTTGAGGTTCATAAGCCTGTCCTTATAATTTTTGCATCCAGGACCGCTTACTAATTTCGTAGCCACCCTCTGTACCGACTCCATCCTGTTTATATCTTTCCTTAGGTGCGGTCTCCAGAACTGCACGCAGTATTCCAAATAAGGCCTCACCAGAGACTTATACAACGACACTATCACCTCCTTTTTCCTGCTGGTCATGCCTCTCTTTATGCACCCAAGCATCCTTCTGGCTTTGGCCGTCGCTTTTTCTACCTGTTGAAAGCTTTAAGGTCGTCAAACACAATCACCCCCAAGTCCCGCTCTTCCTTCGCACACTGAAGCACTATACCCACTTTACTGTACTGTTCCCTCGGATTTTTGCGACCTAAGTGCATGACCCTGCATTTTTTGAGATTAAACCTTAGTTGCCAAATATCGGTCCATTCCTGTAGCTTTGCTAGGTCCTTCCTCATGTCATTCACAACCTCCAGGGTGTCCATCCTTTTGCAGAGTTTAGTATCATCCACAAAGAGACAAACCTTACCAGACAGCCCTTCCACAATATCGCTCACAAAGACGTTAAAAAGAGCCAGCCCTAGGACCAATCCCTGCGGTACTTCACTGACGACCTCCTTTTCCTCAGAGCAAGCTCCATTTACCACCACCCTCTGTCTCCTACCATTCAACCAATTTTTTACCCAATCAGTTACTCTAGGTCCCATACCGAGGGAACGCAATTTATTTATCAGTCGCCTGTGTGGAACCGTATCAAAGGCTTTGCTGAAATCCAAGTATACCACATCAAGCGCCCCTCCAACATCCCACTGTTTGGTCACCCAGTCGAAGAAGACAGTCAGATTTGTCTGACACGACCTGCCACTAGTGAAGCCATGCTGCCTCGGGTCCCGCATTCCATATAGTTCAAGAAATCTCACAATCCACCTTTTTAGAAGTGTTTCCATTAGCTTACTCACCACCGAGGTCAGACTGACAGGTCTGTAATTCCTAACCTCTTCCTTACTTCCACTCTTGTGGAAGGGAACCACATCTGCCCTTCTCCAGTCCATTGGGACCACTCCAGTTTCTAAGGAAGCATTGAAGAGGTCCGTCAGCGGAGCCGACAAAACTTCTCCGAGTTCCTTAAGCACCCTCGGGTGTATCCCATCAGGCCCCAACGCTCTGTCTACTTTAGTTTGGCAAGCTCCACACGAACAGCCCTCCGTAAACGGGTCTTGGTCTACCATACTTCCATCCCCTTTAGCCTTTGTTTTCTGCAGCCCTACCCCCGGTCTTTCATTCATGAACACCGAGCTAAAATAATCGTTAAGCAGTTCAGTTTTTTCCTTATCTTTCACATATTTCTCTCCCTCAGCTTTGAGCCTCACAATGCTATTATGGCACTTCCTTTTGTCACTTACATATCTGAAAAAGGTCTTGTCCCCCAATTTTACCGTACTAGCTATCTTTTTCTCCATTTGCCGCTTTGCTTTCCTGATAGCTTTTCCTGCTTCTCTTCACTTTCCTGATAGCTTTTCCTGCTTCTCTTCGCTTATTTAGGTATTCTCTCCCGTCTTCATAAGTACATAAGTAATGCCACACTGGGAAAACACTAAGGGTCCATCGAGCCCAGCATCCTGTCCACAACAGCGGCCAATCCAGGCCAAGGGCACCTGGCAAGCTTCCCAAACGTACAAACATTCTATACATGTTATTCCTGGAATTGTGGATTTTTCCCAAGTTCATTTAGTAGTGGTTTATGGACTTGTCCTTTAGGAAACCGTCTAACCCCTTTTTAAACTCTGCCAAGCTGACCGCCTTCACCACGTTCTCCGGCAACGAATTCCAGAGTTTAATTATGCGTTGGTTGAAGAAAAATGTTCTCCGGTTTGGTTTAAATTTACTACACTGTAGTTTCATCGCATGCCCCCTAGTCCTAGTATTTTTGGAAAGCGTGAACAGATGCTTCACATTCACCTGTTCCACTCCACTCATTATTTTATAAGCCTCTATCATGTCTCCCCTCAGCCGTCTCTTCTCCAAACTGAAAAGCCCTAGCCTCCTTAGTCTTTCTTCATAGGGAAGTCGTCCCATCCCCGCTATCATTTTAGTCGCCCTTCGCGGCACCTTTTCCAGTTCTACTATATCTTTCTTGAGATGTGGCGACCAGAATTGAACACAATACTCAAGGTGCGGTCGCACCATGGAGCGATACAACGGCATTATAACATTCTCACACCTGTTTTCCGTACCTTTCCTAATAATACCCAACATTCTATTTGCTTTCCTAGCCGCAGCAGCACACTGAGCAGAAGGTTTCAGTGTATTATCGACGACAACACCCAGATCCCTTTCTTGGTCCATAACTCCTAATGTGGAATCTTGCATGACGTAGCTATAATTTGGGTTCTTTTTTCCCACATGCATCACCTTGCACTTGCTCACATTAAACATCATCTGCCATTTAGCTTCCCAGTCTCGTAAGGTCCTTCTGTAATTTTTCACAATCCTGTCTCGAGTTAACGACTTTGAATAACTTTGTGTCATCAGCAAATTTAATTACCTCGCTAGTTACTCCCATCTCTAAATCATTTATAAATATATTAAAAAGCAGTGGTCCTAGCACAAACCCCTGAGGAAACCCACTAGCTACCCATCTCCATTGTGAATACTGCCCATTTAATCCCACTCTGTTTCTTATCCTTCAGCCAGCTTTCAATCCACAATAGGACATTTCCTCCTATCCCATGATCCTCCAATTTCCTCTGTAGCCTTTCATGAGGTACCTTGTCAGATGCCTTTTGAAAATCCAGATACACAATATCAACCGGCTCCCCTTTGTCTACATGTTTGTTTACTCTTCAAAGAATTGAAGTAAATTGGTCAGGCAAGATTTCCCTACACACAAGCCGTGCTGACTTGGTCTCAGTAATCCATGTCCTTGGATGTGCTCTGTAATTTTGTTTTTAATAATAGCTTCTACCATTTTCCCCGGCACCGACGTCAGACTCACCGGTCTATAATTTCCCAGATCTCCCCTGGAACCTTTTTTAAAAATCGGCGTTACATTGGCCACCCTCCAATCTTCTGGTACCACACTCGATTTTAAGGATAAATTGCATATCACTAGCAGTAGCTCCGCAAGCTCATTTTTCAGTTCTATCAGTACTGTAGGATGAATACCATCCGGTTCAGGAGATTTGCTACTCTTCAGTTTGCTGAACTGCCCCATTACGTCCTCCAGGTTTACCGTAAAGTCAGTAAGTTTTTCTGACTCGTCCGCTTGAAATACCATTTCCGACACCGGTATCCCACCCAAATCTTCCTCTTTCTGAGGAATACGTTCCTGTATTGTTTTAAAAATAACCTTTCAGGATTCTTACTGTGAAATCACTGGTACAGTGTTCTGGTTTTGTAAAGTGCTGGCTGGCACTGGCATTTTTCATATGATGTCTATGTAAATTAAATCTTGTCTTTAGCATCTGGCTTGTTTCTCCAATATAGCACCATTCGTCACAGTTTTTACACTGAATGGTGTATACCACATTGGAAGATGAGCATGTAAAGGATTCCTTTATGTTGAATATTTTTCCTTTGTGAATGACTGTGGGGTCCTGTGAAATGTTTTGGCATAGTTTGCAGCTGGATATATTGCAAGGATGTGTGCCATTCTCTTTTTTTGAGTCTGTGTTGGGAGTTTACTTCTAATTAGCTTGTGTTTTAAGTTGGGTGGCTTTCGGAAGGCCAGCACTGGTGGGGATGGGAATATCTCTTTCAGTAATTCATCCTCTTGGAGTAGAGGCTGCAGATCTTTTATGATTTTTCTTAATTTTTCCAGCTCTGGGTTGTATGTCACTACAAGGGGAATTCTGTCGATGGCTTTTTTTTTCTTTGTACTGTAGTAGATTTTCCCTGGGTGTTTTGAGGGAGGAAGCAATATTCTTGGAGATTATTTTGGGGTTGTAGCCTTTCTGTTCGAAGGATGCAGTCAGGATTTCAAGGTGTCTGTCTCTGTCCCCTGGGTCAGAGCAGATACAGTGGTATCTTGTGGCTTGGCTGTAAATAATGGATCTTTTTGTATGTGAAGGGTGGAAGCTGGAGTTGTGGAGGTAGCTGCATCTGTCTATGGGTTTCTTGTATATAGATGTTTGTATATAGCCATCGCTGATTGAGACCGTGGTTCCAAAAGATTGACTTTGTCTGGGGAGTAGTCAATTTTGAATCTGATCGTAGGATGGGTATGTATTGTGAAGGAATTGTAAAATTGTTTCAGAGTTTCTTCCCCCTCAGTCCAAATCATAAAAATGTCATTGATGTACTGGTAGAATTTTAGGGGTTTGGTCTGGTGTGTATTCAGAAATGTCTCTTCCAGCTCAGCCATAAAAAGGTTGGCATATTGGGGTGCTGTCCTGGTGCTCATCGCAGTGCTCATTATTTGTAGATAGATACCATTGTTAAAGCGGAAGTAGTTGTGAGTTAAAATAAATTTTATTAATTTTGTAATAGTTTCTGGTGAGTATTGATGGTCCAGTGTGGATGTTTTTAGGAGTCTCCCACATGCAGCTATGCCACCCGCATGTGGAATGTTGCTGTATAGTGATTCTACATCCATTGTGACCAGAAGGGTGCTTGGTGGTAATAGCTTGATATTTTTCAATTTATTCAGAAAGTCTGTGGTGTCTTGTATGAAGCTGTTGGTTTTGTGCATGAGAGGTTTCAGAATTCCCTCTATGAGTCCAGATATTTCCTCCGTGAGTGTGCCAATACCCGATATGATTGGTCTGCCAGGGTTTCCAGGTTTGTGGATTTTGGGTAGCATGTAGAATGTGCCCACAGAAGGCTGGTTTGGTATGAGTTTCTTCAGATGTGACTGTGCTTGTGTAGGAAATGTTCTGATAAGGTCTTTTAGCTGCTTTGTATAAGGGGTCCTCAGACAGTTTCCTGTAGTATGTATTGTCTGAGAGCTGTCTGTGCCCTTCTTCAATGTATTTTTGTGTGTCCATAATTACCACTGCGCCTTCTTTGCGGGTTTGATGATAATGCGTTCGTTAGTTTGTAGAGTTCTTATGGCTGCTCTTTCTGGTGGAGTAAGATTGTACAGCATTTTCTTTTGTTTGCTGGAAAGTTGTGATTTTACCCTATGTCTGAAGCTTTCTATGTAGTTGTCCAGCTTGTAGTTTTGTCCATCCTGTGGGGTGAAATAAGTGTTCTTTTGTTTGAAACTATTCCGGTCTGTTTAAACAATGTTTACTTCTTCCATGAAGTTAAAAACAGATTTTATCAATAAACGTACAAAATCTCTATTATCTCAATCTTTAAGTCACCAGATCTATAGAAATAAAATCCCCCTCAGACATTCTGAATCCCCCTCAGACGTTCTGAAGCTCACCTCTCTCCAACTGTGGCTCCTGACCTAGGCTATTCGGACTCCCGCACTCAGCCACGCCCATCTGCGCCCTAGGCCACGCCCCATCTGGACATAAAAAGCACTCTCAACGTTCCATTGACCACTGACGTCAATGAAGCCAGTTCGTTTGTTCGAAGCTCTGTAGCAGCAGATGTGGGCCCCGCCCTCGCGTCAAACGTAATGATGTTCAGGGCGGAGCACATTCAAGGAGCCAATCAGTAGCCGAAAGCAGGAGAGAGGCCAGGTTCACACTCTCGCACAGGACGAAAAGGGAGGGCGGCAACACGGCGAGCAAATGGCTGCAGTGAGTGTCCAATGTGGAGGAGGCGGGTGAGGGGTCGGGGTCGAGGACCACTGGCGACTCGGAAGGGGGGGGGGGGGGGGGGGGGAGGGACTCCAGCGCAGCCGTCATCCCATTCACTGAAAACAAAAGAAGCAAACCTATGACATGCTTCAGGACGTTTAATACACAGGAGTGGAAGTGACCCAAGCAAGTGTACGGTAAGCAAGGAAGCCCATTGGTTAATCTCTGTTTCAACTCCCCCACGCAGCCGTCATTGCTATACACTCACAAACAAGCAAACCTAGGAGCTGCTGCTTCACATTGTCGTTTTTAAATTGAGGACAAAAGGAGAGGGGACACAGACAGACCCTGCAACTGGGAGGGGGGACCCTGCAACTGGGAGAAAGGGACGGGGGGAACCCCCCTGGAACTGGGGGGGGTGGGGAGACCCTGGCACATACTCTCATTCTCACACACACACTCGCACCCAGTCTCACTCTCCCTCTGTCACACACACACACACGCGCGCACATTCACTCTCTCTCACACACTCACTCTCTCAAACATACACACTCCGAGGGAAATTTTGCTAGCGCCCGTTTCATTTCTCTACGAAACGGGCCTTTTTTACTAGTCTTCCATAAGAGTAATGCTCACTTACCCAGAGAAGCTTACTCTTCTCTCAGAACTCCCTCTGAGAAAGGGAAAATCAAGTAGTTCTGAAAATCCTTTGCTTAGGTGTTATCAACTCTTTCATATCTGAAGAGATCTTGGATTACTTCCAAATCCAGAGAACATAAGGAGCAGTAGGGCAGCTCAGAAAGGCTCAAATTGTATTTCAAGAGAAAAGGTGGTTTCAGAAGTATATATCCAGAGTTCAACAACTGTTACTACAATAGTCCAGCATGTTTCAGCATTGCAGTGCTAAATGTCACATTTATTATGAGTCATATAATCATATATATATATCTACCTTTTAAAAATGTACCACTTCATATAAGACTAAAAAGAGCCACTTAATGGTACTGAAGAACAGCTTCAATTTGGCACACTACTACTACATTCTGAAAAAGCTGACATTTACCTCTGATGAAGGTGCTGTGACGCCAAAACATGTTGGACTGTTGTAATAACAGTTGTTGAACTCTGGGTATATAGTTCTGAAACCACCTTTTATCTTGAAAGACTTTTAATAAAATTTCATTTGAACCTTTTTGAGCTTCCCTACTGCTCCTTTTGTTCGCTGCAATTGTTTTGCTGTTGGTTATTGCCTCTCTTTTTCTGTTGCTTTCAAATCTGCCAGTTCTATCATGTCTCACCTCCAAGGTTACTTATTTTAAAGTTTCTTCTGTTTCCAAAAATGGATGCATACCCATAGCTGAGAGAAAATATTTGTACAGCTGATTCATCCTGCTTATGGATAGAGAAAACAAAGTTGCTCACTTGTAATGCACGTTCTCTGTAGGCAGCATGATAAATCGGAAATGTAATCCCACATCCCAGAGAGTTAATGTAAGCTACAGACTAAGGCTTCTCCACAGAAGTGCGGTGAATGGGAAGTTACATAATTCTAAAACTTTTTATAGGTGTGTATTTGATCCCAAAGCTACTCTGTCCCAGCATCGTCAGATGACATCACATATTTGTGTGTGTGATTTATGCTATTGCCTATGTGTATATTTGTTTTGAAGCCAGCATCTTTCTTTTGTATTTGTAGATTGCTCCTCCTCCATCTCTGTCAGAGCCATTGAAAGATCTGTTCAGACAGCAGGAAGCAGTGAGAGGGAAGCTGAGACTCCAGCACAGCATTGAAAGGGTACGTCTTCACTTCTACTATTTTAATTAAAAAGACAGCAGTTTGCTTTGCTATGTTTTTGCTTTATTTGATATTACTGCTACAGAGGTTTTGGAGATGCACTACACAAATAAGAGGTATTTGCTCTAACTTATACTCTTTCTCTAGGAGAAGCTGATCGTTTCATGTGAGCAAGAAATCTTGCGAGTTCATTGTCGGGCTGCAAGAACAATAGCTAACCAGGCTGTGCCTTTCAGTGCCTGCACAATGCTGCTGGATTCAGAAGTCTACAACATGCCTTTAGAAAATCAGGTTTGGGCACTTTTTTTTTGGAATTCTTAACACTAAAACGTTTGTTACTCAGCAGGGCCCACAGTGCTCAGGAAGAAAGGCCATTCTACAAATCACTTTATTATGGGAATCATTTTGGCATTTGGTCTTGATAAGGAAGACTACACTGCAATGATATACCTAATAGCTGAACTAAGCTTCAGCATTTGTCCCAGATTCCTGGAGCTTTTTTGTGGTGTTGTTTTGTTTTGTGGAGATATCACATCTCAGAATGAACTGCTGAACATTGATTGCAGTAGTACCTTGTTTCCCACCTCTTTTGAGCTTTTGCCATAATGCTCTTATCTCAGTGGAAAGCCCAGTACCATGCTTTAGAGGGCTTCTCTCTCAGAATCGGACAGTATTTTGGGATTTATTAACAGGGTAACATATTAAAATACACCTCAACTTTTTCTCCACTGATAACTTGTGGATGTGTATCAAAAGGACAGGCATTTTAGTAACTCATAGTAGTTAAGTCATTAACCCTCTTCTAAAAAACCGTAAATCATGGCAGGTAAAGATCAAAATGCTCCTTCCAGTCTGGCCCACAAAAGGGTGTTACTACTACTACTACTTAACATTTCTAAAGCGCTGTACAATTTAACATGGAAGGACAGTCCCAGCTCAAGGAGCTTACAATCTAAAAGACAAGTGTACAATCTAAAAGACACGTGTAGAGTCAATCTGATAGGGCATACTATATTTCTCGAAAGGTTAGGTGCCAAAAGCAGCATTGAAGAGGTGAGTTTTAAGCAGAGATTTGAAGATGAGTAGGGAGGGGGCTTGGCGTAGGGGTTGAGGAAGATTGTTCCAGGCATAGGGTGAGGCAAGGCAGAATGAGCGGAGCCTGGAGTTGGCAGTGGTGGAGAAGGGTACTGAAAGGAGGGATTTGTCCTGTGAGCGGAGGTTACGGGCGGGAACATAGGGGGAGATGAGGGTAGAGAGGTAGTGAGGAGCCGCACACCGGGTGCATTTGTAGGTAAGGAGGAGAAGCTTGAATTGTATGCGGTATCTGATTGGAAGCCAGTGAAGTGACTTGAGGAGAGGGGTGATATGAGTTCATCGGTTCTGGCGGAATATAAGATGTGCGCCACACCCCACCTGCACCCCTCTGCCTTGGAAGCATAGTAGCATCTCTCCAACCAGTCAAGTCAAACATAATGATGCCATCAGATGTGGCATCTCCCAAAATTGCTGTCCATTGCTGGTATTCAAATGCCAAAATTTGTCATTGGTCCTTTTTTCCCAAATCAAACATTTAAATATGTATCTCATACAATACTTTAAATCGGCCTTTCCTCAACATTATAAATTGTACTTAGCTTTTGCAAACGGACCCACTGCCAACTTAGCAGTGTTTCAAAAACTTCAGGGAAGTGATCCGCTGAAACAAAAAGAAATCCTTCCAAAATTGGAAGCATAGTAGTCATTTTACTGCTGTTCTGGGTTTCATTTCCATCCGTTTGCCATAATGGGGATCCTCTGTCCAATGCTTTTTTTTTTCTTTTTTTTTTAATTCTGTTACCATTTTTATTACCATTATCTCTTCCAGGAGGGCATTTCAGTCATCCAACATCTTTTCTGTGAAAAAATATTTCTCCGAGGACAAGCAGGCTGCTTGTTCTCACGATTGGGTCGCCGTCCGCGACGGCCCAGTAGATGGGCAAATCCCTAGCAAAAAACAAAAACTTCTCAAATGCACCGGTGCGCGGGCAGAGCGTACCACGCATGCGCGAGCGTGCCCTCTTTCTTTTTGTCCGCGATCATTGAGTGACATGTATTTTTCACTACGCTCAGTTTTTCGGCTCAGGAGACGTTATTTAGCGTTTATCGCTCCCCCTTGCTTTCCTTTTTGCCTTCTCTTAGTAGCTTTTTACAAATATATAAAAAAAGAAGTGAGTTTTTTCCCCTTATTTCTTAGTTTTTGTCACTTCCTTTAAGTTTCCTTCCTTTTTTCGTCGCGGCCACCTTTTAGGCTGCTTGGCCGGGTCGTCTTTTCCTTTTTTGTGCCTTTTTATCTGGCACGATCGAGTCCTTTAATTTCGCAACCACCGTTTTTCCGTCCATGTCATAGAGGACTCCCAGCAGCTTCAAGCGTTGTACTCGTTGCAACCGGACCATCTCGGGTACCGACCCCCACGCGTGCTGTCTCCAGTGCCTTGGGCCCGAACATTTGCTAGCTGCTTGTAAGCTGTGCTCTTCAATGAAAAAACGGACCCAAATGTCTCAGGATGGATGCTCAACGTGAAAGACTTTTTGCTAATCGGTCCAGTCCATCGGCATCGGTACCGAGGTCGGCAGCGTCAACGTCGAGGGAAGCATCAACTTCGAGAACGCAGGTAATGGCTGCCGAATGACCACATCGCACTGGGAGCAGCGAGGCATCAAGTGAGTCTCCACCTGTCTCGAGGCCTACTGCTAAGCAGCACTGTCATCATTCTGCTTCCATGCACGGTACCGAGAGCTCCAGGGAGCCGAGGGATTCGGCACCTGAGAAGCGTTGGCGCCGAGAGGACTGCTCACCCTCTATACAGGAGGTGCCGATGCGTCAGTGTTCTGGCAGCTTGCTACCGGCTCTTGAGCCCCCTCAGATTCTGCCACCAGCTCCTACAGTGGCCCCGCAGCCTTTCCTGATGGAGGCTCTCGACGAGCGCATCAGGGCCCTTCTTCCAGCGCTTCTGGAGGGATTGCTGTGCCAGTCTGCATCAGTGCCAGGGGTGCTTGTGCCTTCTGCATCGACTGTGGAAGCGGCATTTGGGCCTTCGCCTGTGTTGAGGTCCCCGTCCTTGGTGCCGCTTGGTGTCGTTTCGATGTCGGCGGAGGAAGCTTCGTTGCAGTCCAGGCAGGAGTCTACTTTTCGACATCCCCCTCGAGGCTGTCGTTCCTCGACGTCGAGACAGGCTTGGGTTTGGGCTGCTCTTAGAGAGCTTTTGTCTGATACCGATGATCAGTGCTCGTGGGAGGAAGAGAAAGATCCCAGGTACTTTTCTGAAGAAGAGTCCTATGGGGTCCCCTCTGATCCTACTCCACCTATTGAAAGAAGGATGTCTCCCCCTGAGAGTCTTTCTTTTTCCTCCTTTGTACGGGAAATGTCTAAGGATATTCCCTTCCCTATGGAGGTTGTGGATGAGCCCAGGGCCGAGATGCTCGAGGTCTTGGACTATCCTTCTCCATCCACAGAGGTTGCAACGGCCCCCTTGCATAACACACTCAGGGAAGTTCTTATGCGAAACTGGTCATTCTATCTAATCCAGTAGTCCCCAAAAAAAGCTGAGTCCCAGTACAGAGTCCATGGAGAACCAGTTATGGTGAAGGCCCAACTACCTCACGATTCCATGGTGGTGGACTCTCCTCTCAGAAGAGCCAAGAGTACTAGAGACTAAGCCTTGGCGCCCCCAGGCAGAGAGTCTAGGACCTTGGATTCTTTTGGGAGAAAGACGTATCAGGCCGCTATGCTCGCTGCCAAGATGCAAACATACCAGCTCTACACGAGCATCCACTTGTGGAACTCGGTGAGGCAACTGTCCAGTTTGGTTGAAGCACTTTCTCCAGAGCTCGCTGAACCTTTTCACCAGGTGGTCAGGCAGCAGAAGGCGTGTTGCAAATTCCTGGCCAGGGATACTTACGACACTTTTGATGTGGCATCCCGAGTAGCTGCTCAAGGTATAGTGATGCGCAGACTCTCATGGCTGCGTGTCTCTGACCTGGATCATAAGACCCAGCAGCGAATGGCAGATGTTCCTTGCCGGGGGGGGGGGGGGGGGGGGGGGAGGATAATGTTTTTGTAGAAAACGTAGAGGACATGGTCGATCAGATCAAGAAGCACCATGATGCTATGAATTCTCTCTCCTACCGGGCATCTTCTGATACCACCTCATCATCTAGGAGGTTTTTTGTAGGGAAGAGGAGTGCTCCCTATTCCTACAATAGGCGTAGGTACACTCCTGCTTCTCGGCAGCCTATCCAGGCTCAGTACCAGCAAGCTCGTTCCCGTCAACGGCGTATGACTAAGGCCCCTGCGGCTCCCCAGCAAAAGCAAGGGATGGGCTTTTGACTGGCTCCAGAGCAGCATAGCCTCAGAAAAAGTATCGGTGCTAGATGAGTTGCCGGTCAGAGGGAGGTTGATATTTTTTCACCAAAGGTGGCCTCTTATAACCTCCGACAGGTGGGTTCTTCATATAGTTCGGTTAGGATACACTCTCAATCTGGAATCCATGCCTCCAAGTTGTCCACCGGGAGCTCAATCCTTCAGCTCCCAGCACAAGCAGGTACTTGCAGAGGGAACTCTCCGCCCTTCTAAAGGCCAATGCGGTCAAACCCATTGCACCAGGGGAAGAAGGGCTGGGATTCTATTCCAGGTACTTCTTTGTGCAAAAGAAAACAGGGGGGATGCGTCCTAAGGGCCCTGAACAAATTCCTAGTCCGAGGAAAGTTCAGGATGGTTTCCCTGGGCACCCTTCTTCCCATGATTCAAGAAAACGATTGGCTATGCTCTCTGGACTTGAAGGATGCCTACACACACATATTGATACTCCCAGCTCACAGGAAGTATCTTCGATTTCGGTTGGGAACTCAGCACTTTCAGTACTGTGTTTCTGCCCTTTGGCCTCGCGTCTGCGCCCAGGGTCTTCACAAAGTGCCTGGCAATTGTCGCAGCATCGCTACGCAGACTGGGAGTGCATGTCTTCCCTTATCTCGACGATTGGCTGGTGAAGAGCACCTTGGAGGCAGGCGCCCTACAGTCAATGCAGATAACTATTCGAGTGCTAGAGCTACTGGGGTAATCAATTATCCCAAGTCCCACCTTGTCCCGGTTCAGAAATTGGAGTTCATTAGAGCTCTATTGGACACACGGACGTCTCGAGCTTATCTTCCCCAGGCAAGGGCAGACAATCTCCTGGCCCTAGTATCCTTGGCTCGAGTGTGTCAACAGATCACAGCTCGGCAGATGTTGAGACTTTTAGGGCACATGGCTTCCAAAGTTCATGCGACTCCCATGGCACGCCTACATATGAGATCAGGTCAATGGACCCTAGCTACCTCTGTCTCCAGCCTGGCTCAGTTTGCTCCTCTGTGCTGCACCTAGGTATTCTAAGTTTTTTTTAATTATTATTTATCTTTATTAATATTTTTTATAATATATCACAAAATGTGAATATGCAATCGGCATTCATTTTACAGGCAAAATAAAACTAAAATACATTAAGGAAAAAAAAGTATACGGCCTTTCCGTCCACAATTTAAGGGAAAAATTATTCCAAGATTTCAAGTATCTAATAACCATTAAGGAAAAACATACAAAAAACACAGTTGCTACCTCTGTTTTCAGACCCCAGCCTGCAATTTAGGGAGGGCATACAACATTCACATCAACTCTAGCATCTAGAAATTCTTTAAGCTGTTTAGGTTCCACAAATTGAAATTGTTTACCCTCAAACATTACATTACAAATACAAAGAAAACGTAACACAAAATTTGCTCCCAATGCCATAACTCTGGGTCGCAGTTCTAAAAATGCCCTGCGTCGCATCTGTGTAGGCTTTGAGAGATCAGGAAAAATCCGGACCTTTGAGCCCAAAAACAGCTTTTCTAAGTGTCTTAGGGAAAGTCTTAATACAGCATTCCAATCTGGCTCCAGCACAAAAGTAACCAGCATAGTTGACCTCTGAGTAATGATTTCCAATGAACTTTCCAGGAAAGAAGTAAGGTTCATTTCTTCCCCCATCACAGGGGGGGGGGGGGGGGGGTGGAATCCCTTCCGTCCTCTTAAAATTCCAGATATAATAGGCTCGTGTGATGGGAGGTAATGTATCTTTGTCCATTCCTAGAATTTCAGTCATATATTTTTTCACCATTTCTAAAGGGGAAATTAGTGGTGACTTGGGAAAATTGAGAAACCTAAGGTTAAGTCTTCTAACCTGGTTCTCCAGGTATTCCAACCGTTTATGTAAGAAATTGTTATCTTTAACCAAATCATTTTCCAGAGTCCCCATGTCTTGAATCTTGTTATCCACATTTTCCATTGTTAAGGATTGCTGTGCAGTTACTTGCGCTTGAATCAGAGCAGCCTCAGAAAGAGTTTTAATATTACTGGTATTTTCTTTCAAAGTATTTTGCATAGAGGATTGAATATTGTAAACCATGTCCCAGAGTGACTCAAGCGTCACAATAGATGGTCTAACCACACCACTAGCTGGTAAAGAGGAGTGAGATTGGACCTCAGTACGGGAAAGTTTGGAAACAGTGTCTTGCGGTAATACCTTTATGGTTAAATCTTTTTTATTATTATGAACATATAAAGCTTGCCAGAATACAACCATGATATGTGGTCTATGAACTCTAATACAACAAGCAACTAGTAGTACTTTCCAAAGTCCAGTATTTCCATTTATTCCCCTCCCTACTCCCCCCCAACAAACCCTCCCTCCCTCCCAATACTACCTCCCTCCCTTCCCTTCCCCCCACACAAGCTGTTTATCTGATGATCAGGTAGAGTCTCTTTCCCAGTCCTTCTAATTTAGAATCTTACTTCTTGCCAAGGGTTGTAACGTGTCCCAGAAGTTCTCCCATGTTCTCTGAAACCTCTTGCCCTCCTCCGTCGACAAATCTTGATAGCTTCTTCTCTCTAATTTCAAAAGTTCAATCATTTGTATTCTCCAGGATCCAATTGTGGGGGCTCTAGTATCTCGCCAATGTTGTAAGATTACTCTTTTTCCCATCAGTATCGCTCTCTGCAGAAAAGCGAGGAAGCCCGGTGGGGCTGGCTTGACATATTTATATTCTCCAAAGAGAATCAAAGGGTGTCTCTGTGTTGTGCGTCCCCAGTATCTCTTGGTCTCTCTCAAAATTTGCGTCCACAGTTGTAAAATATGTTGGCAGTACCAAAACATGTGAGCAAGTCTAGCCAAAGACTGTCCACACCATGGGCAGACTCCATTTCCTCCAAAGCCAGCCCTCTTCGCCCTGTCCGGGGAGATGTGTAGTCTTAAAGCAAATTTATATTGCATTTCCCAATATCTAGTAAAAATGGAGGATTTTTGAATCGAAATGATAAAGTTGTGCAATATTTCTTCTGTCACTTCCGTCAACAAATCTCCAGCCCACCGTTGGGCGCTAGTTCGAAAGTCTATATTCTCCGTCGAGTCCTGCAGTGATCTATGGTAGTATTTTAGTGGCACTACTGCTTGTGCCCCTAAGGTCAGGTCTGAGCTCAGGGTGTCTTGAACATCTTCGCTTAGATTCGACCAACCCAGGGATCTGATATAGTGTCTGACCTGAAGGTAGGCGAAGCGGTCTGACTCCTTAAGTTTGAACTCCTTTTGTAGTTCCACAAAGGGTTTGGTCTCGCCTTCCTCGGAGACCAATTGATAAACATATTGAATCCCCAGCTTTCTCCAGTTGCTGAAGGTCTTCGAGGAGGTGCCCTCCGGAAAGTCAGGATTGTGAAGCAAAGGCAAGAAAGGGGTCGCCCTCCAGTCAAAATGGTATCTCTTACACAGCCACTTCCATGCTGCTCTCGCTGTTGTCACTAGTGGATTCTTCCCCAGCCCCCCCCGGGAGCGTTCGACCTGATGCATGTAATACCCATCCCAGGTGTGCAGTTGGGGACATTTGCATCTCTAATTGGGTTGCTGAAAAATGGTGGTGCCCTGTCAGCCAATCCCTGATATGCCTCATGGAGCAAGCTGTGATTAAATGACGTATATTTAATAATCCCATTCCCCCCTGTGGCTTTGGTTTTTGTATGATATGTATGGGGAGCCTAGGCCTTTTCTGATTCCACAGGAATTTTTGTATTAGCCTGTGTAATTCTTTCTCCTCTCTCCTCCTCAGGTGGATTGGTAACACCTGAAACTTGTACAACCATTTTGGGATTATTATCATGTTTACTAGCCCCACCCTACCCATTAATGATAACGGACAAGAGCTCCATAGCTGTAACAATCTTCTAGTGGTTTCTAATAAAGGTCGGACGTTCGTATCGTATAGGGCCTTCATTTCTATTGGTATAGTGACTCCCAAGTAACAAAGGTACTGAGTCCCCCAAGGAATCGGGGGCTGCCCCCTCCAAGAACTCTTAACCGTCTCTTCCAGTGGGAGGGCCAAAGACTTTGTCTGGTTCAATGTATATCCGGATAATTCACTATATGTGTCGATTACCCGTAGGAGATTGTCTAGTGAGGTCTGAGGGTTACTCAGCAGCAGTAATACGTCATCTGCATATGCAAGTACTTTTAGCTCTGTCCCATGAACTTGAATACCTCTAATGTCCTTATTTACCCGTATCTCAATCAACATGGGTTCTAGGGTTAACAGGAAAAGCAGTGGGGAGAGGGGGCATCCCTGCCGAGTACCTTTATTTATCCCAAAATCTTCTGTCAGGACCCCATTCACTCGAACCATAGCCCGTGGCTGGTTATATAGCACTTGTATGGCCTGCAGAGTCCATCCCTCCAAGCCTACTTGTCCCAGTGTTTCAAACATAAACGCCCAGTCTACTTGGTCAAATGCGCGTTCTGCGTCTAAGCTCACAATCATCCTGCCAGTATTAGTGTCATCTTCTGTAAGCATGGCCATGATAAGTTTCCGTACGTTTTGGACTGATTGTCGCCCTCGCACGAACCCCACTTGTTCCTCCCCGATGAGGTTTGGCAGCAGAGGTGCCAGCCTGTCCGCCAATATACGAGACAGTATCTTGACTTCCACATTTATGAGGGAGATGGGTCTGTAGGAGCCTGGTTGTAATGGGTCTCTACCCTGTTTGGGTATTAAACTAATTGTTGCCAAGTTAGTACGTTGCGGAAAGTGGCCTACCTCCACCACTGTGTTTAGGTGTTCAGTCAGGGGACCTACTATCTGCATTTTTAGTATTTTATAGAACTCCCCCGACAAGCCGTCCGGTCCCGGCGCCGAATGTAGTTTCAAGGCACTTATGGCTTGTTGTAATTCTTTTACTGTCACAGGACTATCTAAAGTCTCTACGTTGTCTGCTGGAATCCTTCCTAATCCCCGTGTTTGTAAATATTGCCTTATGTCCTTCTCCGTGTGTCTGGATTTGGTGGTCACCCCGTATAATGTAGCAAAGTGATCTCTGAACACCTGTGCTATCTCGGTCATTTTGTTTGTTACTTCTCCTGTAGGCTTCTTTATAGCAGGTATAAAGTGGGATTTTCGAGAGCCTTTCACTACTCTAGCCAGCATCCCTCCCACTTTATCTCCAAATTTATATAAATTAAATTTCCTGTATATCTGGGATCGTGTAGTTCTCTCATGTAGTAGGCTGTTTAAAGCTGTCCGGGTGGCTATCATTAATTCATACGTCACTTGAGTTGGGGCTCTAGCATATTTTTTCTTAACCGCCTGAAATTTCTTCTCTAAATCCACTATCCCCTGTGAGAGGCGTTTGTTCCGGGCGCTGACATAGGCGATTATGTCACCTCTTAAAACAGCTTTTGCTGCTGACCAAAATAGGGTTGGATCTTCTTTGTGGACCTGGTTGTTATCTGAATACTCTCCCCATTTTTTCTGGAGAAACCCTTCAAAGTCTTTGGAGCGGAAGAGGTAAGCTGGGAACCTCCACCCCGGGGATTGCCTAAAATATTTTGGATTTTCCACATCTAACCAGACCATGGCGTGATCAGAGATTTCTTCTGGTCCAATTCTAGCTTCTCTAACTCTAGGAAATAGGTCCTGTGTTGTAAGAATATAGTCTATTCTAGACTGCGTATGATGTACTCTAGAGGTATGTGTATAGTCCCTCTCCTCCCCGTGCAAAATCCTCCAGGGGTCCAACAGGCCCATCTCTCTACAGAAAATCTGCAGTAATGAATTACTAGGATTTTGTTTCAGTTGTTGTTTCTTAGACCTGTCTAATTCCATATCCATTGTTTGGTTTAAGTCACCTGCCATAATTAGTGGTAATGTTGGTACAGTCTTATATTTCGCTAAAAGTTGTGCATAGAAAGAGTGTGCTGGGGTGTTAGGACCATATATGGAGGCTAAATGTAGTTCTACGCCTTGCAAGTTAATTTTAATCCCCACTATCCTCCCCTCTCCATCTTTGAATATCATTTGTGCCTGACACATTAGGGATTTGTGAATGAGAATGGCAACACCGCCTTTTCTATTAGCTGCTGGGGAACAAAACACCTCTCCCACCCAATGTCGTCTCAGCTTCTCATGCTCTTCCTGGGAGAGCCTAGTCTCCTGGAGGCACGCCACTCCCGCCCCGTGTCTCTTCAATGCTGTCAGTATTTTTGCTCGTTTAATGGGGGAAGTGATGCCACCTACATTCCAGGAGACTATGCGAACTCTATTTGGGGATATGCTCAGTTAGTTGAGTCTGGGCCATTACAAAGATGATCACTTTTACCCCCTCGAAGTGCCCAGCCACCACTCCAAGGGTCCCCATCTGCACATCATTTTGGTTCAGCCTCTTCTCTAGATTTCCCTCATGATTCCTAACCTGTGTCATCAAAAAATCAGTTGTTTTGTTAAGAACTGCTTGTGTGTCTTCTTCCCCCCCTCCCCGCCCCCTTCCCTCCCCAACCACCCTCTGTCTTCCCCCCCTTTTCTTCTCTCCCCAATCCCTAAATCCCTTACAGCAAATGCCCATATTAATGGGTGTCAGGGGTTTCTGTCTCTCCCGGTCCTCCACCCACTCCAACACAAATCAAGTTCTGTGAGCCCTGCAACTCCAGCTGTCACAAACCTAGATATTCCTGCTCCAATGCAGTCTTCCTGTAGGACTTATAATCAGTCATTGTCATTTGGGTCCCGCTCTTGTGCTTCCAAAGTTTGTACATATGCCTGTGCTTCTTCTGGGGTTCTCAGGGCCTTCCATTGACCATTGTCTCTCACTCTCAATACAGCTGGATAGGCCAACATGAATTGGACCCTCCGTTCGTATAGTTTCTTACAGTATTGAGTGAATTTTTTCCTCTTTTCCTGTAGTCCCGCTGAATAATCTTGGAATATTAGGATTTGTTGTCCGTCAAATTTAACCTCATTTCGCTTCTGCCGAAACCCCCTCAGGATTTCATCCTTGTGGATGTAATTATGCACCTTCAAGATCACCGTTCTGGGGTTTCGCCGTCCATCTTGTTGTTTACCTATGCGGTGTGCTCTTTCCAAGCACAATGGCCCCGCATGGTCCGATAGTGCGAATTCAGTCGACAACCATTTCTCCAGAACTGACATTAGTACTGAGGCTCCCACCGACTCCGGAAACCCCACAATACGGAGGTTCATTCTGCGGGAGCGATTTTCAAGTTCGTCGAGCTTCTCTTGGAAAATCTCTAGTTTGGCGTCCATCTTGGTCTGGTGTTGTTGCGCAGGGGCAAACGTCTCTTCCAGCGCCATCATTCGCTGTTCCAGCTCTCCTGTCCTCTTTGCGGTTTCTGTGGTGAGTGATTCTAGCGCATTCAACTGTTCTGCAATTTTATCCCATTTTGGGTCAATCGCGGCTCTCACCACTTCTGCCAGCTGCTGTAGTTGTTCGGCCGTGAACGCCCCCGAGGCCTGCGGCGGTGTTCCGACCTCCAGGCCCCCCACCGCCTTCGCCGTTTCTTTTTCTTTTTTCGCGCTTTTGGGGGGCATTGTCTTCGAAACGGCGCTCATATATTTGTCCATGCAGTTCTTCTGTTTGATCGCCAGCGAGGTTTTTGTCTCGTTTCGTGTTTGCAGGGTTGTTTTATAAGAAAGTTTGAGTCAAAGGACCGGGAGAGCCCAGATTCACGTCCGCCTCGTCCTAAAGCATCACGTGACCCCCGCGGTAATACCTTTAAAGCTGCTTGTATTTGTGTTTCACGCTCCTGGGATCCGCTCTCTCCTGATACAGTCCTCCCCTCAAACAGGTCGGGTTGCACCCCTTCGGTATCCGTCTCTGTTCGGGCTGCAACACGGAACTCTCTCCCAAGCTGAGGCGGAGCTATGCGTTCCACGGGGCTCAGGGAAGCCCCGTTGCCGCTCTCTGTCGACGTCAATGCATCGGCAGTAGCAGAGGGGGTCGAAGTACCCAGAGGACCCGGTTGTTTCCTAGAAAATTGAAGGGTCGTTTGCCTCATCGATGACACGGTTTCAGGAGCCGAGGGGTACTCCTTTACCTTTCCCCTCCGCTTCCCCATTAGCAGCAACGAAGCGAAGGCACCAGAAAAAGCTAAAGACCAAGACAACTTCTAGGAGCAAGCTCAGGTGCGTATGTTCAAAGCGCCATCTTGGAACCAGGTCTCGGTATTCTAAGTCTCTCTATGTTCTGTGTGCGCTCTACCTGCTCCTTGGTTTGTGTTCCTGTCACCCGCTGGTGGCCAGAGCCAGTGGCTGCCATAGTTTGTCTTGCTGTTCCTACCCGTGTCAGACTTCAGCCTGATCCGGTTCTGCCAGGCTGCCGGACTTATCTCTCTTGTGCCTGGACAGCCTCCGTAGTTGCTTACTGATGGCTGCAGCTGCTCTTCAGGTGTTGAAGGGCTTTATTTATCACTTAGAGACTGCAGCCTTTGCCTTTGCATCGTCTAAGGTCCCTGGTATGTTAGAGTGCTCTGTGCACTGCTACCTTGTCCAGTTCAGTGTGAGTTTCTAGCTTGTTACTAGTAGCTTGGGCATAGCTTTTCTTGTTGGCTTGTGTACAGCTTTACTAGTTCTCCTGTGTGTTGTGTTGTGTGAGTTCCTAGCGTGTGACTAGTTAGCTTGGGCATAGCTTTGCTTGTTAGCTTATTTACAGCTTTACTAGTTCTCCTGTGTTTTGCTTAGTGTGAGTTCCTAGCGTGTGACTAATTAGCTTGGGCATAGCTTTGCTTGTTAGCTTGTGTACAGCTTTACTAGTTCTCCTGTGTTTTGTTTAGTGTGAGTTTCTAGCTTGTGACCAGTTAGCTTGGGCAAATCTTTCTTGTTAGCTTATGTACAGCTTTACTAGTTCTCCTGTGTTTTGCTTAGTGTGAGTTCCTAGCGTGTGACTAGTTAGCTTGGGCATAGCTTTGCTTGTTAGCTTGTGTACAGCTTTACTAGTTCTCCTGTGTTTTGCTTAGTGTGAGTTTCTAGCTTGTGACCAGTTAGCTTGGGCAAATCTTTCTTGTTAGCTTGTGTACAGCTTTACTAGTTTTCTTGTGTTTAGCTTTCTGGTTTTCCCGTGTGTGTTTTCCTTTGCTTCTGGAGCTTCAGCCCAAGTCCTGTCCGCTGCCAGTACTCCTTGCTACTGGAGCTCCAGCCATAGTCTTGCTACTTGACCTGACTTTACCTGTATCTGACTACTCTCTGCCTGCTGCCTGAACCCCGATACTTGCTGCCTGACCCGACTACTGCCTGAACCCCGATACTTGCTGCCTGACCCGACTACTACCGAGCTTATTGTCTTCCCTTCCAAACCCACTTCTCCTCTCCCTCCACTCTCTATCTCTGTTGATAACACCCTCATTCTCCCCGTCTCATCTGCCCGCAACCTCGGGGTCATCTTTGACTCCTCCCTCTCCTTCTCTGCGCATATCCATCAGATAGCCAAGACCTGTCGCTTCTTCCTCTATAATATCAGCAAAATTTGCCCTTTCCTTTCTGAGCACACCACCCGAACTCTCATCCACTCTCTCATTACCTCTCGCCTTGACTACTGCAGCCTACTCCTCACTGGCCTCCCACTTTGCCATCTATCCCCCCTTCAGTCCGTTCAAAACTCTGCTGCACGTCTTATCTTCCGCCTGAACCGGTACACTCGTATCACCCCTCTCCTCAAATCACTTCACTGGATTCCAATCAGGTGCCGCATACAGTTTAAACTTCTCCTTTTAACCTACAAATGCACTCGATCTACAGCCCCTCCCTACCTCTCTACCCTCATCTCCCCTTACATTCCTACCCGTAACCTCCGTTCTCAAGACAAATCCCTCCTTTCAGTACCCTTCTCCACCACCGCCAACTCCAGGCTCCACCCTTTCTGCCTCGCCTCACCCCATGCCTGGAATAAACTCCCTGAGCCCATACGCCAGGCCCCCTCCCTGCCCATCTTCAAAGCCTTGCTCAAAGCCCACCTCTTCAATGTCGCCTTCGGCACCTAACCACCATACCTCTATGCAGGAAATCTAGACTGCCCCTATTTGACATTTCTTCCATTAGATTGTAAGCTCCTTGGAGCAGGGACTGTCCTTTATTAATCTGTACAGCGCTGCGTAACCCTAGTAGTGCTCTAGAAATGTTAAGTTGTAGTAGTAGTACTGCCTGAACCCAGATATTCTCTGCCTGTGGCCAGACCTGACTATTGCCGGAACCCGGACATTCCCTGCCTGTCTGCCTTGCTTTCGCCTAGGTGCCTGGGGGCACTTCTGTATCCTGATTCCTCGTGGAATGGTGGCTAAGCGTAGGTGAAGCCTAGGTCCAGTGTGTTCCTGTCCAGCGGGTTCCGGTCCCGTGTGTTCCAGTCCAGTGGGCTCCACTCAAGTGTGTACCAGTCCAGTGGGTTCCAGTCCAGTGCGTACCCGTCCGGTGCGTTTCAATCATGTGTATTCCAGTGCAGTACTCCAGTCCGGGGTTCCAGTCCAGCCTTGCCTCGTCTCTGCTTTGAAGGTGAACTTGCCTGCCACTGCCGCTCCACAGTAGTGGTCCAAGGGCTCACAAACCCAGTGCTTCCAGGGAAGAAGCCTGACAGAGAGCATTGGCCTTTTACGTGGAGCGGACTAAGCCCTACAGAAAGTCTGCCCAGTTGTTTGTTTCTTTTGACCCTAACAGGAGGGGAGTCGCCATCAGAAAACGCACCATCTCCAGTTGGCTAGCAGATTGCATTTCCTTCACTTTACGCCCAAGCTGGGCTGACTTTGGAGGGCCATGTCACGGCTCACAATATTAGGGCCATGGCTGCATCAGTGGCTCATTTGAAGTCAGCCTTTTTTGAGGAGATTTGCAAGGCTGCAACGTGGTCATCTGTCCATACATTCACATCTCACTACTGCCTTCAGCAGGATACCTGACACGACAGTTGGTTTGGGCAGTCGATGCTGCAGAATCTGTTCGGGGTTTAGAATCCATTTATGTTCTGTTCCAGGCTGCACTCAATGTGGAAACTTAAACATATAAAACCTTTTTTCCCACGAGATGTATTTCGCAACTTAATACAATCAATGGTATTAAGCCATTTAGATTACTGCAACAGAATTTATGCAGGTTGTAAAGAACAATTAACTAAGAAACTTCAGACCGCACAGAATACAGCAGCCAGACTGATATTCGGAAAATCAAAATATGAAAGTGCCAAACCCCTTCGTGAAAAATTGCATTAGCTTCCCACTAAGGAACCTTCAAGGTTTGCACACTGGTCCACAGGATTATTTATGGCGAAGTCCCTGGATACATACATAGTAACATAGTAGGTAACAGCAGAAAAAGACCTGCACGGTCCATCCAGTCTGCCCAACAAGATAACTCATATTTGCTGCTTTTTGTGTATACCGTACTTTGATTTGTACCTGTGCTCTTCAGGGCACAGACCGTATAAGTCTGCCCAGCACTATCCCCGCCTCCCAACCACCGGCTCTGGCACAGACCGTATAAGTCTGCCCAGCACTATCCTCACCTCCCAACCACCAGCCCTGCCTCCCAACCACCGGCTCTGGCACAGATCGTACAAGTCTGTCCAGCACTATCCCCGCCTCCCAACCACCAGTCCCGCTTCCCACCACCGGCTCTGGCACAGACCGTATAGGTCTGCCCAGCACTATCCCCGCCTCCCAACCACCGGCTCTGGCACAGACCGTATAAGTCTGCCCAGCACTATCCTCACCTCCCAACCACCAGCCCTGCCTCCCAACCACCGGCTCTGGCACAGATCGTACAAGTCTGTCCAGCACTATCCCCGCCTCCCAACCACCAGTCCCGCTTCCCACCACCGGCTCTGGCACAGACCGTATAAGTCTGCCCAGCACTATCCCCGCCTCCCAACCACCAGCCCCGCCTCCCGATCTTGACTAAGCTCCTGAGGATCCATTCCTTCGGCACAGGATTCCTTTATGCTTATCCCATGCATGTTTGAATTCTGTTACCGTTTCATTTCCACCACCTCCTGCGGGAGGGCATTCCAAGCATCCACTACTCTCTCCGTGAAAAATACTTCCTGACATTTTTCTTGAGTCTGCCCCCCTTAAATCTCATTTCATGTGCTCTCGCTCTACCACCTTCCCATCTCCGGAAAAGGTTCGTTTGCGGATTAATACCTTTCAAATATTTGAACGTCTGTATCATATCACCCCTGTTTCTTCTTTCCTCCAGTGTATACATGTTTAGTTCAGCAAGCCTCTCCTCATACGTCTTGTAACGCAAATCTCATACCATTCTCATAGCTTTTCTTTGCACCGCTTCAATTCTTTTTACATCCTTAACAAGATACGGCCTCCAAAACTGAACACAATACTCCAGGTGGGGCCTCACCAACGACTTATACAGGGGCATCAACACCCCCTTTCTTCTGCTGGTCACACCTCTCTCTATACAGCCTAACAACCTTCTAGCTACGGCCACCGCCTTGTCACACTGTTTCATCGCCTTCAAATCCTCAGATACTATCACCCCAAGATCCCTCTCTCCGCCCGTACCTATCAGACTCTCCCTGCCTAACACATACGTCTCCCGTGGATTTCTATTCCCTAAGTGCATCACTTTGCATTTCTTCGCATTGAATTTTAATTGCCAAACCTTAGACCATTCTTCTAGCTTCCTCAGATCCTTTTTCATGTTTTCCACTCCCTCCCGGGTGTCCACTCTGTTACAGATCTTAGTATCATCCGCAAATAGGCAAACTTTACCTTCTAACCCTTCGGCAATGTCACTCACAAATATATTGAACAGAATCGGCCCCAGCACCGATCCCTGAGGCACTCC
The DNA here is from genome assembly GCF_901765095.1 of Microcaecilia unicolor. Taxonomy (NCBI): domain Eukaryota; kingdom Metazoa; phylum Chordata; class Amphibia; order Gymnophiona; family Siphonopidae; genus Microcaecilia; species Microcaecilia unicolor. The sequence goes on along the minus strand of NC_044035.1, from coordinate 356,741,892 downwards.
ACTACTCACCTTTCCTTCCGAGCGAATTCCACTCACCACCACCCTCTGGCGTCTGTCCGTCAACCAGTTCCTAATCCAGTTCACCACTTCAGGTCCTATCTTCAGCCCCTCCAGTTTATTTAAGAGCCTCCTGTGGGGAACCGTGTCAAAAGCTTTGCTGAAATCTAAGTAGATTACGTCCATAGCTCGTCCCTGATTCAATTCTCCTGTCACCCAATCAAAGAACTCAATGAGATTCGTTTGGCACGATTTCCCTTTGGTAAAACCATGTTGTCTCGGATCTTGCAACTTACTGGCTTCCAGAAAATTCACTATCCTTTCCTTCAGCATCGTTTCCATTACTTTTCCAATAACCGAAGTGAGGCTTACCGGCCTGTAGTTTCCAGCTTCTTCCCTATCACCACTTTTGTGAAGAGGGACCACCTCCGCCGTTCTCCAATCCCTCGGAGCCTTTCCCGTCTGCAAGGATATATTAAACAAATCTTTAAGAGGACCCGCCAAAACCTCTCTGAGCTCCCTCAATATTTTGGGGTGGATCCCGTCCGGTCCCATGGCTTTGTCCACCTTTAGCTTTTCAAGTTGTTGATACACACTTTCTTCCGTGAACGGTGCTCTATCCACTTCATTCTCAATTGTATTATTTCCAGTCCATCGCGGTCCTTCTCCAGGATTTTCCTCTGTGAAAAAAGAACAAAAGTATCTATTTAGCAAATTTACATGTTGAACCTTATAGATTTACCACCCAGAAACAGCACCAGTCTATCTCGAACTTACCTAAATTTGCATTATCCAGAATTAATGGAATTAGATACAAATCAATTTATGCATCCAGCTTTTCTTACATACGTACACAACTTTGGAACGCTTTGCCCAGAACCGTGAAATCTATCCACAACCATCTTAACTTCAGGAAGTCACTGAAAACCTACTTGTTTAAGAAGGCTTACCCCCCTGACCCAATTTAACTTTCTATTTCCTGCAACACAGCAAAACTATGGACCGTATTGGACTTTTATCACCACCCCCTTTTTATTTCTTTGTTGCTTTTATTTATGTTTCTTACATGCCTAATACTATATTGTGTATTTGTATTTTACCGAACCGGAGCCTGCCTCTATGGTATTGTGTAAACCACATTGAGCCTGCAACTAAGTGAGAAAATGTGGGTATAAATGTGTTAAATAAATAAATCTAAGTTATGTCCTCGCCATTGCGGGGCCCAATTGACCTATGGTTATTATTTTGAGTGAACCTGGGGGCTAGGGATACCCCACACGTAAGAATATTGAGCCTGCTTGTCCTCGGAGAAAATGAATACATACCTCAGGTATTCTCCAAGGACAGCAGGCTTAATATTCTTACAACCCTCCCTCCTCCCCGTTGGAGTTGTTCCAGTTCTTTTCTTTGCTTTTTTATTTGACTGATCACTGCACGTTCGCGTTGAGGGCGGGAAGCCACCCACGCACGCGCGGTGAGTCGGCCCCGCGCATGGAACGTTCGGGAACATTCTTGGACTTTTGAAGATTTCTCTGGTCTCCTGGGCCGTCGCGGACAACGACCCACACGTAAGAATATTGAGCCTGCTGTCCTCAGAGAATACCTGCTACAGGTATGTATCTTCATTTTACTTAGTTTTTATTTATTTATTTATTGCATTTGTATTTGCATGCTCAATGTGGCTTACATAGTATTGTTAACGTAGTTATTCCAGTATATCAGGTACAGTTAGTATTGTGTAGATATTAATTAAGGGAAGAAAGAAGAAGGAAGGGATTTATTAGGGTAATTATAGAAGGTGGGCTTTCATAACTGAATGGGTTGGTGAAGTGGATTAGTGAGGCTATAGGTTCTCATTATAGGCCTTGTTGAAAAAATATGTCTTCAGAGATTTGTGAAAGATAGTTGTTTTGTCGATTGTTTTCAGGTCTGTGGGTAATGCATTCCATAACTGCATGCTCATGTAAGAGAAGGTGGTGGTGTGCATCAGCTTGTATTTTAGTCCTTTACAGCTGGGGAAGTGCAGGTTGAGAAATTTGCGAGATGATCTTGTGGCATTTCTGGGAGGTAGGTCCATGAGGTTTAGCATGTAGGTTGGGGTGTCTGCGTGAATGATTTTGTGTACAATCGTGCAGATCTTGAATGCAATGTGTTCCTTAAGTGGGAGCCAGTGAAGTTTCACTCTTAAGGGTTTTGCACTTTCATATTTAGTTTTCCAAATATGAGTCTGGCGGCAGTATTCTGGGCAGTTTGGAGTTTTTTGATAGTCTGTTCTTTGCAGCCAGCGTACAGTGCGTTGCAGTAGTCCAGATGACTTATTACCATTGACTGTACCAGGGTACAGAAGATGTATCTCGGGAAGAAAGGTTTTACTCTTTTGAGTTTCCACATGGAGTAAAACATATTTTTCGTAGTGTTTTTCACGTGGGCATCAAGAATGAGGTTTCGATCAATGGTGACTCCAAGAATCTTCAAGTTTTGTGAGACAGGAAGAGAACGGTATGGTGTGATTATGATGGTGAAGTTTTTTGTGTTATATTGTGAGGTAAGTACAAAACGTGTTTTTTCTGCATTAAGTTTTAGTTGGAATGCATCTGCCCAGGTGTGCATTATTTGGAGGCTTTGGTTGATCTCGTTGGTAATTTCATTTAGATCATGTTTGAACGGGATGTAAATTGTCATATGCATTTATGTAGGGGTTGAGGTTTTGATTGGCTAGAAGTTTGGCTAAAGGTATCATCATTAGGTTGAATAAGATTGGTGTCCATGGGAGTGATCTGTCCGCGTTCGTTGTTACTTAGTATGATCTTGTGGTCAGGAATCCTTTGAACCATTTGAGAACTGTGCCTCCTACTCCGAAGTATTCTAGTATATGTAATAGTATTTCATGATTAACCATGTCAAAGGCGCTGGACATGTCGAATTGTAGGAGGCGTATGTTGTTACCAGTTGCAATTGCTTGTTTAAATGAGTTCATTGCGGACACCAGAACAGTTTCGGTGCTGTGATTTGACCAAAATCCTGATTGAGACTCGTGCAGGATTGAGTGTTTAAGTATTCAGTAAGTTGTTTCGTCGCTATGCCTTCCATGAGTTTGCTTATAAGTGGAATAGATGCTACTGGGCGATAGTTGGTTAGGTCCATTGTGCTTTTCTTAGCATCTTTCGGTAGCGGAGTAAGTAGGATGTTTCCTTTATCCGTGGGAAAGAGCCCGTTTTGGAGTCTGTAATTTACATGGTTCGTGAGGTCTGTTTTGAATTGTTTGGGTGCGGATCTTATTAGACTATTAGGGCAAATGTCTAATTTGCATTGCGATTTGGCGCATTTTCCGAGCCAATGTGAGATTTCATTTGATGAAAGCTTGTCAAAGTTGGTCCAAGAACGATCTGCTGGGTATTCCCCGGGTTTTGGGTCTAGACATTCAAGGATATTTGTGTAATCTGTTATATTGGTAGGTATCATGAGTCGGAGCGTTATGATTTTTTCCTTGAAGTAATTTGCAAGATTGGTTGCTGATGGGGTATCTGTGTTATTGGAGGTAACCGTATTAGTATTTAGAAGATTGTTTACGAGTGAGAAGAGTTTGTGTGTATCCTTGTAGTTTGGTCCTATTTTGGTTTTGTAATACGTCCTTTTAGTTTGTCTGATAGTGTATTTGTATTTTCTTTGTAGTTGTAGTTGTTAAATTCCCATAAAAGCAGAATGTACAAAAAGCCATGCTACGTCAAACCAAGGTCTACTGAACCAGTGGTGTACCAAGGGTGGGCGGTGGACGGCCTGCCCCAGGTGCAGATCATAAGGGGGTGCTGCACTGTTCCCGCTTAACTCTAATGTGCGGCCCAAGCCCCCAAGCCTTCTGCTCGGTGCCGTCCTCCAGCCACCACCCCTGCCACTGCTGCTTTTCCAGACTAGCAACAGTGGAAAAACAAGTTAAAGATATTATGATCACGGGGCCTGCACTCTACCTACCAGCATCCCACAGCTACCTTCTCACCTCCTTTGATGTCCCTTTCAGTTCTGTATCAGAGCCATCAGCCTCAGGTAGGTAGACTGCAGGCCCCATGATCATGGTATGTTTCCCTTTTTTGCCGCTAGTTTGGTGCTGAAGCAGAAGCAGCAGCAACATCGGGTTGGGGGGGGGGGGGGGGCAGATTTCTTACACTTTAAGTTCATGCTGACCTCCTTCCAATCTGCTCTTTTACGTGCCAAACAGGATTATTATATCCAACTGACTAACTCTCTTGGCTCTAACCCTCGACTTCTCTTCACCACATTGAACTCTCTCCTCAAGGTGCCCCCTCCCCCAACTCCCCCTTCATTATATCCTCAGAGCCTTACTGAATTCTTTCACGACAAGTTCAAAAGATAAACCTTGCATTCTCTACCTCGCCACCTCTCCCTCCACTAGTCTGTTCCCCTCTCTCTCCTTCCCCTCATTCCCTTTCCTCCTTTCCTGAAGTTACTATTGAGGAAACTACACTTCTCCTTTCTTCCTCAAAATGTACCACCCGTTCCTCTGATCCCATTCCCACCCACCTTAATGCCATCTCTCCTGCTCTTATTCCTTTTATCTGTCACATTCTCAACCTCTCACTTTCCACTGCAACTGTCCCTACTGCCTTTAAACATGCTGTGGTCACACCTCTCCTTACGAAGCCTTCACTCGATCCTACTTGTCCCTCTAATTACCGACCCCTCTCCCTCCTTCCCTTTCTCTCCAAATTACTTGAGCGTGCTGTTCACCGCCGCTGCCTTGATTTTCTCTCCTCACATGCTATTCTTGACGCACTACAATCTGGTTTTCGCCCTCTCCACTCAACCGAAACTGTGCTTACTAAAGTCTCCAATGACCTATTACTGGCTAAATCCAGAGGTCAATATTCCATCCTCATTCTTCTTGTTCTTTCCGCTGCTTTTGACACTGTCGATCACAGCATACTTCTCGATACACTGTCCTCACTTGGATTCCAGGGCTCTGTCCTTTCCTGGTTCTCTTCCTACCTCTCCCTCCGCACCTTTAGTGTTCACTCTGGTGGATCCTCTTCTACTTCTATCCCTCTGCCTGTCGGCGTACCTCAGGGTTCTGTTCTTGGTCCCCTCCTCTTTTCTATCTACACTTCTTCCCTTGGTTCATTAATCTCATCCCATGGCTTTTCCTACCATCTCTATGCTGATGACTCCCAAATCTACCTCTCTACCCCTGATATCTCACCTTGCATCCAAACCAAAGTTTCAGCGTGCTTGTCTGACATTGCCACCTGAAATTAAATATGACCAAACCGAGCTTCTCATTTCCCCCCCCAAACCTACCTCCCCCCCCCCCCCCCCCCCCCCCCCCCCCCGTTTTCTATTTCTGTTAATGTCTCTCATTCTCCCTGTTTCCTCAGCTCGAAACCTTGGGGTTATCTTTGACTCTTCTCTCTCCTTCTCTGCTCATATCCAACAGACCGCCAAGACCTGTCGTTTCTTTCTTTACAACATCCGTAAAATCCGCCCCTTTCTTTCTGAGCACTCTACCAAAACCCTCATGCACACCCTTGTCACCTCTCGGTTGGACTACTGCAATCTGCTTCTTGCTGGCCTCCCACTTAGTCACCACTCCCCTCTCCAGTCGGTTCAAAACTCTGCTGCCCATCTCATCTTCCGCCAGGGTCGCTTTACTCATACTACCCCTCTCCTCAAGTCGCTTCACTGGCTCCCTATCCGTTTTCGCATCCTGTTCAAACTTCTTCTACTAACCTATAAATGTACTCACTCTGCTGCTCCCCAGTATCTCTCCACACTCATCCTTCCCTACATCCCTTCCCGTGCAGTCTGTTCCCTGGATAAATCCTTCTTATCTGTTCCCTTCTCCGCTACTGCCAACTCCAGACCGCTCCTTCTGTCTTGCTGCACCCTATGCCTGGAATAGACTTCCTGAGCCCCTACATCTCGCCCCATCCTTGACCATCTTTAAATCTAGATTGAAAGCCCACCTCTTTAACATTGCTTTTGACTCGTAACCACTTGTATCCACTCGCCTCCACCTACCCTCCTCTCTTTCCTCTACATATTAATTGATTTGTTTGCCTGACCAATTTACTTCAATTCTTTGAAGGAGTAAACAAACATGTGGACAAAGGGGAGCCGGTTGATATTGTGTATCTGGATTTTCAAAAGGCGTTTGACAAGGTACCTCATGAAAGGCTACAGAGGAAATTGGAGGGTCATGGGATAGGAGGAAATGTCCTATTGTGGATTAAAAACTGGTTGAAGGATAGGAAACAGAGAGTGGGGTTAAATGGGCAGTATTCACAATGGAGAAGGGTAGTTAGTGGGGTTCCTCAGGGGTCTGTGCTAGGACCGCTGCTTTTTAATATATTTATAAATGATTTAGAGATGGGAGTAACTAGCGAGGTAATTAAATTTGCTGATGACACAAAGTTATTCAAAGTCGTTAACTCGCGACAGGATTGTGAAAAATTACAAGAGTACCTTACGAGACTGGGAGACTGGTCGGCTAAATGGCAGATGACGTTTAATGTGAGCAAGTGCAAGGTGATGCATGTGGGAAAAAAGAACCCGAATTATAGCTATGTCATGCAAGGTTCCACGTTAGGAGTTACGGACCAAGAAAGGGATCTGGGTGTCGTCGATAACACACTGAAACCTTCTGCTCAGTGTGCTGCTGCGGCTAGGAAAGCGAATAGAATGTTGGGTATTATTAGGAAAGGTATGGAAAACAGGTGTGAGGATGTTATAATGCCGTTGTATCGCTCCATGGTGCGACCGCACCTTGAGTATTGTGTTCAATTCTGGTCGCCGCATCTCAAGAAAGATATAGTAGAATTGGAAGCAGCGAAGGGCGACTAAAATGATAGCGGGGATGGGACGACTTCCCTATGAAGAAAGACTAAGGAGGCTAGGGCTATTCAGCTTGGAGAAGAGACGGCTGAGGGGAGACATGATAGAGGTATATAAAATAATGAGTGGAGTGGAACAGGTGGATGTGAAGCGTCTGTTCACGCTTTCCAAAAATACTAGGACTAGGGGGCATGCGATTAAACTACAGTGTAGTAAATTTAAAACAAATCGGAGAAAATGTTTCTTCACCCAACGTGTAATTAAACTCTGGAATTCATTGCCGGAGAATGTGGTGAAGGTGGTTAGCTTGGCAGAGTTTAAAAAGGGGTTGGACGGTTTCCTAAAGGACAAGTCCATAAACCTCTACTAAACGGACTTGGAAAAATCCAAAATCCCAGGAATAACATGTATAGAATGTTTGTACGTTTGGGAAGCTTGCCAGGTGCCCTTGACCTGGATTGGCCGCTGTCGTGGACAAGATGCTGGGCTCGATGGACCCTTGGTCTTTTCCCAGTATGGCATTACTTATGTACTTATGTACTTATATTTTTTCTCTACTAGATTGTAAGCTCTTTGAGCAGGGACTGTCTGTCTTCTATGTTTGTGCAGCGCTGTGTATGCTTTGTAGCGCTATAGAAATGCTAAATAGTAGTAGTAGAGGAGGGGGTGTAATGCTGCAATGCATTATTTACAAAAAAAAAGAGGAGGCACATTCTGGATTTAAGGGGCAGAGTGAGGGCTGACGCCATATGGAAGGGAAGATATGGCAGGCACAGGATGGAAAGGAGAGAGAGGGCATACAGTGGGTGGAAGGGGGGGGGGGGGGAGAGCGCAGACGGTGGATGAAAGGGAGAGATTGAAGAGAAAATGAGGAAAGCAGAAATCAGAGACAACAAAGAATTTTTTTTCCCTGTAGGATAATGTAATATTGTAGCTGTGTTAATAAACATTTTTAAACAGAAAGTGGAAGTAAGGTGCTCTTTGTATTGGACTAATTTTAATACATTTTCACTAACTTTCAGAGACCAAAACTCCCTTCCTCAGTTCAGGACAGGATACCGTAACAGCACTATACTGTGTACTGACCTAAGGAAGGAGATTTTGACCTCTGAAAGCTAATTGAAAAATATATTAGTCCAGTAAAATGGTTTTATCTTATTTTCCATTTTATTTTTAAATTTTATTTCTATTTGTTAACTTGTAAAGTGGTGATTGGTATTTTAGTTTTTTCAAATTTACGTCTTTATATTTTGTGCAGTACTAGGGAATATGCATTACTTTCTGTGGTGTTGCATTGTATGCAGAGTTTGGTTTCTTGAGGGTTTAATTTTTGTCTACACATTTCTATTTTTAGTTTGTGGTTACATATTATATAATGGGTGATGTATCTGTTTTCTGTGTGTGTGAAAAAGACATGTAGTTTGTTGTCATTGGCTGTGCAGGATTGATCTGTGTTCACTATTTAAAGATGCTTGCTTTTCTTAGGTACACCCTGTGTGATTTGTGGATTATTGCTAAAAATAATTTTTTCATATAGAGGGAGGGGGCTGTTAAAAGAAATGATCGTTCCTGGGTGTCAAATATGCTAGGTACACCACTGCATTTGAACCCAGCATCCTGTTTCCAACCATGGCCAGTTTGTGTCACAAGAACCCAGTGTGGGGACTAATCAAAATTACCTGGCCCCAGGTAGAGAGCGAGCAATGATGGAAGGTAAAAGGATGACAGAAGGTAGAAATTTAGCACTTTGGAATGGATAGGTTACAAGCTCCCTCTTACAGATCTGTATTCTTAGTCCAAGATAACACTTAAAGAATAGGCCACATGGCTCAGGTATTATAAGAAAAATAGAAAATCTGGTTTATTAGAAATATTGGCAGCAGTAAGCTTATTACCTTGTAGCAGTAAAACGGAGACAATCTACTTATGCAGAACTACCCAAAATTGATGGTAATATACTGAGTTTTAAGTACCTGTCAGGGTGGAGTTAAGATAACACACACTTGCACCTAGTCCTGAATTATTAGGACTCCTAATACCCTAGACACTGTAAAACAAAAGAGAGAAGTGCAACCTGACCAATAGAAAAGGCGTCCCCACACTCAGAACTTTGGAACTGAAGCCAGTCAGGGAGTTGATGAAGGAAGAAGATAGCAAAGCTGGGATGGCAGACACTTTCTTTCTCCAGATGGTCAGTCATCAGCAGGTGGTCCCAGCTGGTCGGCAGGTAAGCTCTCCCTAGCAGGGCAAGAGCATGGTGATGTCACAGATTGAGTCTTCATCATGTGGCTGGCTTGGGCCAGCTGATATCAGCTCTTGTGTAAACTGCCCAGGATAACAGCCAGCTAGCTATTATGCTTATGGAAGTGGTTCTTGTACCCTTTCCTCTTGTTGGGTGCCATGCTGACTACAATAAAAGTCTGTTTTCCAGTGTTGTGTCTGGGGGACCAAACAACTGATTTCTTCTGACCATGAAGTCCCCCAGCACTGTAAACAGAGTTGTTATTGAAATCTACTTTGCCTTGCTCAGGCCTTGATGTGTCAGCAATGTGCCTGAGGTCTGCAAACAAACCTCTGCATAGGAGCTGACACTGGCCTAAGTCTGTTATAAGAAAGTCAGGTTCATAATGCTACATAGTGCTATATACAGGGCCTGTTTTGTCCCTACACCCGACAGATCTCAAAAAGTAGATCTGCTTCTTATATATATATATATATATATTTTTTTTTTTTTTTGGGGGGGGGGGGTTACATTAATCCTGGGGGGTAGGTAGGTCAATGGCTGACAAGTTAGTAGGTAGGCAAGTAAATCAGTGGTTGACAAGCTAGTAGGCGGGTTGGGGCATGCTGGAGCCAGTGGACAAGAACGAGCAGGGAGATTCTGGAGAGCAGATAAGACAAGGGCTGACAAGTTAGCAGGCAGGCGAGTAAGTCAATGGCTGACAAGCTAGCAGGCAGGCGAGTAAGTCAATGGCTGACAAGCTAGCAGGCAGGCTGGAACAAGCTGGTGCAGATGAGCAGGGAGAAGCTGGAGCAAGCAGGCTGGAGCAGATGGACTGGAACAGGCAGGGAGAAGCTGGTTCAGGTGGATCGGAGCACGCTGGAGCAGATGTACTGGAGCGGGCAGGCTGGAGCAGGTGTATTGGAATAAGCAGGGAGAAGCTGGTTATCTTTAAGTCCTTACTCAAAACCCATCTCTTCTCCCTTGCTTTTGGCGCCTAACCACCTTCCCCATTCATGATACACTGACTACATAGTTTGTTACCTTTAGATTGTAAGCTCTCTTGAGCAGGGACTGTCCTTCCCCATGTTTTAACTTGTACAGCGCTGCGTAACCCTAGTAGCGCTATAGAAATGCTAAGTAGTAGTAGTACATTTCTTTCTGGAATTTGTCTAAACCTCTTTCAAACCCTACTTATTTATTTGTGGCATTTATACCCCGCTCTTTCCCGCTCGATAGCAGGTTCAGTGCGGCTTACAAAGTGTGGTACAGCGTATCACGGAGGTAATACAGGTTTGGGAATAATGTATCAACGAAATGACATAATTACATAAAGTAGGTTCAGTGCGGCTTACAAAGTATGGAACAAAGTGTCGTAGAGATGACATAATTACATAGAGTATCGCATGAATGATACAAAGTATGGAACAAAGTGTCGTAGAGATGACATAATTACATAGACTAAGACAATAGTAAGAGATGTGGGGAAGGGGTTGGAGTGTGGGTAATACTAGTAGTGTGGAATTATGTTTGAGAATTAGGCCGGGTCATTTGGGTAGGCTTGTTTGAAGAGGTAAGTCTTCAGCAGTTTTCAGAAGGGTAGGTGTTCAGTGGTTTTTCGGATGTGTCGAGGTATGGCGTTCCAGAGTTGGCTGCCTATGACAGAGAAGTTGGATGTGTAGTAGGTTTTGTATTTGAGGCCTTTGCAGTTGGGAAGATGAAGATTGAGATATGTTCTAGATGTTCTGGTCCAGTTCCTGGTTGGGCATGTAGCTTGGAGATTCGCCATTGAGGATCTTGTGGATCATTGTATGGGCTTTGAGTGGAGGAGTGGTCTAGTGGTTAGAGTGGTGGACTTTGGTCCTGGGGAACTGGGTTCGATTCCCACTGCAGGCACAGGCAGCTCCTTGTTACTCTGGGCAAGTCACTTAACCCTCCATTGCCCCAGGTACAAATAAGTACCTAAGCCGCATTGAGCCTGCCATGAGTGGGAAAGCGCGGGGTACAAATAAAAAAATAAAAAAAAAAGAATATATACGTTCCGTAATTGGGAGTCAGTGACGTTTCTTACGAAGTGGTGTTGCGCTTTTGAATCGTGGTTTGCCAAAAATGAGTCTAGCTACTGTGTTCTGTGCAGTTTGGAGTTCTTTTCTTGATTTGGGCTTGGCATCCGATGAAGATGCTGTTGCAATAGTCTGCATGGGTGAGCACTGTGGATTGTACTAGATTGCGGAAAGTTTTCTGTGGGAGGTATGGTTTCACTCTTTTCAGTACCCACATCATGTTGAACATCTTCTTTGTCGTGGCTTTTGCATGAGTTTCTAAAGTAAGGTGTTTGTCTAATGTTACTCCTAGGATTTTTAGATTGTCAGATATTGGGATTGTAACGTCGGGGGTGATCAGTGTGGTTGGGAGCTGGGAGACGTGTTGTGATGAAAGGATTAGGCATTGAGTTTTTTCTTTATTCAGTTCCATCTTGAAAGCGTTGGCCCAAGATGTTAGTGTTCATGGCAGTGATTATTTTCTTCGAGATTTCTGTAAGAGTGGATTTGAAAGGGATAAATATTGTGACGTCATCCGCGTAGATGAAGGGATTTAGGCCATATTTGGATAGGGATTTGGCCAGAGGAATCATCATGAGGTTGAAGAGGATCCGGGGATAGGGGTGAGCCTTGGGGGACTCCGCATTTTGAGAACCATGCGGGCGATATTGATGAGGTTGATTTGACCTGATAAGATCTGGTGGTGATAAAGCTTTTTATCCAGTTAATGATGTTTCCACCGATCCCTAGTTTGTCCAGTAATTTTGTAAGGATGTCATGGTCTACCATGTCAAATGCACTGGACAGGTCGAACTGCAGAAGAAGTATTTTGTTGCCGATTGAAATTTCATGTTTGAACTTGGATACCAGGGTGAGTAGTACTATCCCACATACTTGGTTAGTTGCCTTGTTCATACCTTCCAGCAATAGCTTTTACAGTTTATTTATTTATTTGCTGCATTTGTATCCCACATTTTCCCACACATTTGCAGGCTCAATGTGGCTTACATTATTCCGCAATGGCAATAACCATTAACGGAATGATAAGTAAAGAGAAGAATAACAATTAAGGTATATAAGAATATCAAGCAAATTAGATGTTAAAGATAAAATATCAAGTGAATTAGAAGTAAATAAATAAATTATGTGCTATATGAAGAAGAACTTTCAACAATTTGTTTTCAGTCTGCCAGTTTCTTGTTCTAGTGTTGTTTAAAAGGTTAAACAATCAGCTCCTTTTTAACTGTTCCACTCCACATTGGATTTTATAGCCCTCTATCATGTTCCTTCTGTTTTCTTTTCTCCAAGTTAAAAAGCTGTAACCTATTTAGTCTCTCTTCATAAGGGAAGCGTTCCATTCCCTTTACATTTTTGTTGTGCTTCTCTGAACTTTTTCTAGTTCTAATATATCCTTATGTGATGAAGTGACAAAACTACATACAGTACTCAATGTGTGTTAGTGCCAATAAACCTTCATTTTTATTTATTTTATAAATATAGGCTGCACATCCAGTAAAACCTTACCTGAGTGACTAACAAAATATACATAAACGAAATGTTGACAAGCTTCTAAAGCAAAACAAATAAGATGAGCTACAGACATATGAAACTGATTCTTCACTCCCTCCTACACATCAACCTGTAAGCACTGGAAACGTGTATATCTTTAGCCTCTTCTGGATTTGGAGATCTGTTTCTCTAGGCTGGCAAATCATTCCAGATTCTAGAGGCTACAATTGAAAAAGTGATTGTTCATATCACGGACAACTGCTGTCTAGCCATATTTCTGGGGTAAGGGAGTGGCATGGATACTTTACCCACCCATAACAATGTTTTCCTAATATTAAACGCCAAGATATTTTCAGCATTCCAAAGTGAGATGTGCTGAAGACAATCCAGTTTCTTTTAAATTTCCCCTGTGTTGTTCTCCACCAAAATCAGCTGAATATAACAGTTTTCATCCAATAACATGCTCCCAGATTTCAAAGCAAATCTGCCAAACAGTATTAGCTTAACTCTGCTAATACTGAGGACCTCTCTAGGGTTCCAGGCTTGACACCAAGTTGATGGACCTCTCTTGCATTATTCTCTTGGACATAAAAATTGAAACCAAAATTGTACTGTCCCTGAAAGGACAAATAAAAAAAGAAAGCTAAATGGTTTGCCTTATAATGTGGTCATGATCAGTTCTGTCAAACGTGGCCAATACATTGAGTGAATATCTCTCGATGAAGGATATCTAATGTGGAAATTAACAAATGTTCATATCTGCAGCAAAATCCACATTGAAGTTCTTCTTGTTTGTTGTTAATTGTTGAGTCTACGATGTCCTCATCCACAGGGGTGGGAGGTGGGAAGTTTGTGTATGTGTTGTGTTTTATTTCTATTTTATATTGACCTTATTTAGAACAAGATGGAAGAATTCTCATCCTATTTCAGACTGTTGGAGTAATTGGACATTATATTCTGCTTCTGTCTTATACTGGTTGTTATTACTGGTTGTCAGTGTCTGAATTCTCAATAAAATTCTTCTATAAATTAAAAATAAAATCTACATTGAAATGAGTCAAGAAGCATATCAACTGGAGAAAATGGGGATATGTGAAGTGCCTTACAAAGAGATTCACCCAAGCTAGTGTACAGCAAGTAGGGTTTAACATAACATTTACAATTTGTTAACAGCATAGCATTAGTAAAATGACCAAATGTAAGCATGTATACAATCAAGAAGGTAAACTTGAAGATGGCAAATTTGAAACCCAGTAATAGGACTAACATGATACAGTATCAGAAGTATACACATTTAACAACATTGTAGAGGAATCATATAGCAGAAGTATGATAAATGTCAGTACAATACAAATGATACCATAATAGCATGGAAGAACATCCAAATTACATATTATATGATGTCAGCACAATACAAATAAAACCCTGTAATAGCACTCCATAAAACATTCAAATATGTAAATGTTATGTTAATGCTGTTCATAGAATACAATGAACTTGTACTCCTACCCTAGCTGAGATATTTAATCATGTCTCTGACCCCATGTTCAATTTCTTTAAATTAGTCCCCTTATTTTCTAATTCCTCTTACTCTCACATCTATCTGTATGTTCCATCTTTACTTATACCCTACGCTGTCTATTAAAATATTTTATTACGTATTATGTTGACATTGTAAATAGTATACTGTGTCATACTTTATATTGAATATTTTTATTTCTTTAATTATCTATTGCTTATGTTTGCTTTATTTCTTGTTGTACATCGCCTTGAGTGAATACCTTCAAAAAGGCGATAAATCCTAATAAATTAAACATCTTACTATACAGCCAAGGGGCCAAGTACAGTTGAGATACATAGACGGGGACAAGAATGGGTAGCACAAATTCAACTGGGTTAAATAGATGAATGGCTAAATTGAAAGCAAACTATATGTACATTTGAATAAGAAATAAGAACTAGTCTATGTTACAGGGTGTGTAGCAAGCTAGTTCAGGTGCAGAGTGAGTGGATAGTTGGTCACCATAAGTATTAAAATGCTTGGAATAAAAGCCAGGCTTTCACCTGCTTCCTGAAATATAGTAGTAGTCTTAAGTTAGAGCCTCTCTGGAAGTAAGTTCTAGAGGGTGGGGGATAATCCTGAGAAGGCTTGCTGGCGGGGTATCATCATTGTGTAATTTCTTTTGACAAAGGTATAGATAGTGATACTCCTTGAGAGTACCTTAGAGGTCTCAAAGGCGCATAGTGGGTTGTCTTGAATTTTTTTAGTACTCTGGTCTGTTTTGTCTGAGGACCTTGAAAATCAGAGTTTTAAATTTATCCCTGTAAGGTACTGGTAGCTAGTGTAGTTTTTAGGAAGGATGTGATCTGATTTGATCATGCTACTTTGCAGCCTTTTATCAGTCATACTACAGCATTCTGAATTAGTTGAAACTGGTACAAACTCTTTGACTTAACCAGTGTAATGGGCATTACAGTGGTCCAGTCATGACATTATCATGGCATGGACCACTGAGGGTTAGGCTTGTCTTTTCAATAGATGCAGTAGTATGCCAAGAATTTTGACCTTTCTGGATAGTAATGCATATGCGCACTTTGACATCAGAACATTCACTTATATACAAGAAATGTGTCTGGATGAGTTCATTTCTTTCAGCCACTACACACTTTGGGGGTGTCAAGTTTTATTTATTTTTTTTATTTGTGGCATTTATACCCCGCTCTTTCCCGCTCAATAGCAGGTTCAGTGCGGCTTACATGTATGGTACAAAGTATAACAGAGATAATACAAAGTATGGGACAGAGTTCTGATGTTGCACAGCTTGCCCCTCCTCATCACTGTCTGTGTCTGGCAACATTGGTCCCTCTGGGTCTGGCATCCTACAAGTACTTTAGCTGGGGTGTAGAGCTGCCCCCCTCCCCCCAATACACACACACACACAGTTGCCTGACCAGTCCAAGAACCTGAATCATGACTTCAAGATGCCAGGTGTCCTTTTTATGACAGTCCTGGTTTTCCTGTATGTCGTCTTG
This sequence comes from Microcaecilia unicolor, assembly GCF_901765095.1. NCBI lineage: Eukaryota > Metazoa > Chordata > Amphibia > Gymnophiona > Siphonopidae > Microcaecilia > Microcaecilia unicolor. The sequence goes on along the minus strand of NC_044035.1, from coordinate 356,726,247 downwards.
TACCTCTCTTCAAGTGCCTGCTGGGGTTTGACAGTGGAGGTGAGCAATCAGTTCTGTAGGCGATAGCTTGTCTTCTGCAGGGAATGTGGATTGATGTGTCACAGAATTGGTGGTCCCTGAGGTTTACAGGACAGGTTGCAGCCCATGGTGAGATTCACTTGTGGGGGAGAGAAGTATCTGGTTAGTGATTGTAAGGGTGTTGGTGGGATGCTTAGCTTACCTAGCAGCTGATTTAGGCATCATGACTGGATCTAGAGTGGTATGCAGACACATCAGTTATGATATTTGAGACATTGCAGATCCGCCTGCATGTTTAGCAAATGGTAAGATTTTGGTTTCCTATAGATTGCCTCTTTCCCTTCAGGTGATCATATGGCTATGTGGGTTTAGTCTATTACTCCAAGCACAGAGAGAAAACATGCCAGTTGATAGAAGTCTGTCAATGTGACCAAATTAGATATCTGTCAATAACTGGCCATTGAATTCTTGTTCTTCACTCTTCATTTCAGTATCGGAAGGACAACAGCTCTTTTTAAAATGGGAGGATAAGCTCCTGTTTGTAAAGAAGTATTCACCATTTATGCTAGACGTGGCACTATTTTGTCTAACACTCCATGCAATGTGGTCAGTGAGCAGTAGTCCAGAACAGATCCACCCAATTTCAATCCTTACATCCCCTGCAACACCTCTTCTTCAGAAATTTGATACATTTAGAATTAATCAACATTGAACTCCTAATTTGGTTACCAGAAATACAAAAAAACTCAAGACAAGGAACACGGGGAGGAATACCGGAGGAAACTGAAAGAAGCCAAGAGAGAGGTACGTCTGGCGAAAGCGGAAGAACAAATTGCTAGAAAGGTAAGGAGGGGTGACAAAAATTTCTTCAGGTATATTAGTGAAAGGAGAATGACTAAAAAGGGAATTGTGAGACTAAAAGATACTGCAAACTGCTATGTAGATAATGATGAAGAAAAGGCAAATTTGCTAAATAGATACTTTTGTTCTGTTTTTACTGAAGAAAATCCGGGAGAAGGACCACGATGGACTGGCAAAAGTTCATTTGAGAATGGAGTGGATATAGCACCGTTCACGGAAGAGAGTGTGTATCAACAGCTAGAAAAACTAAAGGTGGACAAAGCCATGGGACCGGATGGGATCCATCCCAGGATATTGAGGGAGCTCAGAGAGGTTCTGGCGGGTCCTCTTAAAGATTTGTTTAATAAATCCTTAGAAATGGGAGAGGTTCCGAGGGATTGGAGAACGGCAGAGGTGGTCCCTCTTCACAAAAGTGGTGATAGGGAAGAAGCTGGAAACTACAAGCCGGTAAGCCTCACTTCGATTATTGGAAAAGTAATGGAAGCGATGCTGAAGGAAAGGATAGTGAATTTCCTGGAAGAAAATGAGTTGCAAGATCTGAGACAACATGGTTTTACCAAAGGGAAATCGTGCCAAATGAATCTCATTGAATTCTTTGATTGGGTGACCGGAGAATTGAACCGTGGACGTGCTATAGACATAATCTACTTAGATTTCAGCAAGGCTTTTGACTCGGTTCCCCACAGGAGGCTTTTAAATAAACTGGATGGGCTGAAGATAGGACCCAAAGTGGTGAGCTGGATTAGGAACTGGTTGACGGACAGGCGCCAGAGGGTGGTGGTGAATGGAGTTCGTTCGGAGGAGGGAAAGGTGAGTAGTGGAGTGCCTCAGGGATTGGTACTGGGGCCGATTCTGTTCAGTATATTTGTGAGTGACATTGCCGAAGGGTTAGAAGGTAAAGTTTGCCTATTTGCGGATGATACTAAGATTTGTAACACAGTGGACACCCCGGAGAGAGTGGAAAACATGAAAAAGGATCTGAAAAAGCTAGAAGAATGGTCTAAGGTTTGGCAATTAAAATTCAATGCGAAGAAATGCAAAGTGATGCACTTAGGGAGTAGAAATCCACGGGAGACGTATGTGTTAGGCGGTGAGAGTCTGCTAGGTACGGGCGGAGAGAGGGATCTTGGAGTCATAGTATCTGAGGATCTGAAGGCGATGAAACAGTGTGAAAAGGCGGTGGCCGTAGCTAGAAAGTTACTAGGCTGTATAGAGAGAGGTGTGACCAGCAGAAGAAAAGAGGTGTTGATGCCCCTGTACAAGTCGTTGGTGAGGCCCCACCTGGAGTATTGTGTTCAGTTTTGGAGGCCGTATCTTGCTAAGGATGTAAAAAGAATTGAAGCGGTGCAAAGAAATGCTACGAGGATGGTATGGGATTTGCGTTACAAGACGTATGAGGAGAGACTTGCGGACCTGAACATGTATACCCTGGAGGAAAGAAGAAACAGGGGTGATATGATACAGATGTTCAAATATTTGAAAGGTATTAATCCGCAAACAAACCTTTTCCGGAGATGGGAAGGCGGTAGAACAAGAGGGCATGAAATGAGATTGAAGGGGGGCAGACTCAAGAAGAAGTATTTTTTCACTGAGAGGGTGGTGGATGCTTGGAATGCCCTCCCGCGGGAGGTGGTGGAGATGAAAACGGTAACGGAATTCAAACATGCGTGGGATAAACATAAAGGAATCCTGTGCAGAAGGAAGGGATCCTCAGGAGCTTAGCCTAGAATGGGTGGCAGAGCTGGTGGTTGGGAGGCGGGACTAGTGCTGGGCAGACTTATACGGTCTGTGCCAGAGCCGGTGGTGGGAGGCGGGGATAGTGCTGGCCAGACTTATACTGTCTGTGCACTGAAGAGGACAGTACAAATAAAAAAGTAGCACATATGAATTTATCTTCTTGGGCAGACTGGATGGATCGTGCAGGTCTTTTTCTGCCATCATCTACTATGTTTACTATGTTTAATTTGGTTACTTTAATCATAGTGTTATTATTTAACGCTATACTTTATCCCACATTTTGCATGTCTGATATGTATTAATCATTTCTTTACTACCAATTTTCTTGATATCTTATGTACCTTAATTGAAACAATACTCTGTTCTTCTCATCCCGTTGTCATTACGGCATAATGTAAGCCACATTGAGCCTGCAAAGAGGTGGGAAAATGTGGGATACAAATGCAGCAAAATAAATAAATTTGGACCCATTTTCCCAGCAGGCGCTGATTCAACAACATGGACTATCACACTCCCTTGAACAGCATTTCATATTTCTATAACCTGCTACACACCTTCATGTTTAAAGCAGGCATGATAGTTCTTTCATGACCCAAAATAATTTGTGAGGTGAATTTAGAGCTGAGTGAACATGACCTGGTTAAAAAATCCTATTTTGCAAACTGTTCTATTACATGGTATCGATTTAGTAATCATGTATACGTTTGATTATTACCCAGATCACAACTGTGATGCCATTGGCACTCTGCTTGCCTAAGATCTTGATTAAGTTCCAGAGCAGGATAAAACAGTGAGGCAAAAACCACAATGAAGCTGAGTCTAATGCAGAGGCACTTTCGCTGGTTGTACACACTATATTCTAAAGAAGCTCCAGACAGTTCAAAACACCGCAGCCAGACTGTTCTTTGGTAAATCTAAGATCTTCTCTTGGGTGGTAACTCCTAACTTGGAACCCAGCATTTTGTACCTATAGTTGAGGTTATTTTTCCTATGAGCACCATTTTCCATGTCCACATTAAATTTTAAGGCAAATATTTTTGTATTGCAATTCAAGCTCTTAATAATCATACTAAAGTTACAATTGCAAATACAGCAAAATAGAGAAAAAAACGAATCAAGTTTCCCTTCCCCCCATAACTCCTACCTTCTTTTCTCCCCTGTCCATGTTAAATGTTATCTGCCATTTAGATGTGCAGTCTCTTAGTCTCCTTTGCTGTTACAATGACTGACTATTTTTGTCATTTACAAATTTGATCATCTCACTCATTGCTTTTTCTCCAGATCATTTATGAATATGTTAAACAGCACTGGTCCCAGTACAGACCTTTTGGGGCACACCACCTTTGTCCAGTTAGTCCTACTGTATCGACCAGCTTACCTTTATGTACATTCGTTTACACTTTCAAAAAAATCTAATAAATGATGTGTCAAGATTTCCCTTTTTAAATTTTTTTTTTATCTGTGCAGTTTCAAAATAATACATCAAGCAAAGAAACACTTGTATAGAAATGGAGCTCAGGTAGCTAAATATAAACTAGGTAACTAATATACGTAGAAAAATATAATCCTCAATTTTCTCTATAGTCCACCAGATTAAGAGACTTCTGAAGTTTCAAAAGGAGAATAAGTAAGGAAAATCTAAATTAAAAAAAAAAGTACAAAGCATCAATTCAAGCTAACATTCTGTCTAAAATAAAAGAATATTTTAAGTTGCTGAACCGAGCTATCACCAAACACTTCCCCTCGCCCCAACTTCTTAGTGGCCACAAAGGCTGAAAATTGGGAGGGAACAGGGATATTTAAGAAAAAAAACAACCCTCTGAATTGAAGAACCCCTGGGCATAGCAACAGAAACTGCTTCTATTTCTTTTGCATTTTCTCTGAAAACATCACCTCTTCTCCCACATCTTCACTGGTTACCTATTGAGTTTAGGATCAAGTTCAAAATTCATACACTAACCCATAAGGTTTTTCACAGTGGTTCTCCTGCTTATCTATCATGTCCTATTCTATTCTTATTGTATCTGTTATGAATCATTTACCTATTTCTCCCAATTCATTTGATGTTTATTATCATATCTAATCTATGCGATATTTTCATGTTCCTTGATTGTAACACCTTTTGTATTTATCATTCCGTTAATGGTGATCACCATTGCGGCATAATGTAATGCCACATTGAGCCTGCAAATAGGTGGGAAAATGTGGGATACAAATGCAGCAAATAAATAAATCTTTCTTCTTTGGTGATCCCTTATACACCTTCTTGTATTCTACGTTCTTTAAATGACAATAGACTGTTTCTCCCCCACCCATCTAAAGTGAGATGGAAACCTACTAGATCAAGTGCATTTTATTTCTTGTTCCCAGCACTTTGGAATTCCCTACCACAGCAGCTTCGTCTTGAAATATCTTACAATTCTTTCCATGCTCTTTTGAAAACTCACCTTTTTCAACAGGCTTTTTTTTTTTTGTATGTTTTGGTTGATTTTGCGACGAGAGACCAGGAATGCTGGATGATTTCATTGATGGTAATTTATGTATTCTAATTTATATGTAATTATATGTATTCTCTCTTTTGTCTTGTGTGAGTGATCAGTAGTTCTTTCCTGTCATAAATTAGTGTTCCTTTCTGTTTTTATTTAATTGAATTTTGTTTTTAGTGTAAAGTGCTTTAATTTGTTTGCAACATAGTGATATAGCAAATTTAATAAATAAATGATCAAGAAAAAAATCCATATTTTTCTAATATAAAATAGTTTTTACAATGTTGAAAGTAAGTTCTTATGTTTAATAATTTTTTTATTGATGACTTATCCAAGAACCGAAAAAACAAGGAACACTTAACAGTCAACAGTAGCGGACAATTACACACATAGCCAAAAATTCATCAGAAAACACTCTACAAAGGAAGAGTCATCAACTTTTGCATTTTATCCCCCCCCCCCCCCCCCCCCCCCCATCCCTCCCCAGCCTTTCTTAATTGTCATGAAAATAAAGGCCAAAGCTGTAAACATGTGTTGTGCACAATAGTAAAGCAGGCAACATTCAAAATTATAATACACCCTATATAATATCCCACTCAGTTTAAAAGCGTACAATCGAGGAAAGAGAGAGTTCTGACTCTTAACGTCTCTCCCCTTCCTTTAAAGTAAGTTCTTAATAGCAAGGTCCTATCAGTAGATAAAACTAAGAAACCATTAATGTAGAGTCCTACATAGTCTCCAAAAAAATAATCTGTTAGATTCCCCCAAATCCAGGGATTGTTCTGCTGTATCTTGCAACTGAAAATGACAAGTAATAAACTTTAGAGCAATACAGCAAATTAGACTCTGAAATCGCCATCAAATATTTATGAAACATATCTCGAGGGGAAATAGAGTGAGGAAAAATCAAAATACGCAGATTCCCTGCTTTAGTCATTTTCTATAAGATCTTGATTTTTCCTGTTAGTCAAGTCTTTAATCAGTGCAATTTGAACAAGTTTTGGAGCTTCTTTATCCTTCTGTGAATTGACCACTCAAGTAGTCAACTTTTCTAATTCAGTTGATTTCTTTTCAGCTGGAATTGTACTAAAGTTAGTTCTTGGAACAGCTCATTCACTTTGGCCAAGTCTGCTATGGCCTCCCAAAGTGCATCCAGGGTAACTACCGTGGGCTATGTGTGTTTGTTGAACTAACCCTTCTAGCCCAACAGTAGCGAAAAGAATTCCATTAGGATAGAAAAGAGAATGAGACCAAGTCAAAAGAAAACAGTGCAAAGTACCATCCACCTGCATATAATAATTGTAAACTGCTTTGATTGTAACACAGAAAGGCGGTATATCAAATCCCCAGTCCTTCCTTTTCAGGGTATTGCCATGGGGTCATTGATCTGGTCCTAGAATACAAGGTTTTTAAAGAAATATATTTAAATACTTTGCTTGATCACATCTTAATTTTTTCTGCTTTGCAGGGAGACGAAAATAAATCGGTCAGAGATCGTTTTAATGCTCGTCAGTTTATTTCATGGCTGCAAGATGTGGATGACAAGTATGACAGAATGAAGGTTAGAATAGTTTTACCTCTCTCACATCGTCCACCCACTCTTTTTTTTTTTTGGTGGTGGTGGTGGTTTTTTTTCTTTTCTTTTTTGCTGTCTAAATATTATGAAAGTAATAATATACATAGTCTGTATATCCCACATGTGCCTCTGTTCTGCCCAGGGCTAGTGTGAGATGTGATAGGGCCCAATACAGACATTTTGAGAATGTGCCCCAAAACCCTCTAGCAGGCTGTTCTGCCTTCAGTTTTCAGAAGGTTTGGAGCCTCTGATGTCATGGAAGGCTCAAGACAATTGAAGCGTTGAGTTCCAAAATCTGTTGATACTAAAATCCATCTTCCAGATAAATGCAAGTTTTTTATTTTCAAGAATCCAATATAAGAAAATCTTTTCACTGAGTATCATATACTTTATAAATGTCTTTTAGAGCAAATTTCACACATCTTATGGGTATCTATAAAGGCAATCTGTTTCCAGTATGAACTCATTTTTGGAAACAACGGGTTTTGGAACTCACCTCTTCAGTTGTCCTGGTTACACATCCATAACGTTGGCCATGCTTTTGCCCTCCAGCAGGACCCCTCTACACATACCTTAGTTAGTGCTTCTAAAAGTGTTTAGTAGCGTGAAGAGTCTTACTATTGCCGATTGAACTTCAAAGTTTGACTTCCTTGCTTGCTTTGTATTTTCTGCTGCAGACATGTCTTCTAATGCGACAGCAGCATGAAGCAGCTGCCCTGAATGCAGTGCAAAGGATGGAGTGGCAGCTGAAAATGCAGGAGCTTGACCCAACGGGACACAAAACATTTTGTGTGAGCGAGGTGCCATCCTTTTATGTGCCAATGGTGGACGTCAATGATGACTTTGTGCTTTTGCCGGCATGATACTTAGGGAAGAGGAGGTATTTGCAGCTGAATCTGGCAAGGGCAGGACCCCTTGGCTGAGGAATGTTCTGTTTTCACATTCATCCTTAATGCTTGAAGATGAATCCACTGGTTAAAGACGGGGAAGCATCTGTCAACATTCAAGAAACAGAGGAAAAACAATGAGAAACCGCACTTTGTTCAGAGTGCATCCAGGCCTTCCGGACTGGCCAGGCATGCAGGAGTCGGCGGTCGCTGTGTCAGGACAGGCCTGCATACAGCAGCCAGTGCGAGGCAAACAGGCATAAGGAACGGGATCATGGATACTGTCTGCATATATATATATATATATATATATTTTCATATGCTCACATATATGTATATATATAGACACACATACAGAGAGTGAGATGTGTGCGTGTCATGGTAACAGCAAACATGCCATTCACGTTCTTAGAAGAAACAGCAAGGCTTTTATGTTCCTTTTCCTTCCCAGGTCTTTGGGATTTTATGTTTCATCTGCAGACTCAGTACCTTGTGACAAAGGGATAGATTTAAAAGCAGATTTAGTCTTCTAGTTCCATCCTCATGGTCAATTGAATGTGGCCACTAAAGGCTAACAATGGACATGGAGACATTTGGGCACTGTTGATCAGCTGATTTTCTTTTTAACCCCAGAGATGGCCTCCAGTTCTGTTAAGTCCAGGTAATTTCGACACTGCCTTGCACCAAATAGCTGCAGAACAGTTTGAGGACAAACAAGTGGCCTGAAGCAAGAACCTGCAGGAGTATAAATCAATATGGATTATTATTTGTTTTAATCTTGGGCATTTGGTTTCTCTTTCTGAGGACGTAACTTGAAACACTACAGAGCCAATAATCATAGATAAAGAAAAAAAAATTAGCCGTAAATGCTGTACAGTTTTTCTATACATTAACCAATGTACTTTTGCTGCCCTCTAGATAATTTATTTTGCCAGACATTACTGCACAGTTGTAAATAACTTATGTATGGTAACATCAACCTCGGTTCTGTGTAAAGGAATAAATAAATTAATATGACCTTTATAATGTATATTTCACCTTAGGCAGGACAATGTCTTTTCCCAGAAGGGTGGGATGAGGGAGGGAATCCAAAGGGCCAAACCTTGTGCATTGTTCAGTATTTAATAAAAGCAGGTCTCCTCAGATCTGGGAAGAAATCGCAGGTTAGTCACCAAATTGGACCTTAAGCTAGACATTTCCCACAATATTCCCTAGCTTCCAATCCTCCATGGGTTTCCGTATAGTAGTGAAAGCTGTCACTCAGGCACCAAACCCCCAAGAAGTAGTGTTTGGGGGTTCATCGACCTTCCTGCAGTGAAACTTGAGGTAATGTGTACTTGTGGGACTGCTAGGGGGGTGAACAAGTTTGGAAAGGTGTACGGCCTTCTTTTTGTAGTACACAGACTTTCAAAATAGGTTCTTTATGACAAATGGATGGACATTTGTCCTATGATGCATTCTTTCACTTTCACAGCCAATGTGGAATAAAAGCCAGAGACACAGGAAAGAATGTGGTAGCAGCTCTGCCCTGGTAAACTCTCAAAGAAGGGTAGCACTGGCACAAGGTAGTGACTGGTGTGCTAATGTCATGCCTGGCAGTTCCGTTTGTTAAACGCATCTATTAAAAAAAAAAAAGGTTTAGTAGCAATCTTTTGAATGATTTGGTGGTAACATTGACTTGACTGAGTGGAGTAGATGACTGGTGTCACAGAATTCTAATATTCCCTCACTCTTCATCTTTCTTTATAAAAATATAAGAAGAAATATTTTTGTTCATGATAGCAAGAATGACCTGTGGAAGCCAAATGCAGGTGGTTAATTCCCTGGCTTTGTTGAGTTGTTCCTTAGGGCAATCATTCCTGGACAAACTTCAGAAGTGAACTAAGGAGGATTATGACTGAAGGTAAACAGCTGGCTGATTGTAGGCAGGCAGAGGACAAAATGAAGAGTGGAAACATACTCTGCAGCTCCCCTGGACTCGGCTTTGCGGTGTGCGTGTGTGTATGTGTAGCCATAATAACCAGAGTCCACTGAGAAACCAGCTTATGAGTTTCAGTGCAGCCACTGCTGACTTTTTGCAGTCTACTTTGCCTGCAGTTACACCACACATTTTAAAACACCAAACAGTATTTATGTATTGAGTAGTATTGTTAATAGTAAAGAAAGGCATTCATCAGTTAATTTTACATTCTGGGAGTAGGACTAGCTGTCTCCTAAGAGTACCAGACATCCTTTCTTCAGATGTTTCAGGTTACTGATTGATACCCTGTTGTGTAGCAGGAAAGTTAGCTCTGAACAGAAACACTCTCCTTCAGATGTATTAGGGAGTGCTATTTGGATTATATGTAGATGTGATTACATGATCAGTTAAAAACCTTGTGTGCCTTTGGTGGTCACCTGCAAGGATTCTTCCTGATGAGAACTGTCAGGCCCTGTTTTTCCCCTCGTGGGAATATTGTATTACTGCAGGGCATGCAAAGCTCCCAGTCTTTGACTTATTAGTGCCTTGATGTATAGATTCATGCAGCAGCAACTCAGACTTAAAAACAGGAATTCTTTCTTGGAAGAGTTCTCTTAATGTCCAGCTTAGAAAATATTCAGCATGCCTCACTGGTGATGCTTGCTGGTGAGTTGCTTTTCTGGTATTCCAAATCAAGATTTAGGTTTTCAGTGTTGCAGAGAACAGGAGGCTTGCAATTTACACTAAAATACTCTGCTTTAGCACTGTGGCAGTGACTCACATTGTGTTGCAGAAATATTGTATTTTGATTGAGCTGGAATACAGCAAGGTTTTAGCCAATCATTTGTATCGTCCTTATAGTTCTGTGTTGTAATTGGCTGCAGTGTTACTGTCTGGTACAGTTCTTCTGCTTTTTGATTGGCTGACATTTTAGCAGTCTGATTCATAGCGTTTAATTTGGAGTAATCATTAATAGGGCTGTGCAGACCTTTAGTTTGCGCAAAAAAAAAAAAAAAAGAACCTGCTTTTCCTGTGGAGTCAGCATTTGAGTTTTGTTTATCACTTGAAGGTAGGCTAAGGAGAGGACTTAATATCTGTTTAAATGTTAGAAAAAGCAAGTTTGCCCCATCGTTTCTGGGACAGAATACTGAGACATAAAACATCTGTGTGTTTTCCTCCCTGCTATGTGGTGGTCTTCTAGCATTGTCTTGAGCTCTGATTATAGAAATGCTGTTCCTCAGGAGACAGTTTAGGGGAAATACTTGGTAACTACTTACATGACTGCATCTATTCAGAACATCGTTTTATGGACAGAGTCCCTCTGGGAATCTTGAGTTACCAGTCTAGGTTACAATTCTCCTCCTGTGGCAGTTGGATGGAGTTTTGTTCTTACTGGTTAGCTTTTGGATTTTTGTTGTCACATGTTGAGAATCCTTGGAATAACAGCCAGAATGATTTCAGAACTACATTCAGGCTACGAACTTTCACTTAGGTCCCCAGTGGCCATGACCTGTACATCTGATTTTCTGATGCCAGGACGGCCACAGATCTGTTTTACTTTCGGAGTACTTGCTGCGCTGTGATGCCTTGTCCTTCTGTTGCAAATGAAGAAATTCACGTGGCTAGATCAAGAATAAGTTGGATTGTACTAGGGAGTTTTATTTTAGGGTACCTTATCACTTGAGGTCTGGTAAATTCTGACATCACAGGGGCTAACTTTCTGCACAGGTTTCACCTAAAAGTGCAGCCTCAGGTTTCACACAGAGAAGTGGAGATGGGTGTTTTTCAATTTTTGTGCTTGAGGTGAAAGCGTGGCAGTTTATTCAAATTAAAATACAATATGGCAACAAGTAACACTTTCAAATTCTGCCTTTTTATTTCACTTTTTTGTTTAATTAACCACAAATTAACCTGTATTAGCATGGAGACCTTTTAATCAACAGCTTAAAGAAACAATATTGAAAGTAGCCTATTTATTATCTTTGACACCTGTGGTATGTGGATTGAAATCTCAATGTAAATTTCCCTTGTAATGTAAATAAATGTAAATATGGCACAGGTCAGAACTTCCCACTCTTCTATTTGTAATAGTCCACTTGCGTAGACTGTGGGGTAAGCCAGCGGCGAGATTGCGTTGTGAGTAATGTAACAATGTAATTGTTTTTTTTACACTTCTAGTCTGTGTACATATTGTTGGGCAGTGCCGCTGCAGAACTGTTATTTACCTGTACAGCTTCTGCAGAAAACCAGACACACAGAAAAAAAAATGTTATTTTCTACAAATTGCATGTACAGAGAAACACCAGCGAAGCTGTTGTCCCTCAGAGATAAAGTTTGTAAATAAATTTAAAAAAAAGGAAAAAAATGCTTTTTGGAATCTGTGGGTTTGGGAGAATCTTGAATTTGGATACTTTTCATCTTGGAAGGTTATACTCCTCTGAATCTTTAGGTTATAAAGAGGTCCAGCAAGAAAGTAACCAAGACCTACTGTAAATATGTTAAAGCCCTTTCAGATCAGTCCCAGGTTTCCCTGAGCTATCAAGCTAGCAGAGAGCAAATACATTCTCTGTGCTGGAGCAACCAAGACAATAAATGGAATGGAGGAGTGGCCTAGGGTCTTGATATCCAGAGGTGGGCTGGTTCAAATCCCACTTCTGCTCCTTGCAAGTCACTTAACCCTCCATTGCCTCAGCTACAAACTTAGATTGTGAGTCCTCCTGGGACAGGGAAATACCCAGTGTACCTGAATGTAACTCATCTTGAGCTACTACTGGAAAAACTGTGAGCAAAATCCAAATAAAATGTAGCACATTCCTTACTTGTATCATAAGTATCAACCAACATATATTCAAATTTAAGATTTGATTAGTCACCTTTTCAAATCCATTCTTAAGGCACCTAATTTCAGATATAGTCCCCTGCCTCAGAGGGCATGCTAGCTAAGTTTGTATTTGAGACAATATAAAGTTAAGTGACTTGCCTAAGGGCGCACAAGGAACATCAGTGGCTGAAGCAGGATTCAAACTCTGACTTTTCTAGCTCTGAGCCCATTGCTGTAATCACCTGGCCACTCTTCTGATTCTTCAGACAATGGAACTGGGTTCTGCAAAAGTTATTGATATCCGCTTCGTCTGGTGGGTCAGTGATCAGACTCTACAGGCATCCAGTTCTAGTCGTCTTACACTACCTGTAAACCATTGCTGAAAAACAGAAAACATTTATTCCTTAGCACCCAAACTAAATCAGTCAGAACCAATGGATGGAGACAGAAACAAAATAGTTCTGTGTGATTCGCCCCTTAACAGTACTGTGTACCTTAGAATGCTCAGTATTTTCTCTGTCTCTATCGGATGGTTGCAGACAACACCGTTCAGCTTCTGGACCGTTGACTGAGATAGTTCTGAGCCCAATTGTCAGCTGTGTTTCATTGAGCGTGGGGGTTGGGGTTTCTTTCTAAAACGTTGGATTTGAAGAAGTTTGTCTGGTACAGAGGTATAATTCAGAAGTCTGTGAGTTCCTGCTACCACCTTCTTTCCCACTAATCATGAAGGAAAAGAGCTGGGGTGTGAGGAAAAAGCTTTGGTGGTTTATTGGACCTCCATATCCTTTCCTCTGTATCCCCCTATCCCTTTGCTCGGTTTTTACTCCTCAAGTTGCTTCACTGGCTCCCTATCCGCTTCCGCATACAGTTCAAACTTCTCCTTTTGGACCTACAAGTGCATCCACTCCGCAGCTCCTCAGTACCTTTCCGCTCTCATCTCTCCCTACACTCCCCCCCCCCCCCCCCGTGAACTCCATTCGCTGGGTAAATGTCTCCTGTCGTCCCCCTTATCCCCCACTGCTAACTCCCGGCTCCGTTCCTTCTATCTCGCTGCTCCCTATGCCTGGAATAGACTCCCTGAGCCAGTACGTCAGGCTCAGTCTCTGGCTGTCTTCAAGTCTAGGCTTAAAGCCCACCTCTTTGCTACTGCTTTCGACTCCTAACCATGACTCTCTTACTCAACACCCTCACTTATCACCCCTACCACTGCAATTTCCCCACTCCTAGCTGTCTGTTCGTCTGTCCAATTTAGATTGTAAGCTCTGTTGAGCAGGGACTGTTTTTTCATGTTAATTTGTACAGCACTGCGTAAATCTAGTAGCACTATAGAAGTGTTTAATAGTAGTAGTAGTAGTTTAGGGGCAGCTGAAGTCTGGACAAGGATGTCTTCTTTGATGCTGAAAACTAAGCACGGAGGAGCCAGTTTTGATACATTTTCTGGTGTTCAATTAGAGTTCACTGAGTCTCATCTCTCTCCTCCCCCCCACCCCCCTCTTGCTTACCTCCCTCCTCCTCTTTTGGCTGTGGTAAAATGTATTTTATCACTCCTTTATTTGCTTTGCAGTGTGAAAAAGAAAACCTGGAAGATTAGCTCTGTATATGAGAAACAATATTAAAGCAACTGAAATGCAGGGGGCCTGGGGGAAAGGAAGAAGTAATATGGATCACCTTGAAAAGAGAAGATGGAACCTCTATCCACATGGGTGTCGTCAACAGACCAGACCTCCGACACAAATATAGAAGCTTCACAAAGATCTGGCTGTACTTTATTTCTTATTGGTCACAAGCATTTCCATACTGAGTTCAGCGCGACTTACATCAGGTATATTGTTACATTTTAGTCTTGAGACATTTCAAGAGAAAAAGACATTTTAGGCTGGAAGTATTCCAAGAAAAAATGACATGGGGGTGCTGTCATTTTTGTAGGTATCCAAAAGTTGTGAATGAAATGAGAGGTCTGTTGCTGGGAAAGTTCAGCCTGCCAGATGCAGATTGCAAAGTCCCATCTATGGAACTGGAAAGAAGTAGATAGATCATGGATACCTTTCATTCTCCGAGGACAAGCAGGCTGCTTGTTCTCACTGATGGGTGACGTCCACGGCATCCCCTCCAATCGGAATCTTCACTAGCAAAGACTTTTGCTAGCCCTCGTGCACCCATGCGCAACCATCTTTCCGACCAAACCAGCTAGTGTTCGTCAGTCTTCTTTTGTCCGCGCTCGGGACGGTCGTGTTTTGCCGTTGTTTCGTGCCCCTCAGAAGACCTCGCGCGTCTTCCGTGTTTCTATTTTCTGTGTTTGTTTAAAAAAAAAAAGAGAGGAAGGTTCCCCTTTTTCCCGTATTTCTAGTTTTTTCCCAGCGTAAGTTTCCTTTCACTTTCGGGAGCGGCCTTGTTTGGCCGCCCGTACGGGTTTTTTCTCCCTTTTTTCTCGGTGCCTATTGTCATCATCGCGAATTTTGATTTCGCCGGCGCGATTTTTCCACCCATGTCATCGAAGCCTTCCAGCGGCTTCAAGAAGTGCACCCAGTGTGCCCGGATAATCTCGCTCACTGATAGGCACGCTTCGTGTCTTCAGTGTCTCGGGGCTCAGCACTGCCCGCAGGCCTGTAGTCTTTGTGCTCTTTTGCAAAAGAGGACTCGGGTAGTGAGATTAGCCCAGTGGAACGTTCTGTTCTCCGGCGCTTCAACAGCAACAACATCTCGGGATTCGTCGGGTGCATCGGCGTCGGCAGCACCGAAGTCTTCGGGGATCGCATCGGCGTCGACGGTACCGAGGCGTCCTCCTCTTGCATCGTCGGTACTGAGACTTCGAAAGAGTGCGTCGACGTCGGTGGTACCGGGACCCCCGCTGGTGTTGATGTCGGACGGTGGTGGTTCGTCTGGAGTGCAGGTGAGGGCTGTCCATTCCCCTGATGGTGGCGGTGAGCCTTCGGGTAGGTCTCCTCCTGCCCTGAGGGCTCCTGCGGTACAGCTCCCCCGGGTTCGACCTTCTTCGGCCCCGGCCCCGAGGAAGCGACGTCTGGATTCAACGTCCTCCTCATCGGTACTGGGGAGCTCTGGTGACATGCTTCGCTCGAAGAAGTCAAAGAAGCATTGTCACCAGTCACCTTCCCGACTTGGTACCGGGAGCTCTGGGTCGCCGAGGGATTCGGCACCCAGCAGGCATCGGCACCGGGAGGACCGCTCACCCTCCATCCAGGAGGTGTCTGTGCGCTCTACCCCGGACAGCCCAGTACCGCCTTCGTGCCCGGAACAGGTTCTGACCTCGACGCCTGCACCGGCTTCTCAGTCTTTCTCCACAGCCGCTCTGCACGAGAGTCTCTGGGCCGTTCTTCCTGGCATCCTGGAAGAGCTGTTGCGCCCTTCTCCGGTACCGGGGGTGCCTGCGCCACCGGTGCCGTCGAGTGAGGCGACAGCTGGCTCTTTGCCCGGGGTGAGGTCCCTGGTACGGCTTGGAGTCCACCTCTCGACGCTCCCACCATGGCCGTGTTTCCACGGAATCGAGACGGGTGCGGCTTCAGACACAGGTTCGTGAACTTGTGTCTGATACCGATGACGAGGCCTCGTGGGAGGCAGAGGAAGACATCAGATATTTCTCTGACGAGGAGTCTGATGGCCTTCCTTCTGATCCCACTCCCTCCCCTGAAAGTCAGCTTTCTCCTCCCGAGAGTCTGTCTTTCTCGGCCTTTGTCTGGGAGATGTCTACGGCCATCCCCTTCCCGGTGGTCGTGGAGGATGAGCCAAGGGCTTAGATGTTTGAGCTCTTGGACTATCCTTCTCCACCTAAGGGAAGCGTCCACAGTACCCATGCATCATGTCCTGAAAAAGACATTGCTGGTGAACTGGACCAAGCCACTAACTAATCCCCACATTCCCAAGAAGATAGAATCCCAGTATCGGATCCATGGGGCACCCAGAGCTGATGCGCACTCAGTTGCCTCACGACTCTGGTGTGGTGGATCTGGCCCTGAAGAAGGCTAAGAGTTCTAGGGAACATGCTTCGGCGCCCCCGGGCAAGGACTCCAGAACCTTAGACTCCTTTGGGAGGAAGGCCTATCATTCTTCCATGCTTGTGGCCAAGATTCAATCATACCAGCGCTACACGAGCATCCACATGCGGAATAATGTGCGGAAGCTGGCGGACTTGGTGGACCAGCTCCCTTCGGAGCAAGCCAAGCCATTTCAGGAGGTGGTCAGGCAACTGAAGGCTTGTAGGAAATTCCTGGCCAGAGGGGTATTTGATACCTTTGATGTTGCGTCCAGGGCCTATGCTCAAGGTGTGGTGAGGCGCAGACTCTCATGGCTGTGTGCCTCCGACCTGGAGAATAGGATCTAGCAGCGGATTGCGGACTCCCCTTGCCGAGCAGATAACATTTTTGGGGAAAAAGTCGAACAGGTGGTAGAACAGCTCCACCAGCGGGATAACGCTTTCGACAACTTCTCCCGCCGGCAGCCTTCAGCATCTACCTCATCAGGTAGACGTTTTTATGGGGGAAGGAGGGCTGTTCCCTACTCTTCTGGTAAGCGTAGGTACAATCCTCCCTCTCGACAGTCTGCGGCCCAGGCTAAGCCTCAGCGCGCTCGCTCTCGTCAGCAGCGTGCGCCTCAGCAAGGCCCCACAGCTCCCCAGCAAAAGCAGGGGGCAAGCTTTTGACTGGCTCCAGCAGAGCATAGCCGATATCAAAGTGTCCGTGCCGGACGACCTGCTGGTCGGGGGGAGGTTGAAAGTTTTTCACCAAAGGTGTGGCCTCTTATAACCTCCGACCGTTGGGTTCTTCAAATAGTCCTGCAAGGATACGCCCTCAATTTGGCCTCCATGCCTCCAAATTGCCCACCAGGAGCTCAGTCTTTCAGCTTCCAGCACAAGCATGTACTTGCAGAGGAACTCTTCCGCCCTTCTCAGCGCCAATGCGGTCGAGCCCGTGCCACCGGAGCAGGATGGGCTGGGATTCTATTCCAGGTACTTCCTTGTGGAAAAGAAAACGGGGGATGCGTCCCATCCTAGACCTAAGGGCCCTGAACAAATATCTGGTCAAGGAAAAGTCCAGGATGCTTTCCCTGGGCACCCTTCTTCCCATGATTCAGGAAAAAGATTGGCTATGCTCTCTGGACTTAAAGGATGCTTACACGCATATTCTGATACTGCCAGCTCACAGACAGTATCTCCGATTTCGTCTGGGAACCCGGCACTTCCAGTACTGTGTGCTACCCTTTGGGCTCGCCTCTGCGCCCAGGGTGTTCACGAAGTGCCTGGCTGTGGTAGCAGCAGCGCTCCGCAGACTTGGAGTGCACGTGTTCCCTTATCTCGACGATTGGCTGGTGAAGAACACATCCGAGGCAGGAGCTCTACAGTCCATGCAGATGACTATTCGACTCCTGGAGCTGCTGGGGTTTGTGATAAATTATCCAAAGTCCCACCTTCTCCCAGTACAGAGACTCAAATTCATAGGAGCTCTGCTGGATTCTCGGACGGCTCATGCCTATCTTCCGGAGACAAGAGCAAACAATCGTCCCTCATCTCCCGGGTGCGAGCGTTCCAGCAGATCACAGCTCGGCAGATGTTGAGATTGCTCGGCCACATGGCCTCCACAGTTCATGTGACTCCCATGGCCTGTCTTCGCATGAGATCTGCTCAATGGACCCTAGCTTCCCAGTGGTTTCAGGCTGCTGGGGATCTAGAGGACGTGGTCCACCTGTCCTCGAGTTTTCTCGAATCCCTGCACTGGTGGACGATTTGGTCCAATTTGACTCTGGGACGCCCTTTCGAAATTTCTCAGCCGCAAAAAGTGCTGACTACAGATGCGTCTCTCCTGGGGTGGGGAGCTCATGTCGATGGGCTTCACACCCAGGGAAGCTGGTCCCTCCAGGAACAAGGTCTACAGATCAATCTCCTGGAGTTAGGAGTGGTCTGGAACGCTCTGAAGGCTTTCAGAGATCGGCTGTCCCACCAAATTATCCAAATTCAGACAGACAACCAGGTTGCCATTTACATACGTATGTATTACATCAACAAACAGGGGGGCACCGGATCTTGCCCCCTGTGTCAGGAAGCCGTCAGCATGTGGCTGTGGGCTCGCTGTTACGGCATGTTTCTCCAGGCCACATATCTGGCAGGCGTAAACAACAGTCTGGCCGACAGGTTGAGCAGGATTATGCAACCTCACGAGTGGTCGTTCAACTCCAGAGTACTGCGCCGGATCTTCCAAGTGTGGGGCACCCCCTTGGTAGATCTCTGCATCTCGAGCCAACCACAAGGTCCCTCAGTTCTGTTCCAGACTTCAGGCCCACGGCCGACTGGCATCGGATGCCTTCCTCCTGGATTGGGGGGAAGGCTGTGTGCTTATCCTCCCATACCTCTGGTGGGGAAGACTTTGTTGAAACTCAAGCAAGACCGAGGCACCATGATTCTGATTGCTCCTTTTTGGCCGTGTCAGATCTGGTTCCCTCTTCTTCTGGAGTTGTCCTCCGAAGAACCGTGGAGATTGGAGTGTTTTCCGACCCTCATCACCCAGAACGAAGGGGCGCTTCTGCATCCCAACCTCCAGTCTCTGGCTCTCACGGCCTGGATGTTGAGAGCGTAGACTTTGCCTCTTTGGGTCTGTTGGAGGGTGTCTCCCGTGTCTTGCTTGCTTCCAGGAAAGATTCCACTAAAAGGAGTTACTTCTTTTTATGGAGGAGGTTTGCCGTCTGATGTGACAGCAAGGCCTTAGATCCTCGCTCTTGTCCTACACAGACCCTGCTTGACTACCTTCTGCACTTGTCTGAGTCTGGTCTCAAGACCAACTCTGTAAGGGTTCACGTTAGCACAATCAGTGCATACCATTACCGTGTGGAAGGTAAGCCGATCTCAGGACAGCCTTTAGTTTGCTTTATGAGAGGTTTGCTTTTGTCAAAGCCCCCCATCAAACCTCCTACAGTGTCATGGGATCTCAATGTCGTCCTCACCCAGCTGATGAAACCTCCTTTTGAGTCACTGAATTCATGCCATCTGAAGTACTTGACCTGGAAGGTCATTTTCTTGGTGGCAGTTACTTCAGCTCGTAGAGTCAGTGAGCTTCAGGCCCTGGTAGCCCATGCTCCTTACACCAAATTTCATCATAATAGAGTAGTCCTCCGCACTCACCCTAAGTTCTTGCCGAAGGTGGTGTCTGAGTTCCATCTGAACCAGTCAATTGTCTTGCCAACATTCTTTCCCCGTCCTCATTCCTGCCCTGCTGAACGTCAGCTGCACACATTGGACTGCAAGAGAGTATTGGCCTTCTATCTGGAGCGGACACAGCCCAACAGACAGTCCGCCCAATTGTTTGTTTCTTTTGATCCCAACAGGAGGGGAGTGGCTGTGGGGAAACGCACCTTATCAAATTGGCTAGCAGACTGCATTTCCTTCACTTACGCCCAGGCTGGGCTGGCTCTTGAGGGTCATGTCACAGCTCATAATGTTAGAGCCATGGCAGCGTCAGTGGCCCACTTGAAGTCAGCCACTATTGAAGAGATCTGCAAGGCTGAGACGTGGTCTTCTGTCCACACATTCACATCTCATTACTGCCTGCAGCAGAATACCCGACGCGACAGTCGGTTCGGGCAGTCGGTGCTTCAGAATCTGTTTGGGGTTTGAATCCAACTCCACCCCCCCCCCCCCCCAGGCCCATTTTTTATTCTGTTCCAGGCTACACTCTCTGTTAGTTGGATAAGTTGTTAGGTCAATCTCAGTTATGTCCTCACCATTGCGAGGTCCAATTGACTGTGTTTGTTGTTTTGAGTGAGCCTGGGGGCTAGGGATACCCCATCAGTGAGAACAAGCAGCCTGTTTGTCCTCGGAGAAAGTGAATGCTACATACCTGTAGAAGGTATTCTCCGAGGACAGCAGGCTGATTGTTCTCACAAACCCGCCCGCCTCCCCTTTTGGAGTTGTGTCTTCCCTTGTTTTTGTCTTGCTACATACGGGACTGACGAACACGAGCCGGTTCAGGCGGGAAGACGGTCGCGCGAGGGCTAGCAAACGTCTTTGCTAGTGAAGATTCCGATTGGAGGGGATACCGTGGACGTCACCCATCAGTGAGAACAATCAGCCTGCTGTCCTCGGAGAATACCTTCTACAGGTATGTAGCATTCGCTAAGTGCTCTGTTCAGACAAATGACGATGAAACCCTTGAGGAAAGGGGCTATGCTGGCTCTGGTGCTTACATATGAGGAAAATGTGTCTAATGTTTGAGTTGGTGCCCACCTGGACAATAGTGATCATCAAATAGTTTGGTTTGATATAACAGCTAAAGCAGAGGGCAGCCACACCTGAGTCCTACAAGGAGAATATATAACCTTTCTAAGTCACCGCACCAGTCCAATCAATTATGAAAACCCTCCTGCTATAACTAACCCAATCACTCTCTTCCTTCTTCCCCCTTCCTTCCTTTCACACTACCAACTATATTTGTCTCCCTGATATGATAATGTTAACAAATCTATGTAAGCCACATTGAGCCTGCAAATAGGTGGGGGAATGTGGGATACAAATGCAATAAATAATAATAATAAACATGCTGACTTTTGTAAAATAGGGGAGTACCTGAAGAAAGAGCTGATGGGTTGGGATAAGAGAAATGGAAACACATAGTCCAAGTTGAAAAGGAGAATATCCTTATCACTTGCAACAGATGAATCCAGGAACAAGTGGGTTAAGTCCACCTACCAGCAGGTGGAAATAGAAAAACCGCAACCTAATACAATCAATGGTACTAAACCATTTAGATTACTGCAACAGCATCTATGCAGGCTGCAAAGATCAACTAATCAAGAAACTTCAGACTGCACAGAATATAGCAGCGAGACTGATCTTTGGAAAATCTAAATTCGAACCTGCCAGGCCCCTTCAATGAAAATTACATTGGCTTCCCATCAAGGAACGTATTGCCTTTAAGATTTGCACCTTGATTCACAGGGTCATGTATGGTGATGTTCCAGGATACATGCTAAATCTAATAGATCTACCACCCAGAAATAGTTCGTCTTTCCCGATCCTATTTGATGTTACATTATCCAGATTGGAATGACCTCAAATACAAATCTACCTACGCATCAAGCTTCTCCTTCATAGGAACTCAGCTATGGAATGCACTGCCTACACTCTTAAAATCAACTCAGAATCACTTAATCTTCAGGAAATTATTGAAGACCACCCTGTTCAAAAAGGCGTACCATCCAGACGTTACCAAACCGTCGTACCTGCAGGCAGTGGTTAGGAGACGATGCCAGCGCCCCGTCGTCGGGGTCCTTCTGCTGCCTGCCACGTCCCGCCTACTCTGATTCAACTTGCAGGACGCGACAGTCAAAGGACACCGTCCGTCACTGTCGGGAGACTCGGGAGTTGGGACCAAGCGATCTAATCCACAGTAAGCAAGGAAGCCAATTTGGTTAATCTCTGTTTTCACTCCCCCGCATAGCTGTCATCTCCTCTAGTACACTCAAACCAAAGGAAGCAAACCTATGAGCTGCTGCATCCACGTTGTCGTTCTTTACTGTTTGTCCATCTGTAATGTAACAAGTCTAAAGCTGTTTCAATTGGATAGGTAGTGCCTTAAAAGGTAGAGGTCAAATGTTTTTTTGTTTTTTACTTATTGGACAGCTTTTTAATTTATTTGAAAGCTTCCCATATAGGTATAAATATCATGAAATAACAATTGAATATCACTAAAACATCTTTAAAATTATTATAGCTGGTAGAAACTGCAATTTTAAACTCTGTATTTTGTGCTCATTTTTGTACACTAAAAAATAAAATAAATACACTGTATACAATACAGATGGCCAAATGTCAGTGAGGATATCCTGTTTCCTGATGGGTTCATCTTAACTACTGTTGTAATCTACCTTGGGAAGCCTGGTGTTATAAAGATGATGGAATATATCAGGGCTTTTTTTGAGGGGGTACTTGGGGGTACTGAGTACCGGCACCTTTTTCATTGTCTGCTAAAATTGACCCATGATCCTCAAGTTTTAATGAAAGAGCTCAGGCTCTACACAACAATTCTGCCTTGTCATAGGTTCTGTGACTGGTTGCAGGGGGCCTGGCTATTGTGGGGTGGGTCCCTCAGTGATCACCTCACCCCTGAAGGGTGGCCTAGCATTTGAGTACCGGCACCTATTTTGCTAGAAAAAAATGCAGGGTTAGATGGTGGGGAAAGGAAGGATAGAGCTGATGCTGGGCTATGAGGATGGATGGGGGGAAAAAGAAGGGAAGGGTAGGGCTGATGCTGCGCTATGGGGATGGATTTGGGGGGTAGGGAAGGGCAGAGAAGGGCTGATGCCATGCTACAGGACAATTTTTAATTTTTGGTCCTCTTTTCTGTAATTGATGAGGGTTGGTATGTATTCTGCATGTGACTGAGGTGACAGATTCTGCTGGCATGTAGTTTGTGTGGTATGAATCTGACATCTGAATTTTCCAATGGAATGTGTATTGCTGCTATGTATATTCACCTCTGCCTTTATAAAAGTACTGTTGTTGGTAAACGTGATCAGAATTGGTATTAAGGAGCTTCTTTGCAGCAGTAGCATAGCCACAGGTGGGCCTGGGTGGGCCAGGGCCCATCCACTTAGGGCTCAGGCCCACCCAACAGCAGCACATATTTAGTGCTAGCTAGTGGGGATCCTAAGCTTCGCCAGATGAAGACCTACCCCTGATGGTGCTGAAAACACTGCTTTCCACTTCAGCAGTCTAAGCTTCCTAAGCTGCTGATACTGGCCTCATCACATTGGGGGGGGGGGGGGGGGGAACACTTGGTGCCCACCCACTTCTTGACTAGGCCCACCCAAAATCTGCTATCTGGCTATGCCCCTGCTTTGCAGCCTTTAGTGTTACTTCACAAAGTACCTGGCAGTGAAGGGATTTTGTATTGCTATTATTGAGGTGCTACCAGAATTTGAATACATTTCTCCTATGTAATTATATTGCAGGATCATGCTATGTGTGTTGAGAAGTTTGCCGCTGTAGTAGACTTATGCATGGTCAATTTTAAGATATGGGATAATGTAATCATATTTAAAAATATCAATTTTTCCATTGAATATGTATGTGGTTATGTTGATTTAGGGCAGCTGTTCGACAGACTACTTAGAAATCCATTATCAAGGGCATTCTAAGGCATTATTTTGTAGTATCACAAGAAACACTACTATACACACAGTGCCCACCCATGTTAGCTCTGGGCCCACCCAAAATCTCAGGTCTGGCTACGCCACTGTTCCGCCATGAGGATTTTCCTTTATTTCTCAGGCGCTGCTTGCGGCTTCTCAGGCAGTCAACCCCAAGATGGCTAGTACCAGACGACCTTCTAAGGCCTTTCCGGTACATGAAGCTATTGAAGAGTTGATTTCGGCCCAGTGGGCAGATCTGGATGGGGGGCTGAAAGTGGCCAGGGCTATGGCCCGGCTGTATCCGGTTTCAGCGGACCGTTTAGAGCGGTTTGCTCTGCCTAGGGTGGATGCCCTGGTGACGGTGGTCACGAAGACTACTCTTCCAGTGGAAGGTGGTGTGGCACTTAAGGATATGCAAGACAGCTAGAGGCCTCTTTAAAACGTGACTTTGAGGTGGCCACTTTGACACTTAAGCTTCTGTTTGTAGTTCTTATGCGGCTAGAGCTTGTCTCAGTTGGCTACATTCTGTCATGGATTCGATTTCGATGTCTGATATGCCGGGAGCTCCTCAGATGTTGCTGATGGATATTGAAGTGGCGTACTTGGCGGATGCCTTGTATGATTTGGTCCGTGCTTCGGCCAAACTGTTTCCTCTCTGCGTCTTCTGTGGCTCCGTCATTGGGCCGCAGATATGGCCTCTAAGCAACAGCTCATTAAATTGCTTTTCCGAGGGAAATTGCTTCTTGGGGAAGACCTAGAAAAGATTGTTAAAGCTTTAGGGGATTCCAAATCTCAGCGTCTTCCGGAGGATAGACCCAAGTCTACTTCCAGGCAGGGAGCCTCGATGTCATGTTTCAGAGAGACGCAACGGTATCGCCCAGGGCGGTCCAATGCAGCCTTTCAGCGTCCTCGTTTTGGGCAGCGTTCTTCCTTTCGCAACGAGAAGCATCCGGCTGGACCCCCCCCCCTCAGGGGGCTTCTTCTCGGGCCTCCCAATGATGGGGCACAGCTCGGGAGGCGAGCAGATCGATGGTCGGCTTCCTCTGTGTCTTCCAGAGTGGGCCAGAATTACTTCGGACCAGTGGGTCCTCGAGGTGGTGCGAGAAGGTTACAAGCTAGAATTCTTCTCTCCTGTCATAGACTTTTTTCTGGAATCCTGCTGTGTATCGCGGGCCAAGAGGACAGCGGTTCTGCAGTGTTTGCGAGACCTGCTAAGGATAGGGGCTATCGTGCCTGTTCCTCCTCTCGAAAGGCGCACAGGTCGGTACTCCATCTTCTTTGTGGTTACAAAGAAGGGAAGGGCTTTTCGGCCTATTCTCGATCTCAGAAAAGTAAACCAGTTTTTGCGGGTTCGTCACTTCCGCATGGAAACATTAAGGGCAGTTATTGCTGCTGTTCAACCAGTCAAGTTTCTGACGGCTTTCGATTTGAGGGATGCTTACCTGCACATTCCCATTTGGCAGCCCCATCGGAGATTTCTCAGATTTGCGGTGCTGGGTCAGCACTTCCAGTTTCGGGCCCTTCCTTTCTGAATGGCCACTGCCCCACACACTTTTTCCAAGGTCATGGTGGTGGTGGCGGCGTTTCTGCGGAAGGAGGGAATTCGAGTGCATCCATATCTCGATGACTGGCTGATTCGGGCGACGACAGCAGAGGAGAGTCGAGTGGTCACCGACCAAGTGATTGCGGTGTTGCAATCCTTAGGTTGGGTGGTCAGTATGGACAAGTCATCTGGTTCCTACTCAAAGTCTAGAGTATCTTGGAGTGCAATTCTATATGAAGGTGTTTCTCCCCGAGGGGCAAAGGATCAAATTGCTTTCTCAGGTACGGGCCTTATTGAGTCGTCGCGCTCCCCGAGTGTGGGACTATGTTCAACTACTCGGTTCCATGACAGCGACCTTGGAGGTTATTCCATGGGCAAGGGCTCACATGCGGCCTCTTCAGAATTTCCTTTTGAGCAGATGGTTGCTGGATTATCAGTGACGCCTTTCTTGGTCAAGCCGGGCCAGGGACAGTCTTGCATGGTGGCTCCGGTCAGCCAATTTGCAGAAGGATGTTTCTCTGGCGTCTCCCAATTGGGTGGTAGTCATGACGGATGCCAGCCTTGCGGGCTGGGGAGCCCATTGTCTTCATTGAGTAGCCCAGGGACCGTGGACCCCTCTCGAAGCGACTTGGCCGATAAATTGTCTGGAGTTGCGAGCAGTCATGAATGCACTGCGGAGTTTTCAGGACCTTCTGCAGGGGCAGGCGGTTCGTGTATTCTCGGACAACACCACGACGGTGGCCTACATCAATCGGCAGGGGGGCACTCGCAGTCTTCCCTTGGCAGTGGAAGCGTCTCGTCTTCTAGTATGGGCGGAAGCGCATGTTCAGAGTCTGTCGGCAGTGCACATTGCGGGTCAAGACAATGTTCAAGCGGATTTTCTCAGCCGGACTCTTGGACGCAGCGGAATGGACGCTGTCAGACTCGACTTTTCGGCTGATCTGTCAACGTTGGGGAAGACCAGTAAGGGATCTCATGGCCATGGCTTGCAATGCCAAAGTTCCCCAGTTCTTCAGTCGCAAACGGCAGCCAGGATCCGCAGGATTGGACGCTGTTCTCCAGCCATGGCCGGAACAACAGCTACTGTATGTTTTTCCTCCGTGGACTCTGATAGGGAGAATTCTTTGCCGCATAGGGCGGCATCATGGGCCGGTCATTCTAGTGGCCCCAGCCTGGCCCCGACGGCCGTGGTAGGAAGAAGGGATTTTCAGGACCAGTCATTGCCACTCTTTTGGGGGCACGGAAGCAGTCTACTTCAGCAGCATACGCGCGAGTGTGGAAAGCTTTCTCGGCATGGTGTGCTTTGCGTGCTGAATCGCCTTTTTGGGCGGACATTCCGGTTATTCTGGAGTTCCTTCAGCATGGTCTTCAAAAGGGATTAGCATATAATACCCTTCGAGTGCAGGTGGCCGCGCTAGCTTGTTTTAGGGGCAAACTGGACGGTTCCTCTTTAGCAGCTCACTCTGATGTGGTCCGTTTCCTACGCGGGGCTCTTCGGCTTTGGCCTCCTCTGTGGCAGCCGTGCCCGGCGTGGCATTTGAATGTGGTACTGCGAGCCCTCCAGGCCCCACCGTTTGAGCCATTGAATAAGGTTTCTGAGAAGGATCTAACACTTAAGACAGTGTTTTTGGTGGCCATTGCTTCGGCTAGGAGGATTTCTGAAATTCAGCCTTTGTCTTGCAGAGATCCTTTTTTGCAGTTTTCTGAAGCAGGGGTGTCTATCCAGACGGTGCCGTCGTTTCTATGTAAAGTGGTTTCTGCTTTCTTTGTCAATCTGCTACAAGGGCGGGCGTCTCCAGTGGCCCTGAAGGTGCATTCTACTCGGGCACAGGCGGCAGCTTGGGCGGAGGCAGAGGCCTTATCTCTGGAAGAGATTTGTTGGGCGGCTACTTGGGCGTCCCGTCATACTTTTGCAAAGCATTACAGGCTAGACGTGTCTGCTTGGGAGGATGCAAGTTTGGGGGCGGGAGTGTTGGCGCGGGGATCATCGGCTTCCCACCCTACGTAAAGAATGCTTTGGTACATCCCACTAGTTCCTGGATTCATCTGCTGCAAGTAACATACATAGTAACATAGTAGATGACGGCAGAAAAAGACCTGCACAGTCCATCCAGTCTGCGCAACAAGAGAACTCGTGTGTGCTACTTTTTGTGTATACCCTACTTTGATTTGTACCTATGCTCTTCAGGGCACAGACAGTGTAAGGCTGCCCAGCACTATCCCTGCCTCCCAACCACCAGCCCCGCCTCCCAACCACCGACTCTGGCACAGACCGTATAAGTCTGCCCAGCACTATCCCCACCTCCCACCACCGGCTCTGGCACAGACTGTATAAGTCTGCCCTGCCTCCCACTAACGGCTCTGCTATCCAATCTCGGTTAAGCTCCTGAGGAAGGTAAAATTATGTTTTACCTGATAATTTTCTTTCCTTTTTAACGCAGCAGTTGAATCCAGGATCCCTCCTTAGTTCAGCCGACAGTTTTTTCATTTTCCGTGCAGTGTGGCTATTTTTTCCTTTTGGGTTCTCTTGCAGAGTTCAGACAGATTTGGGAACACGGAAAGGATTCCGATTTCTGGATCAAGTTGCAGTTATTTCGAAGTTCTTATTTGGTTCTCTGTTTTTCATAGTGAGGATGGTTTCTGCTTGTTATTGGTTTCATATTTTTGGCCTTGGCAAATGCTTACAAATGACATACTAACTGAGGAAGGAGCTGGCCGTCTAGCATCACTGCCTTTAGTTTGTTTATCTCTATCTCCACCTGCTGGTAGGCGGACTTAACCCACTAGTTCCTGGATTCATCTGCTGCTTTAAAGGAAAGAAAATTATCAGGTAAGATATAATTTTACCTTATACATAAAAATGGCAACAGACCTTTATGCAAGGAAAGTAAATAAAAGCAAGAGAAAAAGGAAACCTGTATGGTTCGCCAGGCAAGTGGCTAAGAAAATAAAGACAAAAGAGGTGGCGCTTATGAAATTCAAAAGAACCCAAGAAGGGGAACACAGAGAAGAATACTGGAGGAAACTGAAAGAAGTAAACAGAGAGATATGGCTGGCGAAAGCACAAGTGGAAGAACAAAAAACATAGTAACATAGTAGATGATGGCAGAAAAAGACCACGGTCCACCCAGTCTGCCCAACAAGATAAACTCACGTGCCATTTTTTGTGTATACCTTACCTTGATTTGTACCTGTCTTTTTCAGGGCACAGACCGTATAAGTCTGCCCAGCACTATCCCCACCTCCCAACCACCAGCCTTGCAAATGACTAGAAATGTAAGGATGGGTGACAATAATTTTTTTAGGTATATTAGTGAAAGACTAAAAATAGAATTATGAGATTGAAAGATACCATGAAACGCTATGTGGAAAGTGATGAAGAAAGCAGAGGTGCGAAACAAATACTTTTGTTCTGTGTTCACGGAAGTAAATCCTGGAGAAAAGACCATGGTCAGCTGACAAAGGTACATATGCGAATGGATTAGATATCACACAGCTCACAGAAGCAATTGTTTATGAATAACTTGAAAAACTGAAGGTGGACAAAGCCATTGAACCAGATGGTATCCATCCCAGGTTATTGTGGGAGCTCAGGGAGATTCTGGCAGATCCTTTTAAAAATTTGTTTAATAAATCTTTCCAGATGGGCGAGGTTCTACAGGATTGGAGAAGAGCAGATGTGATTCTTCTTAAAAGTGCTGACAGGAAAAATGGGAAACTACAGGCCAGTAACCCTCACTTCAGTGATAGGAAAAGTAATCAAAGTGCTTCTGAACAAAAGGATAGTGAATCTCCTGAAATCCAGAGAGTTCAAAATCTGAGGCAATATGGTTTTACCAAAGGTAAATCATGCCAAATGAATTTGATTTTTTTGACTGGGTGACCAGAGGATCGAGGACATATGCTAGATGTAGTCTACTTGGATTTCCACAAAGCCTTTTTTCACAGTTCCTTATAGGAGGCTCTTGAATAAACTTGGCAGGCTGAAGTTAGGATCCAAAGTGGTGAACTGGATTAGAAACTGGTTTACTGACAGAGGATGGTAGTTAATGGGATTCACTCAGGAGGAAAGAAAGGTGAGTAATGGATTGCCTCAAAGATCAGTGCTGGGGCCAATTCTATTCATTATGTTTGTGAGCAACATTGCTGAAGGGTTAGAAAGGGAAAATTTGCCTTTTTGGTGGGTGATAACAAAGATTTGCAACAGATTAGATACCCTGGAGAGAGCGGACAACATGAAAACTGATCTGTAAAAGAAAAATGGTTTTATGTTCGGCAGTTACAGTTTAATGAAAAGAAATGCAGAGTGGTGCATTTGGTGAGTAGAAATCCTAGGGAGCTGTATATTTTGGAGGTTGAAAGGCTGATATGCACAGACAGGGAGGAGGGACCTTGGCGTGATAATGTCTGAGGATCTTAAAATGACAAAACATTGTGACAAGGTAGTAGCCAAAAGGTTGCTAGGCTGCAAGGAGGGAGACGCATAACCAGTAGAAGAAAAGTGATGGTGTTGATGCTGCTGTACAAGTCATTGGTGAGGCCCCACTTAGAATGTTGTGTTCAAGTTTTGGAGGCCATATCTTGCTAAAGACATGAAGCAGTTCAGAGGAAAGTGATGGAAATGCTGTGAAGTTTGCGCCAAAATATGTGCGAGAAGAGAGTGGAAGACCTGAATGTGTATACTCTAGAGGGAAGGAGGGATAGGGAAGATGTGATACAGATGTTGAAATAGTTGCACACAGATCTTTTCCAGAGAGGGAAAATGGTAAAACTAGAGAACATGAATTGAGGTTGTGGGAAGGTAGACTTAGGAGCAACGTCCACTTTTTCATGGAGAGGGTAGTCAGTGCCTAGAATGCCCTCCCAAGGGAGGTGATGGAGACAAAAATGATGACTGCATAAATGTTGATGTGTTGTGATGCTTAGATGGCGACTCTGGCTGTGAGGAACTAAGGCCAGTGCCGGGCACATTTCTGCAGTCTGTGTCCCCATGTATGGCAAGACAGATTAGAATGTGCGGTAGGGGGCTTCAGCAGCAACTCCAGTAGCTGAACAGTGCTGGGTGGACTTCTGTGGTCTATGTCCCGTATAAGATAAAACAGATTGGGATAGTTTGGAGTGGACTTT
Organism: Microcaecilia unicolor; assembly: GCF_901765095.1. Lineage (NCBI taxonomy): Eukaryota > Metazoa > Chordata > Amphibia > Gymnophiona > Siphonopidae > Microcaecilia > Microcaecilia unicolor. The sequence goes on along the minus strand of NC_044035.1, from coordinate 356,696,101 downwards.
GACTGCAACTCCAGTAGATTAATTGTAAGGACAGTGCTGGGTGACTTCTACATTGTGTGTCCTGAAAATGGCAAAAAGAGATCAGGGTGAAGTATACATATTTTATACAACATTATTTGTTTAATCATGAATTGATAATGTGTGAGAATGTTGGGCAGACCAGATGGACCATTCAGGTCTTTGCAGTCACCTACTATGTTACCATCCGCTTAGAATGCACTGCATATATGGCTGCAGTTAGTTGTATTTTATCATTCCTTTATTTCACTTTGTGCATGGAGTTCCAGAATTCTATGGTGATTGTTAATAGTACCTCAGTTTAGAGTGCGATGCCCATGGGGCTGCAACTTTGGTGGGGGAAGTAGTGATGGAGTCTTACAGACTCAGTCTTTTAGTGATGTGGAGTAACTTGGCAAGACTAACCTGGCTGCTCTTTGGACACTGAAAATCAGGATGTCTTGAGTGCTTTAAAGAGTACATAAGTATTGCCACACTGGGACAGACCAAATGTCCATCAAGCCCAGCATCCTGTTTCCAACAGTGGCCAATCCAGATCACAAATACCTGGCAAGATCCCAAAAAAGTGCAATACTTTTTATTCTGCTTATCCCAGAAATAGGAGTGGATTTCCCCAAATCAATTTAATAATGGTCTATGGATTTTTCCTTTAGGAAGCCATCCAGACCGTTTTTTAAACCCCGCTAAGCTAACAGTCTTTACCACATTCTCTGGTAACGAATTCCAGAATTTAATAACATGTTGAGTGAAGAAAAATTTTCTCAGATTCATATTAAATTTACTACTTTGTAGCTTCATCACATGCTCCCTAATCCTCGTATTTTTGGAAAGAGTTAAACAATTCACATCTACCCGTTTTATATACCTCTATCACATCTCCCCTCAGCCGTATTTTCTCCAAGCTGAAGAGCCCTGGACACTTCAGCCTTATAGGGAAGTCCTCCCATCCCCTTTATCAGTTAAATTGGAGTGGCTGCTTTACAAATACAACGGGAAGGTCACAGATTCAACACTGGCTTGTGCATGGTAATGATTAACATTTGGTGTGGGGGGGGGGGGGGGGAGAGAAATCTACTATGTGCAGACTCTGCTTCAGTGGTTTTGGAAGAGCTGCACCTTTAGTTCACAGTCAAAATAAATCTGTTATTATTTTAGCCTTAATGGCATTCATTATGAGACTCGCTGATACAATTGTGCTCTTTGCATCGGCAGCCACCAAGAAACACCAAGTCCTCTGTGTTTGTTTTCTAGAAGAGCTACTTGTTAGCAGTCTGTTACTTTTCTTTGGGCTACAAGTAAGAAGTGAAGGGGGTCTTTTACTAAAACTTAGCTTGAGTTATCTGCAGCAGGGCCCATTTTTTTCACTGAGAGAAATGGCCATTTTAACCCACCCTCTGTTTTCTGTCAAATAACCAATTCCTAATCCACAATAGAACCTTGCCTCCTATCCCAATTTTCTCAAGAGTCTCTCATGAGGAACTTTGTCAAAAGCTTCCTGAAAATTTAGGTACTCTACATCAACTGGCTTACCTTTATCCACAGCTTTATTCATGCATTAAGCATATTGGTGAGGCAAGAATTCCCTTAGCTAAATCTGTGCAGACTCTGTCCAATTAAACCATGTTTATGTGTTCTGTAATTGTATTCTTGATAATAACTTACACTATTTTACCTGGCACTGAAGTCAGGCTTACTGGTCTGTAATTTCCCAGATCACCCCAGAACCCTTTTTTTAAATTGGCATTTTGGCCCCCCTCCAATCTGCAGGTACTACGGATGATTTTAATGATAGGTTACTAACAGCAGATCGGCAGTTTCATGTTTGAGTTCTTTAGTACCCTTTGATGCATGCCATCCGGTCCAGGTGATTTACAAGTTGTAAGTTTTGTTTTGTCATTAGAGTAATGGTTGACAGTATCAGGTAATATCGCTGAACTCGTCTCATGGTTTCCAGTATCATCTTTATGCTGATGACACTCAGCTATACCTCTCCACACCTGACATCACCGCGGTGACCCAGGCCAAGGTATCGGCCTGTTTATCCGACATCGCAGCATGGATGTCCAACCGCCACCTGAAGCTGAACATGTCCAAGACCGAGCTCCTCGTCTTTCCTCCCAAACCCACTACTCCTCTTCCTCCACTCTCTATCTCTGTTGATAACACCCTCATCCTCCCCGTCCCATCTGCCCGCAACCTCGGAGTCATCTTCGACTCCTCCCTCTCCTTCTCTGCGCATATCCAACAGACTGCCAAGACCTGTCGCTTCTTCCTCTTCAACATCAGCAAAATTCGCCCTTTCCTCTCTGAGCACACCACCAGAACTCTCGTCCACGCTCTCATTACCTCTCGCCTTGATTACTGCAACTTACTCCTCACCGGCCTCCCACTCAGCCATCTATCCCCCCTTCAATCAGTTTAGCACGCTGCTGCACGTCTTATATTCCGCCAAAACCGATATACTCATATCACCCCTCTCCTCAAATCACTTCATTGGCTTCCGATCAGATATCGCATACAATTCAAGCTCCTCCTCCTTACCTACAAGTGCACTCAGTCTGCGGCTCCTCACTACCTCTCCACCCTCATCTTCCCCTATGTTCCCGCCCGTAACCTCCGCTCACAGGACAAAGCCCTTTTCTCAGTACCCTTCTCCACCACTGCCAACTCCAGGCTCCGCTCATTCTGCCTTGCTTCACCCTATGCCTGGAACAATCTTCCTTTACCCATACGCCATGCCCCCTCTCTACCCATCTTCAAATCTCTGCTTAAAACTCACCTCTTCTATGCTGCCTTCGACGCCTAACCGCTCGAGATAGATAGAATGCCCCAATCTATCCACCCTATCAGATTAACTGTTCACTCGTCCTCTAGATTGTTCACTTGTCCTTAAATTGTTCTCTTGTCTTTAGATTGTAAGCTCTTTGAGCAGGGACCGTCCTTCTATGTTTAAATTGTACAGCGCTGCGTAACCCTAGTAGCGCTTTAGAAATGCTAGTTAGTAGTAGTAGTAGGTAGCTTCTAGGGTGTTCCAGATCCAAAGCTTCTACATCTGCATTTCTTCTTTCCATTTATCTTCAAACGTTCTGGGTCAACGTCATCAAAGCTGGTGATTGTTAGGGTCTTAGAGCTCTAAGGATTTGCATGACTTTGGTCATCTTCATATTCCCTTCTTAGGAAAGACAAGATTCTGTTGACTTCCAGTTTATTCTCCCTTTTGAAAGCTTTTTTTTTTTTTTATTACCTTTTATTGGCCCTGCTTTGGGCAGTGCTAGGGGGTCATTTGCCATTTTCCAGATTGTTTCCTAGTTGGATGATGATCTTGATTGCCTCATATTCCTCTACCCCCTCCCCCACAAGGTCCCAAATCTACCATCTTCCACTTCTTCCCTGCCTCTGCCACCAGTGCCCTATCTCGGCCCAGGCCAGACATGCAAGCAGATTCAGCACTGATGCAAGGCTTATAAACAGAAGTCTGCACCAAAGTGCTGCCTCATACCCTCCCTACACACACACATGCAAGAAAGAATTCCTGTTTTGGAGGGAGGCAGGATGCAGCAATGCTTGAGCACTTAATCTGCTTGCAACTTCTGCTTAGATTCTTATTTTTTCCCAGGTTAAGGAATCCTTAGTGGGATTCTCTTATTTTATTATTATTTATTTTATTACATTTGTACCCCACACTTTCCCACTCATGGCAGGCTCAATGCGGCAGGCGATGGAGGGTTAAGTGACTTGCCCAGAGTCACAAGGAGCTGCCTGTGCCAGGAATCGAACTCAGTTCCTCAGTTCCCCAGGACCAAAGTCCACCACCCTAACCACTAGGCCACTCCTCCACTCTTCTGTTCTTCCATTCTTATTCATGTAATCCTGCACCTGGCAACACTTTCCTGCTAGTGGGCTACCAACCGGTTTCAGTGGCTATAATTAATTTACAGATCAGTTTTCATGTTGTCCACTCTCTCCAAGGTATCTACTCTGTTGCAAATCTTGGTGTTATCACCCACTAAAAGGCAAATTTTCCCTTTCTAACCCTTCAGCAATGTTGCTCACAAATATAATGAATAGAATTGGCCCCAGCTTTCCTAGCTGAGCAACTGTTGTCCTGCCTTTCTTGCTCCCTTCTATGTTTTTGGTATTTCAGTCCAGAAACTCTTCCTTATGGCAATGATTTCTGTTTGTTCCTTTTAGTCTATTCTGTGGATGTCGTCGTTTCTCATGGACCTTGACATGATGTATTATGTATCATGCATCTCCTTGCTTAGGGGAAGTACTGCATATTGATAGAGTCCATGCCTACCTGGTTGGTAGATGTATTGGCTGAGTGTGGTGCTTTGATTCAACTATTGACCAGTTCTATGGATTTGAGTGCCATTGCTTGGCATTCGTAATACTGAGCAATCTATGGCTGCACAGTCCCCTTTAAGGGCAAAGCACATGGAACTACTTTCTTTTTCTGTCTCCATCCGCTGGCTGACAGGACTGGGTAGGAGATAGAGGAAATGCTAGATGGAGGGCAGGGAGTGGAAAGGGGAATGCAGGCTACTTTGGGGAGAGGATAGAGAGGGGAGAAGTGCAGTAGCAGACCAAGGGTGAGGCGGTGGGTGCAGTCCGCCCCAGGTGTAGGCAGTAAGGGGGTGCACTGAGCAGTCATGCAGCTGTTGGCTCTGCCCATCCCCTGCCCCCTCTGTCAACTTCCTGTTTGGGGGCAAGGGAGCAGCAGAGATGACAGTCTTGTGACTTGCTTGGTGCGCCCCCTTTACTGCTTGGAGAGAGGGAGGGCAGGGGGATGCACCTGGAGGAGGGGGTGCTCCATCGTAGGTGGCAACCAAGCTAGGTAAGCCACTAGGGTAGTGGGATGCTAGCCACCTGGGGTAGGAGGGTAAGGCGGGAGATGCTGAACTATGGAGGGTTAGGGAATGGAAAGGGAGATGCTGGACTATAGGGGATTAGGGCCTCGAGTTGCACCAGGGAAGGGTGGTACACACCTGAAAATCTGCCTAGGGTGTCAGATACCCTTGGGCTAGCCCAGTAAGACCCTAACTGATTGCCTAAATGTCACAAATGCATGTCTATTAACCCCGGTTACTCCTTTGGAGCACTTTAACAAATTTTGGCTTGATAATTGCAAACTGATTCTAGTAAAATGTGCAGTCTATTAAAATAGAGTGTCAGTGCCTTGAATGGGTTGATCAAAGTGAGCAAGAAAAACTGAGCAGACTGGAAGAGCTGATTGGGCTTACCTTCTGTTAATATTGTCCTTTGCCTGTAATTCTGCTATCTGACCACATTGTGTCGCCATCTCTCCACAGAGCTACAGCTAAGAGTACCCACTGGAAAAGCCACAGTTGTATCTGTTAACATGTGTTGCCAGAGAAATGCATTTAGAGCAGTGGTCTCCAACCTTTTTAATGTAGAGGGCTGCAAAGTGGACAAGAGAAAACTCCAGGGGCTGCCAAAAATCGGCTTATATATGTAATTTAATAATACTAATTTTGATTCTACAAGATTATATTTTTTAAACACTCACTTTATTTTGGCTTATTAACAGTTGCAAAACCCTGAATAATACAAGGCCCAGCAATACATTCTCCAAACTACATCCCTCATCTACATGTCCTTAACTAAATGCAGCCCCCAAAGCCAAACGCAGCAGTTTAGGTGGAATCTCACTAGCAAGTCCAACAAGCACAATATTGACTCCTCTTTGCTGCTGGTGGAGACAAGGATGAGATTTGAACCCAGGAATGCAGGGGACATGCATAGAAGATCTCCAAGTGGCAGGAAGGGATTGAAGAGCTGAACAGTTGGTTTGGTTTAGCAGACTGGAAAGGTGAATGCAGCTATCTCCTTTCCTGCCCAATTATTTCTAATTCTAACTGTTATCAATAGAAATCAAACAAAATAAAACATGGAAAAGAAAATAAGATGATACCTTTTTTATTGGACATCCTATATAATAATTCTCACCTCCAACGTTCTAATGTGCCTGGTACCGTGGCTCCCTCGGAGATGGTCTGCTAGGCAGTTTAGAATGCACTGATGTCCGTGATGTCACTGACAGCTGATTCCAAGGCAAGGGGAGGAGTAACTCCTCCCCTGCCTACCAATCAGCTCTCAGTGCCCCCCCCCCTCAGCACAACACCCAAGCCCCTCGGCCCCGCCGCAGCAGCCAAGCCCCTACCCCCCCTCGACGCATCACCCAAGACCCTCCCCCAGGCGCATCACCAAAGCCCCTACCCCCCCTCTCGGGCACATCAACTCCCTCGCCACCTGCAGCCGCCAATACTAACGCTGTCCGGCCGCTGCTGCTTCTGTGGAGCAGCAGCGGCCGGTACAAAAAGAAAAAAGCCAAAAAAAAGATTTTTAACCTAAAATGCAGCTCCGTAGACAGCCATCTGGCATTGGCTGTCATCACTGCAGCTGCTCCTCCTCTCCCCTCCACGTCACTGCCCCTGCAGGAAGACCCCGGAGGAGTGCAGCAGCGTCAGAGGGGAGAGGAGGACCGGCTGCAGAGATGACAGCCAATGCCAGATGGCTGTCTACGGAGCCGTGTTTCAGGTTTAAAATCTTTTTTTGACTTTTTTCTTTTTGTACCGACCGCTGCTGCTCAACAGGAGACACAGCAGCGGCCGGACAACGTTAGTATTGGCGGCTGCGTGTGGCGAGGGGGGGTAGGGGCTTGGGTGATGTGCCGAGGGGGGAGGGGAGGGTCGCTGGACATGGGTGGCTGCAGGGGGAGAGGAGGGTCGCTGGACATGGATGGCTGTGGGGGGCAGGGAAGAGGGAGGTGGGGTGGGGGTCCTGAGACCAGATGGGTGGCTGCAGGGGAGGGCAGGGGAGACAGAAGGGATGCTGCAGGGGGGGCAGGGGGAGAGGAGGGTCACTGGACATGGATGGCTGCAGGGGGGCAGGGGAGAGGAGGGTCGCTGGACATGGGTAGCTGCAGGGGGTTGCTGGACATGGGTGGCTGCAGGGGGGCAGGAGGAGAGGAGAGTTGCTGGACATGGGTGGCTTCAGGGGGAGCAGGGGAGAGAGGAGGGCCACTGCACATGCGTGGCTGCAGGGGCAGAGGAGGGTTGGTGGGGAGGGGGTCCTGAGACCAGATGGGTGGCTGCAGGGGGGGCAGGGGAGACAGGAAGGACGCTGCAGGGGGGGAAGATTACCTTGCTAGCGCCCGTTTCATTGCCTACCAAAACGGGCCTTTTATACTAGTAACTTAATAAATGTATTAAGTTATGTCCAATAAAAAAGGTATCATCTTATTTTCTTTTCCATGTTTTATTTGTTTGATTTCTATTGATAACCTTAAGAGTGGACTAACACGGCTACCACACTCCTCTACTTAATTCTAACTGATAAGCCGTTAATCACTATGACAGAAAAATTGAATTGGGTCACCTGAAGGAGGCAGGTGGAGAAAAGACCCTGTGAAACTGACTCGCATGTGTGGGCACGTCAATGTGACCATGCACGACATGCAGGCATAGTAACTTAGTAAATGACGGCAGATAAAGACCTGTTCGGTCCATCCGGTCTGCCCAACAAGAGAAACTCGTACATGGTATGTGATACTTTATATGTATACTTGAGTTTGATTTGGCCATGCAGATGTGACCTAGTGGAGCTTCATGGGGCCATTTCTCTACCCGCCTCCCGACATCCCTCGGGTGAAGTAGTTAAAATGTTCTGTCTGTGTTATGGGGCCGTAAAAATAGACTGCCACAGGCTTGTGTGTTGGAGACCACTGATTTAGAGGGTAATAGGACAACTACCACAGGTAAGCCTATTCTTTACAGAAAAGTAGATGCGTCCTTTCCTTGAACTACAATTGAAAACAGTATGAGTTAAATCTAAAATCCCTCCTCTTTTCTGTACGTAATACTAAGTGGCAGAGAACATGTGGTACATCTAGGCACAACCATTTACCACCAGCTCTATAGCTGATGCCTGTGCCTAGATCAGGGGTTCTCAGCCCAGTCCTCGGGACAGACCTAGCCAGTCGGGTCTTCAGGATACCCACAATGAATATGCATGAGAGAAATTTGCAAACATCTCATGCATATTCATTGTGGGTATTCTGAAAAGCTGATTCACTAGGTGTGTCCCGAGGACTGGGTTGAGATCCCCTGCTCGAAACGTGGCACATAGTTTTCCATTGATCATCATTCCTTAGCATCCAGGCTTTATCATCCTGACTAGTGGCTTGTATTCTTCCCTCTACCAGCAGATGGAGGTAGAGAAATTGACTTTTCCCAGTGACAACACTGATAAAGGGCTGGTGTCTGGGAAAACTGCAGGTTTCTCTACCGCAGGCTGACAGATTCTGCAGGCTGGTGCATTTGGGCCCTGAACTAGCTCCCAGCTGTGCAGGTTAAAGCCATACCGCTTCGATAAGCCTAACAGCCTGCTCCCAGGATCCCAGTTTACGGACTAGAAACAGATCTAGTAGAGTGTGGAGCCCCAGTTCACCTACTCATTCCCCATGGGGCCCTTGCCACAAGGGGTGTCAGTCCTCATCCCCTTTCTATGCCCTTCCATACCCCCTGACTCCTTGCAGCTCCCTGCCCAAAAACAAAACAGAACTTGCTTAAGCAGTACGAGTTAAAGGCCCACACCAGAGAGGCCACACCAGAGAGCCGGGCAGAAGCCACAGTTGGTTCCGAGTGTGTAGGCAGGCTCGTGTGCACCTGCAGACCAAGGCATAAAGCAATTGAATTGGATATGGAACTGGAATGATATTCAGGAGTCTGAGGTCTTCTCCCACACCACCTTCCCCTCTCTGGTTCACTGCTGTGTGCCTCTTTCTCCTGAAAAAAAGTGGATGGGAAGTTGCTTCCTCACCCCAAGGCAACTTCAGAGTGTCTAGGCTGAAGCACCAGTTTAGCCCACACACTTCTGGAGGCAGAGAGTTCGGACGAATCCCAGTTCCCTCTCCCTTCCCCTAGCACTCAACCAAAAGCAAAGCTGGAGAGATTCCCCAGTTTGAGCTGTGGCCTGTGTGATGTACATGGTGTAAAAGCTAGCATGGTGTAAAGAATACTGGGTCCGTTACATATCTCTATTAGTGAAATGGGAAAGTTCATAAAAGCTACATGCCTCCCCTCAAGCACAGCAGAGCCTTCATATCTCCAGCTCTCTACTGACTTAATATTTCAGCAAATGATGTCACATGCATGTCAGAGCTCCTCTCTCCTCCCCACTCCACCCCAACTAGGGGGGGGGGGGGCAATAGTGGAAATAGATATACAAGTGAAGCTTCCTAGAGTGCCTTTAAGGCCTGATTAGGCTTGTGATGCATGAAAAAAAAATGTGCCTGAAAATAACTTTTTTGAAAATACTGGGTGACCTGCTTTGACCCTTTCCCAGACCTAATCTGTGTCCCTGCATGGAAGGAACCACAGTTTGCCTTTGACAATGTTTGACAGTGCTAGATCATTTTACTGATTACAGCAAGGGGAGGAGGAGTGCACCAGCTTAACAGAGAGTAATTGCTGCCTCAGAAAGGGATCCTGGGTCAGTGAGGAGGAGGTGTGAGAGCAAGATGCTGGTGACCCTAATTTTCTAAGGCATGATCTCTGGGTAGTTCTCAAATGAGTCATCAGTGGTGTTATTCTGTACCAGGGTCCTATATTCTTGGGTGGTCATCCAGCCTGCAAGTCGCCCACTTTCTTGGTACCGCATATAGTTTAAGCTTCTCCTTTTAACCTACAAATGCACTCTATCTACAGCCCCTCCCTACCTCTCTACCCTCATCTCCCCTTACATTCCTACTTGTAACCTCTGTTCTCAAGATAAATCCCTCCTTTCAGTACCCTTCTCCACCACCGCCAACTCCAGGCTCCGCCCTTTCTGTCTCGCCTCACCCCATGTCTGGAATAAACTCCCTGAGCCCATACGCCAGGCCCCCTCCCTGCCCATCTTCAAAGCCTTGCTCAAAGCCCACCTCTTCAATGTCACCTTCGGCACCTAACCATTATACCTCTATTCAGGAAATCTAGACTGCCCCTACTTGACATTTCACCCATTAGATTGTAAGCTCCTTGGAGCAGGGACTGTCCTTTTATTAATCTGTACAGCGCTGCATAACCCTAGTAGCGCTCTAGAAATGTTAAGTAGTAGTAGTACTTATGTCTGGGTCTGGAAGGTTTTTGAGGAATGATGAAAATAGTGCCCCTTCTCTTTATAGAAGGCTCAGATCCCGGAGGTCGTCAGCTTTCTGCAGCAGGGAGTCCACTAGAGATTAGCACTGTTCAGCTGCTGGCCCTCTCCCATTACTGGGATAAGGTTCTGAGGCTTCCCCTGGCAGCCCATGAGATGTTGCATGTTTTTTTAAGGGGGGGGGGGGTCCCTCCTGGGATTTGAATTTAGTGCTGAACATTCTCCTGGGAGCTCCCTATGAGCCTCTGAGGTCAGTCTCGATTAAAGATCTCACTTTCAAGATGGTCTTTTTGGTGGTGATTGCTTCAGTCGAGAGAGTATCCAGAGCTATAGGTTCTATCCTGTCGGGACCAATTCATCCTCTTGTGAAGGATCTTATGTCTACCTGCTCTGTTCCTTTCTTAAAGTGATTTCTCCCCTCCATGTCAACCAGGGGGTGTGCTTGCCCTCCTTTGGGGGTTGGGTTTCAAATTCGAGAGACAGGAGGTGCCACAAACTGAACATCATCCAAGGAGTTATTCTTCATTGTTTGCCTTTCATCTCTCTGATCATCTGGTTGTCTTTTTCCATGCCCACAAAAGGTCCAGGTAACATCCAAAGCACCATCATGTGCTGGATAAAGGCGGCCATTGAGCTTGCCTGTATTTGCAGTAACAAATTAGTGCCTTCTGGTCTGAGTGCATGTGGCTCAGGCTTAGGGTTACCATATGCAGGGCTGCCGAGAGGGGGAAGCAGGAGGGACAAAATTCCATGGGCCTGGCGCCGGAGTCTCCTCCTGCTCCCAGGCCACCAGCGCTGCAGTCCCCCGTCTCACCTGCCCGCCTTCGTCTCCATTGACAGACCCCCTCCATCCGCCACCGGGCCCCCGGCATTCAAATCGGCAGTGCCTCACCTCCATATGAAAGCGGCAGATCACCTCCCTTCGGGCCCTCCCTCACTGTGTCCCACCCTCGTCTGAGGTAACATCCTGTTTCCGCGAGGGCGAGGCACAGTGAGGGAGGGCCCAAAGGGAGGCGATCTGCCGCTTTCACACGAAGGTGAGGCCTGGCGCTGCCGATTTGAATGCAGGGGGTCCGGTGGGAGATGGAGGGGGGGCTGTGGGTGGAGAGAGGGGACTATGGTGCCGGCAGCCTGCAAGCAGGAGAGGGAGGTGATTTGGGTGGGGGCGGCGGCGGCACTGGCTGCCCCGGTCTTGGCTCAGTCTCTCGGCGGCCCTGACTTCTTCAGATATATCCTCCAGGTTTTTGAATTTTTAGGAGAATATCCTCTTTTTCTTTTATGTGCTTATGACCAACACACCTACCCACATAATGAGAGAAACCATCTGGGGCTTATTAGTCAGTCTGGGCACATGGGGGCGCTAAAGAGAGAGCAAGGCATTGCTGATCTCCATGCTGGTTGAATCTGTCAAAGGAATTTTGTTTGTGCAGCACAACTAAAAGCATATGTCATGCAAAGACTTTCACATGTATCTGAGAAGCCAGACAAAATTGTTGAAGGATATTTGCTCTTCTGATAAGTACCCTTGGGTTCAGACTCAGTCAAGCTCAAATCCGGAAGTTTTTGAAAAGTAGATTATCTACTGCTGTACTGTAAGTCAGTCACTGTTTAATGTGTGTTCATTAACTAAAAGCCATTTACACTTTGCTACAATTAAGTATTTCTTTAGCAACCATTTAATTTTTTTCTGTCCTTTTTTTTTTGTCTCCACAAATATGATAACCCTAACTCATGCTGAGATGATGTTTTGGGCAGAGGCTCAAGGATATCTGTAAGGCTGTAACTTGGTCAGTTCTCCCTTCTTTTGTGAAGCATTACAGATTGGATGTGCTAGCCAGAGCCCAGTCAGATTTTGGCAGAGCCGTCATTCAGGGGGGACCTTGTCTTCCCCCACCCAGTGAGTTTCTGCTTGGGTATATCCCAGTAATCAGAATGTAGTAAAAGCAGTTAGCTTAGCGGGGTTTAAAAAAGGTTTGGATGGCTTCCTAAAGGAAAAGTCCATTATTAAAATGGGGAAAATCCACTGCTTATTTCTAGAATAAGCAGCATAAAATGTACTGTACTTTTTTGGGATCTTGCCATATACTTGTGACCTGGATTAGCCATTGTTAGAAACAGAATGCTGGGCTTAATGGACCTTTGGTCTGTCCCAGTATGGCATTACTTATGTAGAATGATGCAGCCTGGAAGCTAAGGAAGGTGAAACAGTCGTACCTGTTAATTTCCTTTTCTTTAGTCTGTATAATTCTGAGACACCCCCTCCTCCCTTTTTTTTTTTTTTTTAGAAAACTTCATTTGACAGGACTCATGAGAATCTGTCTTTCTCTCTAGCAGTGTTCAAAAAAAGAGAGGTCAACTTTCTGCTGTTTTGGCAGAGGCATACTGGACTTTTCCAGAAAGCACCAGCTCTTGTGCTGGTGATGTCACTGTGAAAAGTCAGTTTCTCTACATCCAACTGCTGGTAGGCGGGGAATACAATCTAGTAGTCAGGATGATGCAGCTGGAATAAAGGAAAGGCAATTAACAGGTATGACTAAATGTTACCTTTATTCACCTATGGTCACTCTCACATGTGGATAAGTAGAATACCATCATTTATGCGTTGCTTTTCCATCTGTGGGACTCTTTTACTAAAGCTTAGCACATACAAACAGAATTAGTGCCCACTAAATGCTAAGAAGCCCATAGGTCAGCTTGGAGAAAAGGCAGCTGAGGGGAGATATGATAGAGGTCTATAAAATAATGAGTGGAGTTGAACAGGTGGATGTGAAGCATCTGTTCACGCTTTCCAAAAATACTAGGACTAGGGGGCATGCGATGAAACTACAGTGTAGTAAATTTAAAACAAATCGGAGAAAATGTTTCTTCACCCAACGCATAATTAAACTCTGGAATTCATTGCCGGAGAATGTGGTGAAGGCGGTTAGCTTGACACAGTTTAAAAAGGGGTTAGACGGTTTCCTAAAGGACAAGTCCATAAACCACTACTAAATGGACTTGGGAAAAATCCACAATTCCAGGAATAACATGTATAGAATGTTTGTACGTTTGGGAAGCTTGCCAGGTGCTCTTGGCCTGGATTGGCCGCTGTCGTGGACAGGATGCTGGGCTCGATGGACCCTTGGTCTTTTCCCAGTGTGGCATTACTTATGTACTTATCAAACATATAAACGGCGAGTGACCGACTCACTCGCAAATGCGCAGTAGAGACTTCCCTCTCTGTCCCGCCCCCACGTCAATATGTGATGACGAGGGCGGGACAGAGAGGGAAACTGCACCGCTGAGGTTGATACCGCACCCGCCCACCCGAGGTCACCGCTACTGTTACCCCCCCCCCCCCCCCCACACACACACCCACACCCGACCCGGGCCGGGCCCTCTCTCCGCTACTAAACTTATACATCCATTCGCCGGAACGCAGCATGCACATCAGCTGAGCTGCCATCGGCCTTCCTTCCCTGCCTGTGTCCCGCCCTCGCTGACGTTATGTCACAGGAGGGCGGGACACAGGCAGAGAAGGAAGGGCCGACGGCAGCTCAGCTGATGTGCGTGCTGCGTTCCAGCGAATGGATGTGTAAGTTTAGTAGCGGAGAGAGGGAGGGCCCGGGCCGGGTGGAGGGATGGCGGCGGCGACTCCGGGGGGGGGGGGGGGTAGTGGTGGCGACCTCGCGGGGAGGGAGGGAGGGGGAAGGAAGGAAGGAAAACCCCAATACCAGCCCGTTTTTACGGGCTCAACTGCTAGTGTAGGGTATAAAATGGGCTTTTAGCATTTAGTGCACGTCAAGCGTTAGTAAAAGGGCCCCAAAGTTAGCTCCTTCATTAATTTTGGATTCTGATGAGCTGAAGGGGGAGACATGACACTGCTGACCAGTTTGTGTCAATGACATTCAACCCCCCCAGCCCACCTTCAGACTTCATTGGGGTGTATCTTCAAGGTTGTGAGTATTTCCAAATGCATTCTCTTTTGTGTATTAAGACATGCCTTGTCCTTCAAGCATGTGGCTCCCCCCCCCCCCCCCCCCAAAAAAAAAAAAAAAATCCACTTTCCTGTTTCTGTCCTGAACTTGGGTAGAAAGGCTGAATAGTAGGAGGGGAAAAAAGACAATGGAGGCTGCCCCAGAGGTCTCCAGGGGCTTGGCCCCTGGACTTGCTGCCTTATACAATTTACTCCCTTAGATAAAAGGGAACACTTATAGAATACTACATAAGTATTGCCATACTGAGACAGACCAAAGGTCCGTCAAGCCCAGCATCCTGTTTCCAACACTGGCCAATCCAGGTTACAAATACCTACCTGGCAAGTTCCCAACATAGTACAATATATTTTATGCTTCTTATCCCAGAAAAAAGCAGTAGATTTTCTCCAAGTCCAGTTCAATAATGGTCTATGGACTTTTCCTTTAGGAAGCTGGCCAAACCTTTTTTAAACTCTGCTAAGCTAACTGCCTTTACCACATTCTTTGACAACGAATTCTAGAGTTTGATTACAAGTTGAGTGAAGAAATATTTTCTCCGATTCGTTTTAAATATACTACTTTGTAGCTTCATCGCATGCACCCCAGGCCTAGTATTTTTGGAAAGTGTAAACAGATGCTTCACGTCTACCCGTTCAGCTCCACTCATTATTTCATAGACCTCTATCATATCTCCCCTCCGCTGCCTTTTCTCCAAGCTGACTAGTTGTAGCCTATTCATAAGAAATTATGCTACTAGTCTCTCTTAGTCTGTCATTTTGATTTGTAGTGTATAATTTATTTTTACCTGATTTTGTTAAAGTAATCATTATTATAAACTTCTCTGTTGACCTGGCTGAAGGATGGTATAATTGCAAAGTGCAGAAACAAAAATAAATTCTGTAGTCCAGTAAGAGTATGATAAAGGGTCAAATTTTTCCACACTGAGGTGTTTCTACCACTGCCTGGTCAATATGTCACTGATATGTTGGGTTACAGAACTGTGAAACCATGGACTGTGACTGGCCAAGACCACAAGGAAAAGGTTGGAGACAGCTTACTTCAAGAGAACTGATAATGACGTTCCTTCAGAAACAACAGCCATTGTGCTCCCTTTACTCATGAGATGGGTTGTATCCTCGAGTCTACACTCTTTTTATGTTCAACAAAAGGGACACCACAACCTTTGGTTATAACCTACAAATTTTCAACTGTGAACCACAGGAGAAGCTACCTGTGCATGAAGATTTAATCTTATATATGCTGAATAATTCCAGAAGGACTTTCTACGTATAAAAACTAGTTTTAAACACACAAAGCTCAGTATGCAAACATTTCCATTACATATGCATAAATAATTATACTTTTGTGTGTGTGTGAAGTAGATGCTTCCTGGAGAAGGTGGAGCTTTGGGGTTTGCACATACATTTTGCAAAATGCAAAGTATACATGTATAACCTGTCAGACATCCTATGTTTATTTGCAACTAATCTGGAACAGGTGTAAATATAGACATGTGCTTTCCCACCACTGGTTGCACCTATTACAGTGATTTGAGAAGAGAAAATATGTGTTTCTTCCCATTTCTAAAATTGCTACTTTTTAGATGAATATTGGCCACATCCACTTATGTGGTGGGTTCCATGGAATGGTTTCCTATGGGAGTTGTTTGCTGAGAACGGCTATGAGGAGAGTCAGTGGCGTTCCTAGGGGCGCTGACACCCGGGGCGGATCGCCGATGTGCCCCGCCCCCCCCGGGTGCACGACGCTGGGGAGGGGGGGGGGGTGCTGCGCACCTGTCGGCTCTTCGTTTCCATGCTCCCTCTGCCCCGGAACAGGAAGTAACCTGTTCCGGGGCAGAAAGAGCAGGGAACCAGCGAGCCGACACCCCCCCAGCGCGTGCACCCGGGGCGGACCGCCCCACCGCCCCCCCCCCCTCCTACGCCACTGCCAAGGTCAGTCAGCAGCTGAGGTACACTGGTGTGCAACCGTTCAGGGCTTTGAAGGTCAAAGCTACAATTTTGAATGGGGCCAGTGAAAAGGCTGTATTGTACAATCATTTGAAATTTTGCAGAAATGTTCTGTATAAGTTATAGATAGCAGTCAAGTGTTTTGGAATTCCTAATGTAAAGCAAGTTGCAATAATACACGAGAGAAAGAGAAAGAAAGAATATCTTGACCTTTGCTAAATAAGGCCTGAGGGGAGGCAGGGCCGGTCTTAGCAACTGCGGGGCCCTGTGCAGACCAGTTCGCTGGGGCCCTCCGCCCTTTGTTGACAAGATATGTTTTAAACATTTTCTTTTATTTCAAATAAAGACAAATCAAGCAAAACTTGTATACAAAAACTAATTCAAACATGAAAAATGCTATACTAGGAAACCTTTGGGTTTAAAAAGCAAAACCATGTGCACGTAAGGACTAGATAAATGAATTAAAATGAATCCCCTTAATATGTAATACTTGGTAGCAATAATGAACAGCGATTGAATATTCAGAAAGCAAGCAGCCTGAGCCAACAGATTTGATTTTCCACTGAACATAGTTAACTTTGTATGAACTTGGCTGCTAATAGTGTGCTGAACTGGACAATGTTGGCACATTTAGCCACACCCGTTTACCAGCCATGGCGCATATAAACAGTAATCATTGAAAACATTACACCAGTACAAGAGAAGAAAAATAACTTGTTTTTTTTTTCATTATAAATAATTTCTGTAAGCCGTTACAGCTCCAGTATACCCAAAATGACACAAACCAAATTAGGATACAGACTCTGCATGCAGCACAATACCAGAAAAACAGAACATTGCTATACATTGCAAAATAAGACAGCAGATGTAAATTCTCAAATTGGACATATTCCAAACACTAAAATGAAAATAAAATGATTTTTTTTTCTACCTTTGTTGTCTTGTGACTTTGTTTTTCTGATCATGTTGGTCCCAGTCTCTGATTCTGCTGCTCTCTATTTGCTCCCTTAACTCCACTTCCATGGCTTCCTTTCCATTTATTTCTTTACTTTCCTCCTTTCTTCTTCATTTCTTGTCCTACATCCATAGGTAAAAGCTGGGTCCTCCACAGACTTGACTGAAGGAGGTATAGAGTGGATCCAGCTTTTGCCTATTTTCTCCAGCCATGTACAGTTTTTCTACTCTTTTCCCTTTCCCTAATCTCCATCAGTATGCATCTCCTTCCTCTCTCTTCCCTCTCCTCCATCCATGTCCAGCATTTCTCCTCTCTCTCTCCTCCTCTCCATCCATGTTCATCTCATTTCATCTTACGTCCTCTCTCTTCCCTCTCCTCCATCCATGTCCAGCATTTCTCCTCTCTCTCTCCTCCTCTCCATCCATGTTCATCTCATTTCATCTTACGTCCTCTCTCTTCCCTCTCCTCCATCCATGTCCAGCATTTCTCCTCTCTCTCCTCCCCTCCATCCATGTTCATCTCATTTCATCTCACGTCCTCTCTCTTCCCTCCCCTCCCCTCCCCTCCATCCATATCCAGCATTTCAACTCTCCCTCTCCTCCATCCATATCCAGAATTTCTCCTCTCCCTTCCATCCATGTGCATCTTCTTCCTGTCTTCCCTCACTTCCATCCATGTCCAGCATTTCTCCTGCCCTCCCCTCCATTCATCCATAGCAACTCTCCTCTCTCCCCTGCCCTACCTACCCATCCATGTCCAGCAATTCTCCTCTGCCCTCCCCTCCCATCTATGTCCTGTGATTCTCCTTTGCCCCCTGTCCTCCCCTCTCATTCACATCCAGTGATTTTCCTCTGTCCCCTGCCCTCTCCTCTCTCCCCTCCCCTCCGTCCATGTGCATCTCCTTCCTGTCTTCCCTCACCTCCATCCATGTCCAGCATTTCTCCTGCCCTCCCCTCCATCCATCCATGTCCAGCAACTCTCCTCTCTTTCCTGCCCTCCCCACCCATCCATGCCCAGTGATTCTCCTTTGACCCCGCCCTCCCCTCTCATGCACATCCATTGATTTTCCTGGAGGTGGGGGTAACTAGTGAGGTTATCAAATTTGCTGATGACACAAAGTTGTTTAAGGTCGTCAAATCGCGGGAAGATTGTGAAAAGTTGCAGGAAGATCTTGCAAGACTAGGAGACTGGGCATCTAAATGGCAGATGATGTTTAATGTGAGCAAGTGCAAAGTGATGCATGTGGGAAGGAGGAACCCAAACTATAGCTACGTCATGCAAGGTTCAGCGTTAGGACTCACGGAAAGAGAAAGGGACCTGAGAGTCATCATTGATGATATGTTGAAATCTTCTGCTCAGTGTGCTGCTGTGGCTAAGAAAGCAAATAGAACGTTAGGTGGTATTAGGAAAGGGATGGAAAACAAAAATGAGGATATTATAATTCCACTGTATCAGTCCATGGTGCGACCGCACCTAGAGTATTGTGTTCAATTCTGGTCACCGCACCTCAAAAAAGATATAGTCGAATTAGAAAAGGTGCAGAGAAGGGCGACCAAGATGATTAAAGGGATGGGACGACTTCCCTATGAGGAAAGGTTAAAGCGGCTGGGGCTCTTCAGCTTGGAGAAAAGGTGGCTGAGGGGGTGATATGAGAGAGGTATATAAAACAATGAGTGGAGTGGAACAGATAGATGTGGAGCGTCTGTTTACGCTTTCCAAAAATACTACGACAAGAGGCATGTGATGAAGCTGGAGTGCAGTAAGTTTAAAACAAATAAGAGAAAAATTTTCTTTACTCAGCGCGTAATTCGACTCTGGAATTCGTTGTCGGAGAATGTGGTTAAGGCGGTTAGCTTAGCAGAGTTTAAGAAAGGTTTGGACAGCTTCCTGAAGGAAAAGGCAATAGAATGTTATTAAATGGACGTAGGGAAAAATCCACTATTCCTGGGACAAGCAGTACAAAATGCTTTGCTCCGTGGATCTTGTCGGGTGATTGTGACCTGGATGGGCCACTGTCGGAGACAGGGTGCTGGGCTAGATGGACCTTTGGTCTGTCTCAGTGTGGCGTTGCTTATGTCTTATGTCCTCTGCCCTCTGCCCTCTCCCCTCCATCCATGTGCATCTCCTTCCTGTCTTCCCTCACCTCCATCCATGTCCAGCATTTCTCCTGCCCTCACTCCATCCATCCATGTCCAGCAACTCTCCTCTCTCCCCTGCCCTCGCCACCCATCCATGCCCAGTGATTCTCCTTTGTCCCCTGTGCTGCCTTCGCAGAAACAGGAAATTGCATCAGTGCACACTGAGAGAGAAAGGGAAGGCTTAAAGGCTAGAGGCCAGCCTGCTTTTTCACTGCTGCTGCTGCGACTTTTTAAATGCAGGGCTGCTGGAAGGAAAGCAGCTGAACGACGATATGGCAGGGAGCGACAGGAAGCGCCGCAAGGCCCCTGGAGGCGCGAGGCCCTGTGTGATTGCTCCTGTCGCCCCTGCCTAAGACCGGCCCTGAGGGGGAGGGTCACATAAGCAGCTGATTTCACCTATATTATAGCCTGCTAAGAAGCAAAGCTTTCACTTTCTAGCATCTGCTCTCATGACCCCTTGGCAAAATATTTTCCCTGGTTCAGTCATGAACGTCTGCTTTTCCATCTGAATTGGGTCCTATGTCCGTGTTACCCACCTCTTTTTATACAAACACATGTGACCATTTCTGTGAACACTCCGTCTCCTGAGACTTTATGTAACTGTCTCAGTATGTCTCTTGCATTGTGCAGCAGGGTGAGAGTGATGTTATGATCTTTCATAGCTGAAGGCAAGGTGTGCAGTCACGCTCAGGTGACTAGCACAGTGCACAACAGGTATTTCAGGTTGAATTAACTTGTTTTTGCCTCTTGCAATCTGCAGGCGGGTGGAGGAACCAATGTTGAATAAGAACCACAGGCTCAGTAATAAATCCCTGATGGTAAAAGGTGCAGATAGTTTGGAGGAAATTCGTAGTTTGTTTTTTTAAATTATTTTATTGCTGGTCCTCGTTTGTGGAACTCGTTACCTTTGATTATGTGTCAGTTGGCATCTGTTCCCCAGTCCAAGAAATTGCTAAAAAACTTGGCTAGTTTTGGGGCATTTGGCTGATGGGGCTTCTGAGTTTGTGATTTGTAAGATTGTGTATTGTTAGTGTTTTGGTTTTTGTAATGAATGTTTTATTGTATATTGCCTAGATGTTTGGATAGGCGGGTTATAAATGTAATAAATACATAAATTGTGCTGGCTGGGAAGTCAGTGCAGCTTTTCTTTCAAATACTTCTGAACACACTTACTCTGACAGACCTAACTCAGCACAAAAGTGCTGGTATTGGCAGCTGGGAGACCCCTAAAGCCTTGACCTTGAACTCTTCCTGTATTTTTTTCTCTTTTTGTATGTTCTGACCATCTCCACAGGCATGCAGTGCTGCACAAGTGTAACTTTCTTGGCAGTTCAGGAGGGAGGTACATGTGTAATTTGAAAGACATGAAATGGAAAGCAACAAGGTGACTGGGTAACACAAAGGCCCACTGTAGTGACATTGGCATGAACCATAGTAACATAAGGTGCTAGTGAAGTGAAAGTGCCTGAGCCAGATCAATAGAGCTGGGTACGCTGAAACTGACGCCATGAATGTGGAAGCTGCAGGTATCAGTGTTGTGCTGAGTAGGCCATAGACATGGAGAGACATAAGTACATAAGTATTACCACACTGGGACAGACCGAAGGTCCATCAAGCCCAGCATCCTATTTCCAACAGTGGCCAATCCAGGTCACAAATACCTGGCAAGATCCCAAAAAACTCCAATACATTTTATGCTGCTTATCCTAGAAATAAGCAGTGGATTTTCCCCAAGTCAATTTAATAATGGTCTATGGACCTTTCCTTTAGATAAGCAATCCAGACCCTTTTTAAACCCCGATAAGCTAACCACCTTTACCACATTCTCTGGCAATGAATTCCAGAGTTTAATTACTTGTTGAGTGAAAATATTTCTCTGATTCATATTAAATTTACTACTTTGTAGCTTCATCGCATGCCCCCTAGTCCTAGTATTTTTGGAAAGAGTAGACAAACGATTCACGTCTACCTGTTCCGCTCCGTTCATTATTTTGTAGATCTCTATCGTATCTCCCCTCAGCCGTCTCTTCTCCAAACTGAAGACACCTAGACACTTCAACCTTTCCTCATAGGGAAGTTGTCCTATCCCCTTTATCATTTCCATTGCCCTTCTCTGTACCTTTTCTAATTCCACTATATGTTTTTTGAGATGCGGTGACCAGAATTGAACACAATATTTGAGGTGTGGTTGCACCATGGACCAATACAAAGGCATTATAATGTCCTCACTTTTGTTTTGTCTTCCATTCCTTTCCTAATAATACCTGACATTCTATTTGCTTTCTTAGCCGCCGCACCTCACTGAGCAGAGGTTTTCAACGTATCATCAACGACGCCCCTGAACTTCACGTTTTTCATCCTGTTTTCATGGCTTCCCCTCTTCTATAAGAAATGAAAAGGGGAGTGCTCTGGTTCTGGAAGAAATTAAGTTTGTGTTTTGGAAAGAGGGAGTTGAGGGACGCTCACATTGTACCCAAAGGTTTCCAAGTTTATTAAGGATTTACCATCCCGTTTATCTCATAGGATGTACTAAAATTTAGGAAAACAAACTGAAAAAGGTGTGAGCAAAATCCAAATAATTGTGTTACCAAACCATGTATTCCAAATTAATTCAAGTTTCAAGATGGGGAATGGGAATTGGACAAAAGGAAAAATGCAAGACAACTGCTTGAAAAATCTTGGGAACTTTGAAAAAAAAGGTTTTTCAGGCCTGGCTGCAGTAGCAACTGGCAAGAAAGAACACATTTTACAGAATAAGTTCCAAAAAAGCTTTCTTGCTACCTGAAAACAATTAAATACAATTTCATTATGCAGCTAAGAATCAAGATCCTTCAATAATAATGAAACATAATGTAAGATTAGAATCCTCCACGACGCTGGGATGAAAACCAGAAAATTATTGACACTGTTGAAGAGATTGAGCTAAAGAGGCTGATAACAAGCTCTCCAGCATTCTTCTTGTAAGAGGAGCAGGTCTAGTGACCCCGTGAGGCTTCTGTGTGCCATGCTTTACACAGCCTTCAGGAAGATGTCTCTAAACTCAGCATTAGCCCCTTGAACTGATCAAGTGATTGTCACCGTTAGATCTACCAGAAAGAATAAAAGCTTATCTCATTTCCTTATTGCAACCCTTCTCTTCAGGTCATAGGAGCTAACTTTTCAAAATTATTGGGGGTGCTAAGCCCAGTGGAAATAACTCCTCCCTGGACATGTACAAGGACTTTTCTCAATATTGGGGGTGCTCAAGCACCCACAATACCCACAGAGTTGGCTCCTATGCATTCAGGTACTTCTTCAACAAGTGTCCAACTTCCAATTTATACAAGGCAACTGTACTACCCCCATTTGTTAACTGAAAACCAGGTGAATCATTTATCGTTTATTTATTTACTATACCGTTTCTAATTGCATTCACAAAACAGAACGGTTCACACCTTAAAATAAAATATAATTTTTAAAAACATATAAGAAATCCATTGATTTTGATAGAAAAGCACAGCAAAAACTAAAACAACCATTCTAAAAGATACTAATACCAGTAGACATTGGACAACCATTCATAACATACTATCTAGAGAGGTGTGGTAGCCGTGTTAGTCCACTCTTAAAGGTTATCAATAGAAATCAAACAAAATAAAACATGGAAAAGAAAATAAGATGATACCTTTTTTATTGGACATAATACATTTCTTGATTAGCTTTCGAAGGTTGCCCTTCTTCGTCAGATCGGAAATAAGCAAATGTGGTAGTAGATAGTATATATAAGAGAAACATCAAAGCATTACTTTGACAGTCTGACAGAGTGGGAGGGTGGGGGTATGCAAGGGGACATCAAAGCATTTCATTGATACTCTAATAGGATGGGTGTTGGTAGGTGAGAGGAGGGTAATAAACAGAGAAATACAACTTTATGGTTTATAATGGGTTAGAAAACCCAGATCCTTATTAAGTCCTGTTTGTTGGGTGTCAAAATATTCAATCATTCTTATTTCAAAGGTCTTACGTTCCTGTATTGTTTTAAAGTTACCTTTCAGTATTCTTACTGTGAAATCACTGGTGCAGTGTTCTGGTCTTGTAAAGTGTTGGCCCACAGGGGTGGGGGCTTGACTGGCACCGGCTATTTTCATGTGATGTCTGTGCAGATTGAATCTTGTCTTAAGCATCTGGCCTGTTTCTCCAATATAGCATCCTTCGTTACATTTTTTACACTGTATGCATATGCATTGTGGATAACCTGAAAACCCAAGTGCCTGGTCTTCAGCGTTTTTATGTTGGGTGTCAAGGGTCTGCTTACAAATAGGGCCAAACACTTTGCAAAACAACACAAAAACCCTGCAAAAAGACCCTCAAAACCTATACAACAAACTTACCAATCCTAACTGCCCACCTATGAAAAGATAGTGCTGTAAACATTACACTGGGCCCTACAGCTCCAATATACCTACTACTGGGAAACTAGAACAAGCTGGACTATTAAAGATTCCTACACAAATGCTGCACACTAGCACAGGGGTGGGCAATCTTGGTCTGAGGGCGGCAACCTAGTCATGTTTTCAGGATTTCCCCAATAAATATGCATGAAATCTATTTGCTTACAATGGGGAAATCCTGAAAACCTGACTGGGTTGAGGCCCTCAAGGACCAAGGTTGCCCACCCCTGCACTACAGACTGCTTCACCTCAGTTACACATGGAGAACATGGAGAGACCCCTCACCAGATATAGAAAAGGGAACCACAAGTAAAATAGAAATCCCCACCTCTCAAGAAAGCCAGACTTTATAAGAAAGGGGTGAGTAACCACAGTTCTCGAGGGCCACAATCCAGTCAGGTTTTCAAGATTTCCACAATGAATATGAATGAGATTGATTTGCATGTACTGCTTTCGCTGTAGGCAAATAGACCTTATGCGTATTCACTGTGCAAATCTTGAAAACCCGACTGGATTATGGTCCACCCCTAGTATAAGCAGTGTAATAGTAGAACAAGAGAAATGCATTTTCTTCTCTACTTTGGTTTATCAATAGAAATCAAACAAAATAGAACATGGAAAAGAAAATAAGATGATACCTTTTTTATTGGACATAACTTAATACATTTCTTGATTAGCTTTCGAAGGTTGCCCTTCTTCCTCAGATCGGAAATAAGCAAATGTGCTAGCTGACAGTGTATATAAGTGATAACATTCAAGCATTACTATGATAGTCTGACAGGGTGGGAGGATGGGGGTGGGTCGGAGGTATGCATGGGGACATCAAAGCATATCATTGATATTCTAACAGGATGGGTGTGGATAGGTGAGGGGTGGGATGATCAACAGAGAAATACAGCTTTATGGTTTAGGAACCCCAGATCCTTGTTAAGTCCTTTCTGTTGGGTGTTAAAATATTCAATCATTCTGACTTTAAAGGTCTTACGTTCTTGTATGGTTTTAAAGTTACCTTTCAGTATTCTCACTGTGAAATCACTGGTACAGTGTCCTGGTTCTGTGAAGTGCTGTCCCAACGGGGTGGGGGCCCTACTGGCTGTATTGTTCATGTGATGTCTATGTAAATTGAATCTTGTCTTAAGCATCTGGCCTGTTTCTCCAATATAGCATCCTTCGAAAGCTAATCAAGAAATGTATTAAGTTATGTCCAATAAAAAAGGTATCATCTTATTTTCTTTTCCATGTTTTATTTTGTTTGATTTCTATTGATAACCTTAAGAGTGGACTAACACGGCTACCACACTCCTCTTCTCTACTTTGCAAACTACAAAAATAGAAAAGATGTACAAGATTGTAAGCTCTTTGAGCAGGGACTGTCTTTCTTCTTCTATGTTTGTGCAGCGCTGAGTACGTTTTGTAGCGCTATAAAAATGCTAAATAGTAGTAGTATAGTAGTAAGTTCCAAAGCAGACACATCCCAATCTTTAAAAAAAAAAGTATTCCATATTTTTCTTTTCTACCTTTGTTGTCTGGGCATTTTGTTTTTCTAATTGGGCTGGTCCCAGTCTCTTTCCCACTTTCTTTCTGTCAGTCTCTCAAATTCTTTTCCAGGTTTGTCTTTACAGTTCTTCTCTCTGTCTTCTTTTTCTTCTCTACATGTCGGCCACTGATCTTTCTTTTTATGTTTTGTTTCACTTTGCTCTTCTGTGTTTATATCCGTCCATGTTGTTTTACCCTCATTCTCCCTTTCTCTCACTCTCTGTCTAGTCCTTAGTAGAGACCTGCATGGGAACGGGGTTTGCAGGAAGGAACCCTTGGGGACGGAAGCAGTTCTGCGGGGATCCCATGGGGATAGAAGCAGTTCCTGCAGGGTTCCTGTGGGGATAGAAGCAGTTCCTGCAGGGTTCCTGAGGGGATAGAAGCAGTTCCTGCAGGGTTCCTGAGGGGATAGAAGCAGTTCCTGCAGGGTTCCTGTGGACGTGTAAGCTACACTTGCGCCAGCCTCTCACCTACCGAGTACCAAGTTGTTTGAGTGCTGTCTCCTCCTCCTTGCTTTAACAGCACAGATGCCGAAAGTCTCCATTAAGGAGGTGGTAGAGACACAAATGGTGACAATTCAAAAAGGCATGGGATGAACACAGAGGCATATTTTCAAAGCACTTAGCCTCCCAAAGTTCCATAGAAACCTATGGAACTTAGCCTCCCAAAGTGCTTTGAAAATATGCCTCAGAGTATCTCTAATTAGAAAATGGAAGTTATAAAAAAACCTAAACTTAAATGGCTGCATGTGTGTGGATGTGTCGAGTGATGCTGGGTGACTCTGGCTGTGATGAATTAGGGCCGATACCGGGCAGACTTGTATGGTCTGTGTCTCATATATGGCAGTCTGGTTTAGGATGGGCTGGAAAGGGCTTAGACAACAACTTTAGCGGCTGGAACATGAGGACAGTGCTTGACAAACTTTTACGGTCTGTGTCCCACAAATGAGAACACGAATAGGCTGGAGTGGGCTTCGATGGCAACTCCAGCAGTTGGAACATAAGGATAGGGCCGGGTGGACTTCTATGGTCTATGTCCCAGAAACGCCAAAGAAAGTCCATAATGAAGTATATAATATCACGTTCATTTTTTATTTTATCACGAATTGATAATGAGTGTGACTATTGGGCAGACTGGATGGACCCTTCAGGTTTTTATCTGCTGTCACTTACTATGTTACTATTAATCCTCTTTGCTCCCAGGCTAAGGCGCACATCTCAGCTCTGACACAGGCACAAGCATCGGATGTCACCTGACCTACTGGCACATGCATGTGGAGACCTCTCAGTACGCAGTGCCAGTGAATCAGAGACAAATCTTACATGTGTGTACCAGAGTTCCAACTTCCGTTCCTTCCTTGCCTACAGTGCTGTGGATCAAACCCAGAGAAAGACTGAGAAAGCTGACTGGAATTTTTTTTTTTTTTAATGTACCATTAAATTCTTGTGGGACTGAGTGGGGACAGGTTAAATTCTTGCGGGGATAAGTAAGATTCTAATGGGGATGGGTAAGATTTCTGCCCCCCCCCCCACTCGTGCAACTCTCTAGTCCTTAGTCTCTTTTTCACCTCTCACCTACCCACCAGCTTTTAGATGTCTACATTGAGTTAAGTCAAGGAACATTTGTCACACAGTCGTTTCGTAAAGGTACTGATCGCAATGCGATATTGCATTACCGCAGTCACCATCCAAAACGTTTAAAAGACAGTATACCTACAGGCCAGTTTCTTCACACTCGTAGGTTATGCTCAGAGCGCAGCAAGTATCAAGAGCAGGCTGAACATATGATGCAGCGTTTTAAAAGGAGGGGGTATCCCCGGAAAGTGGTGCATAGGGCAGCCAAGCGAGCATTCATATGGTATCTATACCTGATCTTGATTTATCCTGGCCATTTTTAGGGCATAGACCATAGAAGTCTGCCTTGTTCTAAAATTTCTCAAGCTGTTGTCAAAGCCCCTGAAAAGCTTCGCTCCAGCCCACCCAAAATTTACTCAGCTTCCATCAGGGCACAGACTGTTGAAGTCTGCCCAGCACTGGCTTTCCTGCCTAATTTCCACTAAGCTGCTTTGGATCTGATCCTTCTAAACAGGATTCCTTTGTGTTTGTCAAATTCTATTACAGTTTGAATCGCTACCACCTCCTCTGGGAGGGCTTTACATTATTTGAATATTTTACTGCTGTAATTGCCTATTGCTCATGTTTGATCTATTCTTACTGTACACCGCCTTGAGTGAATTCCTTCAAATAGGCGGTAAATAAATCCTATTAATAATAATCTACCACCCTCTCAGTGAAAAAAATACTTCCTGACATTATTCCTGAGTCGGCCCCCTTTCAACTTCAATTCAAGTCCTCTAGTTCTACCGCCTTCCCATCTCTGGAAAAGGTTTGTTTGCGGATTAATACCTTTCAAATATGTGAACGTCTGTATCATATCACCCCTGTTTCTCCTTTCCTCCAGGGTATACATGTTCAAGTCAGCAAGTCTCTCCATGTACATCTTGCTATGTAAACCCCCTACCATTTTTGTCACTTTTCTCTGGATCACTTCAAGTCTTTTTACATCCTTAGCAAGATACACAGTACTCCACATGGGACATCACCAATGACTTGCAAAGGGGCATCAACACCTCCTTTCTTCTGCTGGTTATACCCCTATCTATGCAGCCTAGCATCATTCAATGCACAGCGTGAGTGGCTCACTTGTGTTTTACCCTACACGAACAAAGGCATGGCAGTAGAAAACATCATTAAGACATTATGGCCGATGGTCACAGTGCATCAGGAGTTTAAAGATATTCCTAGGTTTACATATACACGTGGGCGCAATATGGGGGAGCTTATGTCCCATTATAAAAGAATGGAAGGAGAAGGTACAAATGAGCTGACCCCCGGACATTTTGCCTGAGGGGGGAATGTGTATATTGTAGACATGCATTAATAGTCACGCAAGTGGGGATTCCCCATTCAGATGGACGGACATTTGTATTGCGCACACATGCTGATTGTAATACTGCACAGTGTGTGTACGGTACCTGTTGTCCATGTGGACTGTGGTATGTCGGCCATACTATAAGAAAGATTAAGAATAGGGTTGCCCAACATTTAAGTAACATCAGGTTGGGCAAGCATGAAACACCATTAGTTGCACATTGGGGTAAGGTAGGACATACAGTGGAGGATTTGCGGTTTGTAGTGTTGATGAGGGTAGTAAGGAGGAGCCGAGGGGGGGAACACTGCACGATATTTGCTGCAACAAGAGCAAATAACTATATTCACGTGGAACACTGTTGAACCATTCGGTTTAAACAAAGAGGTTGAATGGTTGAGCGTGTGAAGAGGGAGGAGTTTGGATGGTATTAACAGAGGTAGAGAACCAGGCTTCACCACGCATGTGCCGGCTGTTTTTTGCTGAGTGCATGGGTTGGTGTAAGGTGGAAGACCTTATCGTCCCGCATCCATAAGTAGTTTATGGCTACTAATTGTAAGTAATATAATAATGGTTGACAAGGAGTGTGATGTATATAGGGTGTGTACAATATGGAAGCATCACCATACACATTGGTTTTCATAGGACCCCGTCTCCTGATGACGCTGTAGCGAAACACAGACTGTGTTGTCTCCTGATGACGCCAGGGGCGTAGCCAGACACCCAATTTTGGGTGGGCCTGGGCCCAAGATGGGTGGGCAGAAGAACTCCACCTTGTCCCACAAGTGATTTGGTCTCTCCCTCTCTCGCCTGCATGCCATATGGTCTCTCAAACATCCCCCCCATCCCCTGCATACCTTTTAAATAACAGCTTTTCACCAGCAGCGAGCAGCAACTAATACACACTGCTCACGTTGGCCCCACACCCTTCCCTCTGATGCAGCTTCCTGTTTCCGCCTAGGCAGAAATACATCAGAGGGAGGGCTGTGGGGCTGGTGCGAGCAGTATGTATGTCACTGCTCACTGCAGGCGAAGATCTGCTACTTACAAGGTATTCAAGAGGGACATTTGTTGGGAGTTTTCGGCTGGTGGGGCTTGGGGATCCCTGCCAACCACATCATAGGTATGCTGCTACTGGGTGGGCCTGAACCCAAAGTGGGTGGGCCACTGGATGACGCTGTAGCGAAACATAGACTGTGTTGAGTTCGGGGTGTTATGTCGAAGATGTGGAATGATTTAAGAGTTGAAAACCTACATATTGGGAATACTACGCGTTCAAATACTCAGCAAGTTTAAACAACTGGTACATCAAAGATCATTGCACACCGCACTGAGAAGGCAGATGGATACAATTGGTTTTAGCATTCAGCCATTTTCAAGGGAGGGGGTTGTAATTAATATTGAGACACTGAACAGTGTGGCAGGTGCATTATATAGACAACCACCATTGGGTGGCATGACACTGGATTTGAGTAAAAGAATTTTGTTGATATGAAGACAACGGTGGCTGATTATGGACTGTAAGAGCATATGTGCATTATTGAATAGAGGGTAGTTAGGATGGAGGTGTATTAGTGGTATTTGTATCGGATTAGTCCAGTATGTATGAATGTGAAGATTAAGTTATATACAATAAGGTGATAAGGGTTTTGTATAATTGAAATTGCAAAATAAAAATGTTTCGAGTATAACTGTGTATAAGGTTTATATTTGCACATATATAGGTCACAGTTATTGTAGTGGATGATTTAGCCCAGTTTAGTGGTTTGTTAAAAAGTGTCAAGAGAGAGAAAGCCAAGCAGGGCAGCCAAGACTCAGTTTTGGAAAACTTGCTTTTCTCCAGTCCATTGGGAGCGATGGTGGTCTAGAGCCCCAGTTCCACCCAGTCCGATTTTCAGGATCTTCCCAATGAATATTCATGAGCTGCTAATGTGCATATTCATTGCGGATATCCTTGAATCCTTCCTCTCCCGGGCGTGGCCAGAGGAGTTTGTTTAGCCCAAGTCGCTGTCTTTGGGAGCCAGAGCCTGGATCAGAACCCAGCCCGTCTGGTCTTTCCTCCGGATCTGCGTCCGCCCCCTCCCCCCATGGACTTTGACGGGCGGATCCTGCCCCGGACCGGGGGCTTCGGTCGCTTCTCCAGGCTCCTGGCCGCCGCCCTCTGGTTGCCCAACGTGGCGCTGGCCCTGGGCTTCTTCTCGGAGCTGCTCTACACCGAGGAGCCCGAGCACCACTGCCGGCCCGACCCCTCCCTCCTGCCGCTGCCCCTCCGCAACCTGTCCGGCTCCGACCTGCTGGACGCCGCTCTGCCCCCGTCCTCCGCCGGCTGGAGCCGCTGCCAGCTGTCCCGGTACCAGGAGCCCGGAGAGCAGCGGAGTAACGAGAGCAGCCCCTGCACCCAGGGCTGGGAGTACGGGAGCAGCGCGGGGCTCCGGAGCAACATCATCAGTCAGGTAGGGGGGGAGAGAAGGGGGAAGAGAGGGAAGGAGGACATCGGCAGCCAGGTGAGGAGAGGAAGGGAAGACAGCTTGATGGGGGAGGGAAAATGGAGGGGGGAGGTCATCGGGAAGGGAGAGGGGAGCCTTATCAGCCTGGGGGGGGGGGAGGGAGATGAGAGCATTATCAGTCAGATGAGGAGGAAGGAAGAGGGGAGCAACCTGAGGGGGGGAGAGAGAGATATCAGCCAGGTGAGGAGAGGAAGGGGGGGAAGGGAAGACAGCTTGATGGGGGAGGGAAAATGGAGGGGGGAGGTCATCAGCCAGGTGTTAGGGAAGGGAGAGGGGAGCCTTATCAGCCTGGGGGGGGGGGAGGGAGATGAGAGCATTATCAGTCAGGTGAGGAGGAAGGAAGAGGGGAGCAACCTGAGGGGGGGGGGGGGAGAGAGAGAGATATCAGCCAGGTGAGGAGAGGAAGGGGGGGAAGGGAAGACAGCTTGATGGGGGAGGGAAAATGGAGGGGGGAGGTCATCAGCCAGGTGTTAGGGAAGGGAGAGGGGAGCCTTATCAGCCTGGGGGGGGGAGGGAGATGAGAGCATTATCAGTCAGGTGAGGAGGAAGGAAGAGGGGAGCAACCTGAGGGGGGGGGGGGAGAGAGAGATATCAGCCAGGTGAGGAGAGGAAGGGGGGGGAAGGGAAGACAGCTTGATGGGGGAGGGAAAATGGAGGGGGGAGGTCATCAGCCAGGTGATAGGGAAGGGAGAGGGGAGCCTTATCAGCCTGGGGGGGGGGGGAGGAGGGAGATGAGAGCATTATCAGTCAGGTGAGGAGGAAGGGAGAGGGGAGCAACCTGAGGGGGGGGGGGGAGAGAGAGATATCAGCCAGGTGAGGAGAGGAAGGGGGGGGGAAGGGAAGACAGCTTGATGGGGGAGGGAAAATGGAGGGGGGAGGTCATCAGCCAGGTGATAGGGAAGGGAGGGGGAGGGAGATGAGAGCATTATCAGTCAGGTGAGGAGGAAGGAAGAGGGGAGCAACCTGAGGGGGGGGGGGAGAGAGATATCAGCCAGGTGATGGGAGAGGGGAAGAGAGGACAGCTGTTAGCCAGGGCAGGGATAGTATTAGCCTGGTGAGGGAGAAATTGAGGGCGAGGTCATTAGGTGATGGGGGAAGGGAGAGGAGAGCATCATCAGTCAGGTGAGGGGGGAAGGAGAGGGGAGAGAGGGGGTGAATATCATCAGTAAGGTGATGGGGTAAAAGAGGGAGAGGGGGGAGACGCAAAGGGACATCATTAGCTGGGGGAGGGGGAAAAGGAAGAGGGGATATCATCAGCCAGGTGATAGTCGACAGTTTTAGCCAGGTATTAGGGAGGGGTGGGGGGAGGTACAGTATTAGCCTTGTATAGGGAGGAAAAAATATTGGGAGGTCATCAGCCAGGTGATGGGGAAGGAGGGCGATATCATCAGCTATATAGGGTGAGGGGAGCAGGGCGAATAGTCAGAGGGTGGGTGGTTGAGAGGGGGAGAGGGGAGGAGTTTAGCAAGAGTCAGGGGAGAAGGGACATGGGAAAGAGTGAGATGGGGGCAAGGGGGGGGGGGGTCAGATTGCGTTTGGGATTTTATATGTCTAGTTACCCTGGAAGAATGGATCTGGAGAGGGCTGACTGGATGGACCATTTTTAATAATCATTTCATATTACTGTGACAGTAGCCGGGTGCAGGATACTACCTAGTACAGTCTTTTATCTTTGAGGTGGGTTTTGGGGGCTGACTCTCCCTAGTTTGGCTGCTGAGTAGAGGGGGAGGGGGATTGTGTGAAACACCATTAACCCTCTGCTTTCTGAGTCTTCCGAGGTCCTGCTGCAGGTCTGTCAGCCGTTAAGTATCCCAGGCAGGGCCGCTAAGGGGGGGGGGGGGGCAGGGGGCAAAATTCCCCGGGCCGCCAAGGGGGGGGGGGGCAAAATTCCCCGGGCCGCCAAGGAGGGCCCGGCGCCAGAGTCTCGGCGCCGCAGTCCCGTCTAAACCTGCCTACTCTCAGCTCCCTTCTGTCTGTCGTCCGACCCCTGCATTTAAAAAAAAAAAAAAATCTCTAAAGCAGCAGATCATCTCGGACGGGCCTTCCCTCACTATGCCCCGCCCTCCTCTGATGTAACTTCCTATTTCTGTGAGGGCGGGACACGTTGAGGGAAGGCCCACCCGAGGGGGGCGCGCGCCTTGCCCTGGGCCCGGCTCAGTCTCTTGGCGGCCCTGATCCCAGGATTAATGTTAAATGCAAGGGATGTGATTCTAGTTCTGGTCAGTCCTCGTTCCCCGTCCCCTACCTTCTGGACTGTACTGATCCTTCATTGTTGATTCACTATGGAGGAGAGCAATACCAGGCCTTTTTCAAATGAAGGAGAGCTCTGGAATGAGGGGGCATATGACAAAGTTAAGAGGGAATAGGCTTAGGAGTAACCTAAGGAAGTATTATTTCACAGAAAGGGTGGTGGAGGCATGGAATGGCCTCCCGGTGGAGGTGGTGGAGTCGAGCACACTTCCAGAATTTAGAAAGGCATGGGATAAGCATGTGGGATCGCTTAGGAACAGGAAGAATGGAGTGGAGGAATGGCCTAGTGGTTAGGGTGGTGGACTTTGGTCCTGGGGAACTGAGGAACTGAGTTTGATTCCCACTTCAGGCACAGGCAGCTCCTTGTGACTCTGGGCAAGTCACTTAACCCTCCATTACCCCATGTAAGTGCATTGAGCCTGCCATGAGTGGGAAAGCGCAGGGTACAAATGTAACAAAAAAAAAAAAAGCATGTAGAATTGCTTAGGAACAGGAAGAATTAAGTGTTACAGAGGATGGGGAGACTGGACGGGTCATATGGCCTTTATCTGCCGTCATGTTTCTATGAAGGACCATCGTAGTGCAAGCGTCAGGATGTTGGTCTATTACAGTGCATAGTTTGCGCTATATGACGATCGTATTATAAGATAAATTTGAATTTTCAACCATGAACTGGAGTGTTGTCTGCATTATACAAGACTGTTTTGGACATTGGGGTAGGAAGTGGACTTGAGTGCTAGGATGGCTTTGCTATAGAGCATTATTGAGGAGATGGTCCCTAGAAAAGTTCCGCAGAGAGGACTAATAAATAAATTGAGTGCCCTGAGTAGACGCCTTAAAGTGACTGGGGGGATTAGGAACTGGTTGAGTGGAAGGCGACAGAGGGTAATTGTAGATGGAGCTCATTCTGAAGAAAAGGGTGCTACTGGTGATGTGCTGCAGGGTTTGGTTCTTGGGCCCATTCTTTTTATTTGCAATAAATTGTATTGAATTTATAATATGTTAGAGCGAAAATTTTGGTCGGAACATTCAATGAAATGTAAATACAGTCATAGACATGTAATTATGTGTGAACATATGTGTAGAAATTATTACAAAGAACTTCCAAGCAGACTTTAGTATTCAGTAGTGGAGAAAAAGGACTTCATGTGTAAACACAGCATATGTGTGGGCTCCCCCTGAATTTGGGGTATCCCTTACACCACATCACAGGTCCTGGTGTGGTATTAGTGCCACTGTGATTGCAAGACAGCTCTGGGACAAAGAATGATCCTCAGGAGCTTAGTCAAGATCGGGAGGCGGGGCTGGTGGTTGGGAGGCAGGGATAGTGCTGGGCAGACTTATACGGTCTGTGCCAGAACCGGTGGTGGGAAGCAGGGATAGTACTGGGCAGACTTGTATGGTCTGTGCCAGAACCGGTGGTGGGAGGCGGAACTGGTGGTTGGGAGGCAGGGATAGTGCTGGGCAGACTTATATGGTCTGTGCCAGAGCCGGTGGTGGGAGGCAGGGATAGTACTGGGCAGACTTGTATGGTCTGTGCCAGAACCGGTGGTGGGAGGCGGAACTGGTGTTGCAGGGATAGTGCTGGGCAGATTTATACGGTCTGAGCCAGAGCCGGTGGTGGGAGGCGGAACTGGTGGTTGGGAGGCAGGGATAGTGCTGGGCAGACTTATACGATCTGTGCCAGAACCGGTGGTGGGAGGCAGGGATAGTACTGGGCAGACTTGTATGGTCTGTGCCAGAACTGGTGGTGGGAGGCGGAACTGGTGGTTGGGAGGCGGGGATAGTGCTGGGCAGACTTATATGGTCTGTGCCAGAACCAGTGGTGGGAGGCGGAACTGGTGGTTGGGAGGTGGGGATAGTGCTGGGCAGACTTATACAGTCTGTGCCAGAGCCAGTGGTTGGGAGGCGGGGCTGGAGGTTGGGAGGCGGGGATAGTGCTGGACAGACTTATATGGTCTGTGCCAGAGCCGGTGCTGGGAGGCAGGGATAGTACTGGGCAGACTTATATGGTCTGTGCCAGAACCGGTGGTGGGAGGCGGAACTGGTGGTTGGGAGGTGGGGATAGTGCTGGGCAGACTTATACGGTCTGTGCCAGAGCCGGTGGTTGGGAGGCGGGGCTGGTGGTTGGGAGGTGGGGATAGTGCTGGGCAGACTTATATGGTCTGTGCCAGAGCCGGTGGTGGGAGGTGGGGATAGTGCTGGGCAGACTTATACGGTCTGTGCCAGAGCCGGTGGTGGGAGGCAGGGATAGTCCTGGGCAGACTTATATGGTCTGTGCCAGAACCGGTGGTGGGAGGCGGAACTGGTGGTTGGGAGGTGGGGATAGTGCTGGGCAGACTTATATGGTCTGTGCCAGAACCAGTGGTGGGAGGCGGAACTGGTGGTTGGGAGGTGGGGATAGTGCTGGGCAGACTTATACAGTCTGTGCCAGAGCCAGTGGTTGGGAGGCGGGGCTGGAGGTTGGGAGGCGGGGATAGTGCTGGACAGACTTATATGGTCTGTGCCAGAGCCGGTGCTGGGAGGCAGGGATAGTACTGGGCAGACTTATATGGTCTGTGCCAGAACCGGTGGTGGGAGGCGGAACTGGTGGTTGGGAGGTGGGGATAGTGCTGGGCAGACTTATACGGTCTGTGCCAGAGCCGGTGGTTGGGAGGCGGGGCTGGTGGTTGGGAGGTGGGGATAGTGCTGGGCAGACTTATATGGTCTGTGCCAGAGCCGGTGGTGGGAGGCAGGGATAGTACTGGACAGACTTATATGGTCTGTGCCAGAACCGGTGGTGGGAGGCGGAACTGGTGGTTGGGAGGTGGGGATAGTACTGGGCAGACTTACACAGTCTGTGCCAGAGCCGGTGGTTGGGAGGTGCGGATAGTGCTGGGCAGACTTATACGGTCTGTGCCAGAGCCGGTGGTTGGGAGGAGGGGCTGGTGGTTGGGAGGCGGGGATAGTGCTGGGCAGACTTATACGGTCTGTGCCAGAGCCAGTGGTGGGAGGTGGGGCTGGTGGTTGGGAGGCGGGGAATAGTGCTGGGTAGACTTATACGGTCTGTGCCAGAACCGGTGGTTGGGAGGCGGGGTTGGTGGTTGGGAGGTGGGGATAGTGCTGGGCAGACTTATACGGTCTGTGCCAGAACCGGTGGTGGGAGGCGGGGCTGGTGGTTTGGAGGCGGGGATAGTGCTGGGCAGACTTATACAGTCTGTGCCCTGAAAAAGACAGATACAAATCAAGGTAAGGTATACACAAAAAGTAGCACGTGTGAGTTTATCTTGTTGGGCAGACTGGATGGACCGTGCAGGTCTTTTTTCAGCCGTCATCTACTAAGTTACTATGAGGCATATTTTCAAAGCACTTAGCCTTCCAAAGTTCCATAGGTTTCTATGGAACTTTGGAAGGCTAAGTGCTTTGAAAATATGCCTCTAAGTAACTTGGGGTTTTCAACAGCACTGAGCTGTCTTGGCATTGGAAAGAATCACTTTTTGCAGATGTGTGAATTAGAATTTTTTCTAAGACCAACACTATTTTGAGCACTTATGAATATGCAAATAAAGTGACATTAATTTGGACCCAGATACTTTATATTTTGGAGATATGGTGTAAGGGATACCCCAAATTCAGGGGCAGCCCACGTGTAATGCTGTGTTGACACACTGAGGTCCTTTTTCTCCTACCGAATATAGTGGCTTTTCATTTTGTACTTTCTCCACTCTTCTGTAGGGTCATGTAGAAACCTAACCCATTTAGAGACACTACCCCCCCCCCCCCTCCACCGAGCAGAACTGAGTGTGGTGAGGGGGTGGAGGGTTAGTAGAGAGCAGTAGGCTGGGCAGTTCTGCTCCACAACTCCAGAGCCTGAGGCCTGTTCACCACCTGGTGTGATGTTCTCTCTTGGTCTCAGTGCAGTGATGTCTGTCTCTTTGCTTAACAGTGGGATCTGGTGTGCAAGGAACGCTGGAAGATTCCTCTGGAGAAGGTCAGCTATTTGATCGGCTGGCTAGGTGGCTTCCTCGTGTTTGGCTGTGCCTGTGACAGGTAAACCCCCCCTCCTTAAGGGATGATGCTCTTGTGTCCCCTCTCCTCAAATAGGTGAACCTCACCCCCCCCCCCCTTTTAAGGCCCTGTGTACAAGTTCCTTGAAACAATCACTCAAACACAGCTATGGGTTGCTCTAACTTGCTTTTGTGAAGACATCTGCAAAGCATATACTGCTTTGATGTAGCTTCTTTCTGTGCTGAGATTGTAAAGCATTAATTAAATACTGTAATACTCCACACACTTCTGTTATCTGTGTCTGTGATTCATGTCACAATTTTCAGCACTTCCTTGGTACAGGAAAATAGATTCCCTTCTGGCTCAGTCTTGGTCCCTCGCTTCAGGGATGCCTCGTCACTCACATCTTTGCACAACTCCTAAGAGGGGTGGGTGGGTAAAACCTCTGTCCTTTACACCCACTTCATACCAGACGTAAACAAAATATGTCCGAAGACAGCCTTAAACAAGCGCTAAATCTACCATTGAAAATTCATACACCTGCACAGGGGCGTAGCCAGACAACAGATTTTGGGTGGGCCTAGGCAAGAATTGGGTGGGCACCAAGTGTTCTCCCCCCCCCCCCCCCCCAAAAAAAAAAAAAAGAAAAAATCTCAGCTGGTGGGAAAATGCTTCTTTCCACCTTGGCAGCAGGAATGCACTGAAAACTGAGCATGCGCAGGTGCCGGTGTCATGGAGAGTAGCGTTTTTGTTACCATCAGGGGGAAATCTTCAGCTGGCGGAGCTTGGGATTCCCACCAGTTACCACTAAACATGTGCTACTGTTGGGTGGGCCTGAGTCATAAATGGGTGGGCCCTGGCCCACCCAAGCCCACCTGTGGCTACGCCACTGCACCTGCAGCTCCGATAATTGGGAAGCAAAACCAGTGCTGAGCAGACTTCTGCGGTCTGTGCCTTGATTGTGACTGAAGAGATATGGATGGGCTGGAGTGTAAATTTTAAGGGGCTTCGACGTTAGCTTCAGAAATTTTATTACAAGAACAGTGCTGGGCAGACTTCTACGGTCTGTGCCTTGAAAATGTCAAGGACAAATCAAACTCGGTATACATATAAAGTATTGCATACCATGTATAACTGGATGGACCGTATAGGTCTTTATCAGCCATCATTTACTATGTTACTATGTTATGAGGAGCTGCAGAGTGATTGCACTTGTAAGTCAATAAGAGGAGTTTGAATTGTACGTGGAAATGGATAGGGAGCCAATGAAGAGACTTGAAGAGAGGGCTAATATGAGCATAGTGACACTGGTAGAATATAACTGTGCAGCAGAGTTTTGAACAGATTGAAGGGGAGAGAGATGGCTTAGTGGGAGACCTATGAGAAGCAAGTTGCAGTAGTCTAAGCAAGATGTGATAAGAGTGTGGATAAAGTTTTGTTAGTGTGCTCAGAAAGGAAGGGACAAATTTTGGTGATGTTATAGAGAAAGACATGACAGGTTTTAGCAGTCAGTTGGATATGTGCATAGAAAGAGAGAGAGGAGTCAAAGATGACCCCAAGGTCACGATGAGACAGGAAGGATGAGAGGGTTATCCACAGAGACGGAGAATGGGGGAAGCGGAGAGATGGGTTTAGGGGAAAAGATAAGAAGTTCAGTCTGGTGAAACATCCAGGCAGGCTGAGACTTAGGCCTAGATTCGTTCTGAAATTTCTGGTGTGGAGAGGTATATCTAGGAGTCATCAGAATAAAGGTTTTTCTGAAAACCATGGGATGAGATCAGAGCACTAAGGGAAGAAGTATAGATGGAGAAAAGAAGAGGTCTCAAGACAGCGCCCTGAAGTACACCAACTGATAGTGGGATAGAAGTAGAGGAGGATCCATCAGAGTATACACTAAAAGTGCAATGAGAGAGATAAGAAGAAAACTAGGAAAGAACAGAGCCCTGAAATCCAAGTGAGGACAGCGTATCAAAGAATAGGTGGTGATCAACAGTGTCAAAAGCAGCAAATAGATTGAGAAGGATGAGGATAGAATAGAGACCTTTGGAATGGAAACTTTAGCAAGGGCTGTTTCAGTTGAATGTAGAGGGCGAAAGCCAGACTGAAGTGGATCAAGAATAGCTTAAGAAGAAAGAAAGTCAAGAAAATGGCACTGAACAGCACCTTTAATTATCTGGAGTGGCCTAGTGGTTAGGGTGGTGGACTTTGGTCCTGGGGAACTGAGTTCGATTCCCACTTCAGGCACAGGCAGCTCCTTGTGACTCTGGGCAAGTCATTTAACCCTCCATTGCCCCATGTAAGCCGCATTGAGCCTGCCATGAGTGGGAAAGCGCGGGGTACAAATGTAACTAAAATAAAATAAAAATCTTGGATAGGAAAGGGAGCAGGGAGATGAGGTGATAGATGGAAGAGCAGGTAGGGTCCAATTAAGGTTTTTTGAGGAGTGGTGTAACTATGGCATGTTTGAATACATCTGGAACAGTTTCAGTGGAAAGTGAAAGATTGGGGATATGACAATAGGAGAGAGAGTGCTGAGTAGATGGGTGGGAATAGGATCAGAGGAACAGGTAGTCAGTTTGGAGGAGCAAAGAAAATGTACAGTTTCCCCTTCAGTGATTTCAGAAAAGGAAGCAGGGGTTGAAGAAAGGTTGACAGAATGGACTGGGGGAAGGAGAGGTGGAGGTGATTTGGTTGAGAACTCAAGGTTAACCTTGTAAACCTTATCATAAAAGTACTCAGCCTTAGTCTGGGGAGAAAGTGAAGGCACTTTGAGGAGAGAGTTCAGTAGACGTCAAGGGTTTGAACCAAGATAGTTTGTCAAGTGGATGTAGTAGTCCTGTTTGGCAAGTGAAAGAGCAGACTAGAAGGAGGTCAGCAAGAATTTGAAATGTATGAAGTCTACTACTACTTATCATTTCTATAGCGCTACTAGACGTACGCAGCACTGTACACTTGAACATGAAGAGACAGTCCCTTCTCAAAAGAGCTTACAATCTAATTAGGACAGACAAACAGGACAAATAAGGGATAAGGACAAAGGGTAGCAAGATTCCGGAATCCCAAAGACTACTACTACTTATCATTTCTATAGCGCTACTAGACGTACGCAGCGCTGTACACTTGAACATGAAGAGACAGTCCCTTCTCAAAAGAGCTTACAATCTAATTAGGACAGACAAACAGGACAAATAAGGGATAAGGACAAAGAGTAGCAAGATTCCGGAATCCCAAAGAGTAGCAAGATTCCATGAGGAATCCCAAAGAGTAGCAAGATTCCGGAATCCCAAAGACTACTACTACTACTT
Organism: Microcaecilia unicolor; assembly: GCF_901765095.1. Classification (NCBI taxonomy): domain Eukaryota; kingdom Metazoa; phylum Chordata; class Amphibia; order Gymnophiona; family Siphonopidae; genus Microcaecilia; species Microcaecilia unicolor. The sequence goes on along the minus strand of NC_044035.1, from coordinate 356,655,963 downwards.
ATCATTTCTAAAGTGCTACTAGACATACGCAGCGCTGTACACTTGAACATGAAGAGACAGTCCCTGCTCAACAGAGCTTACAATCTAATTAGGACAGACTAACAGGACAAATAAGTGATAAGGGAATTACTAAAGTGGGAATGATAAAATAAGGGTACTGAACAAGTGAGTAAGGGTTAGGAGTTAAAAGCAGCATCAAAAAAGTGGGCTTTTAGCCTAGATTTGAAGATGGTCAGAGATACAGCTCAGGAAGTCTATTCCAGGTATATGGTGCAGCAAGATAAAAGGAACGGAGTCTGGAGTTAGCGGTGGAGGAGAAGGGTGCAGATAAGAGAGATTTACCCAGTGAACGGAGTTCCCGGGGAGGAGTGTTCTGCACATGGATTAGCCTTTGAATTCTGTTACAATGAAGGGGGTCACTGGCATATCGGCACCCTGTGTGGCCACTCAGATAATCACCACAAGAGCCAGCCCTGGCCTCCCTCCCCACTGATCCTCTGCTTTTTCTCTCTTAGGTTTGGCCGGCGTCCTGTCTTTGCCTTCTCTGTGGTGCTGGTGATCCTTGCGGGTGTGGGAGTGGCAGTCTCGCTGGATTATATCATGTTCGTGCTGATAAGGGTGTTTTATGGCAGTGCTCTGGCGGGATCTTTCCTCACCCTCTACATCACCCGTAAGTGCCACATTGACTGAATCTTGCTGGCATTGGGGAGGGCAGGTGTTCCTCACTAGATTCTCTCCCAGGCTTGAATCATTGATGTGCGTTTATTTGCATTTATCAGTTGTGTCTCTGCTGTTCAGCCACGTCATTTTTCAGTACTTGGAACATTGGTGGGTTTCACATCCCTCTTTGATCTCTGATGATCAATGGCGTAGCTAGGACTTAAGGGGCTCAGGTGGAAAAATGAAGACGGCCCCCTATAATAGTATCTTCTGAAGGTGATGGGGGAATCCCTTCAGAGCTCTAGTAAACAAATGTTGCAAACAACAAACACATTCCAGCCCTATATAGAAAACCTTCAAAGTAATAGAAATAGACACTGAAAAGCAAGATATAAGAGAGACACATTTCCCAAAGCTGATATATAACAATTAATACATTCAGGAAAAAAAATACCTTTTTTTCTACTTTTGTTGTCTCTCTTTCCTGCTTTCCTGTTTTTCTTAAATCTCTTTTCAGGGTCTCCTGTCCTTTAGACAGTTCTTCTCTGTGTCCACTGTCCATCTTTCCTCTACATCCCTATCCCCCTCCCATGTTCAGCATCTGCCCTTTCAATATCCCCATCCCTTTCTCTCCACTTATCCAGCTTGTTGCTTTTCTTGTCGCCTCCTTCACACCTCCATCCCAGGGCCCATCTCTTCCCCCTCCCCACGGTCTAGCATCACTTTCTCCCTCTCTCCCCCTCTGGGTCCGGTCAGTCTCTTTCTTTCTTTTCTTCCTACTTACTCCAGGGTCCAGCATCCCTCTCCCCCTTCCCTTTCTTCTCTCTTTCTCTCTACTCCACCTTCTTGGGTCCAGCATCATCTCTCACCTTTTCTTCCTCAGGTCTCTCGCTCTTCCCCCGCATCCTTGATCCCCTACCCCCTTCCTCTGTCCACTCATCTCTCTAACCCCTCCTCTCCTCCTCCCCCCTCTCAGCAAGTCTGATATCTTGCTCTTCCTCTGTCTCCTGCATCTTTGCCCCTCTGCACTCCCCCCTCCCCATTGGTTGTAGCATATCTGAAAACCCCCCTCTCCTCCACCTGCAGCTCTCCAGAGGCACCATGAACAGCTAGCTGGCAGAGGTAGCAAGATAAACAGGAAGTGACATCAAAGAGGTGGGATGGAGCAGTGGAAGGGTCCAGGTAGCCTGTTTATCCTGCTGCCTGTGGTGCAGGGGCAGGGGGGAGGCAGAGGGGAGGAATGCTGGGACCTGTAGAGGAAGAGAGATGCTGGGACCCACAGGGGAAGGGGGTGCAACAGCAGGCAGCCCCTACCATTGGGCAGCCCTGGGCATTTTGCTGGGCTCGTTCAGTGGTAGCTGTGCCCCTGCTACTGATGTCTTACCCTTACCATAGGGTAAGTGTCCCTGTGTGAAGTGTGCTTAAGTTCTGTCACACGATTCACCTCTTCTGGAATCCTCCAAACAGGGCCGTGCCGATGCGGTAAGCGAGGTAAGCGCCGCAGGGGGGCGCCCACCTCTGGAGGGCGCCGCCGCGGTGCTTACCCTCACCCCGCCGAGGACTTTAAATCTTTTGGCACCAGAGAGGGGGGTGCCGCCGCTCCCGCTGCTCTTCATCCTGGCACCCCCCCCCTCCCGCACCAGCCCTTTAAATTTATTTGCCGAGCGAGCGCAGCACCTCGTGTGCAAGTAAAAGAAGCAGATCCGATCATCTCATTGGGCCTTCCCTCACTGTCCCGCCCTCCTCTGACGCAACTTCCTATTTCCTCTAGGGCGGGACAGTGAAGGAAGGCCCAATGAGATGATCGGATTCGCTTCTTTTACTTGCACACGAGGTGCTGCGCTCGCTATCACGTCAGCAATTTCTTTTTAAAGACTGGAGGCAGGGTGAGGGTGGGGGACAGATGGGGTGACCGTGAAGGTGGGGGAGTACTCGGATAGCAGAAGGGACTGGGTGGGAGACAGATGGGGTGAGGGGGACTCGGATGGGCAGAAGGGACTGGGTGGGAGACAGATGGGGTGAGGGTGGGGGGCACTTGGATAGCAGAAGGGACTGGGTGGGAGACAGATGGGGTGAGGGGGACTCGGATGGGCAGAAGGGACTGGGTGGGAGACAGATGGGAGAAGGGGCATGGAGCTGGAACTGGGGTCTGAAAAATGAGCAGGAGGGAGAATGGGGTCATGCCTGGGGCAGGGGTGGATGGGAGAATCAATGGATCTGGAACTAGGGGCAGCCGCAGGTGGGAACTGGGAGCCGAAAAGAGGGGGCAGTGAGAGAGGGGGGATAGATCCTGGATGGAATGGGGAGTGAGAGGGGGGGCAGACCCTGAATGGATGGAAGGGCAGAGAGGCATGGATGGGAGGGCAGGGCCCAGGGAGAGGACAAATTGCTGGAAATGGAGGGGAGGGGAGAGAGGAGGATTGCTGGCTATGGATGGAGGAGGGAAGGGCAGAGAGGGACAAGAATGGACATGGATGGGAGGGCAGGACCCAGGGAGAGAGGAGAAATTGCTGGAAATGGATATAGAGCAAGAAATGAAGAAGAAAGGAGAAAAGTAAAGAAATAAATGGAAAGGAAGCCCTGGAAATGGAGTTAAGAGGACAGATAGCAGCAGAATCAGATACTGGCCCAGCATGATTGAAAAAAGAAAGTCACCAGACAACAAAGGTAGAAAAAAATTATTTTATTTTCATTTTAGCATTTGGAATATGTCCACTTTGAGAATTTACATCTGCTATCTTATTTTGCAATGTATAGCAATTTGTTTCTAAGAATATTGCTGACAATTCCTTTCAGTGTGGCAAGTGGTGAGCGATCATTTTCATGGGGGGGGGGGGGGGGGTGATCATTTTCACGGGGGGGGGGGGGGGGGGGCGCCAACTGATAGTCTGCAGGGGGGCGGCAGAGACCCTAGGCACGGCCCTGCCTCCAAACTCTTGGTAAAGTTTTTTTTCTTTCCATTTCTGTTCTTCTGATCCACCTTCCCTGCAATGGAAAATGCAAAGCCTGAGAGAGATCTGAATATTTCTGCACATTCCCCTCCCCCTTTCAGTGCTATTATTTCTTGAGAGTTTGAAGCTTCTCTTTGGAAGGTTTATGTTTATTTTATTTATTAGGATTTAGCTCACACTTTTTCACGTACACTAGTGCTCACAGCGTGGTTTTTGTACCTGAGGCAGTGGAGGGTTAAGTGACTTGCCTTTCAGATTGGGTGCTGGGGGCTCTTTCTCCTCCTCCTCCTCCACCATCTTCACAAAGAGTTGAAAATCTCCAGAATTACACAACGTAAACTGACCTCTTAGGATTTACCTTGCACAACACACAACATCTTTCATTTGTGTACTTTAGAAAGCAGAGAGGTTTTAAAAGGAGTGGGCAACATTCTTCCATCTGCTTTATCAGGCGTCCCTGTGCTTTGAATGGAGTCCTCTGGTGCTGGGAGACTGTGTCATAGGGCTTCTCCTGTTCCCTCTGCCCTGTGGACTCTCTTGAGGATGTGGAGTTGGGGCTCCGCCCCGGAGAGAGTTAAAGTATATCTGGCTTGTAGCGTGGAATGGCTGAGTGTTTGCTTACTGACTCTTAATATTAGTTTTGGCATGAACACATCACTGTAATACTTTGTAAACAGCTGGATTAGGACGGCGGAGGGAGACTGCAGGGTTTCTGCAGGTCTCTGCTCAAAGTGTCTTCCACCTCCTGATCATGAGCGTCCGAAAGGTGCAGAAATGAATCTTATATTGAAATGTGTTTGTGGAAAATTTTCAGAAATATCAACACAGAATAACACAATGCAAGGCATAATATATTCTAACTGAACGTAGAATAGAGAAGGGTCTTGTTTCTTTCAGCCCTCCCCAGAACGGTGATGCCTCACAATATGCACAACTATTCCCCCCCCCCCTCCCCCCAAAATGCAGAAGTGAATCTTAAGTGGCTGTTTGCTCCACCACAGGGCTGGAAATCTGTGATCTTCCACACAGGCTGATGATCACCATGATTGCTGGTTTGTTCTGGGTTGCGGGAGAACTGCTCTTACCAGGACTGGCTGTGTTGTCCAAGGAGTGGCGCATTCTACAGGGTGTGATAACCACCTCACAAGTACTGCTGCTTGTGTATTGGGGGTGAGTACCAGCTTCTGACCTCTGTGATCTTCTGCTGAAGAGTCCTAAGGAGAGAGTTGAGTTAACTCTGAACAGTCAAATATAATTCAGTCCACAGGCAGCGGAATGAGTTGGGCCACTGAGTCATGACTTCACCAATACTTTGCCCAACACAACATCGGCAACTAGAGATCCCGGGGGCAGGGGCGTAGCTACTATGGGGCCCACAGGGGCCTGGGCCCCCGTAGATTTGGCCCTGGACCCCCCTGCCGTGACCCTCTCGACCCCCCCCTTCCTGCCGCCGTCACATAACTTTGCTGGCGGGGGACCCCAACCCCGCCCCCCCAGCCGAAGTCCTCTCCTTGGCCGTGCGGCGTTACTTGCTGAATGATCTGATCGCACAGAAACTTGATCAGATCATTCAGCAAGCAACGCCGCACGGCCGAGGAGAGGACTTCGGCTGGGGGGGGGGGGGGTTGGGGTCCCCTGCCAGCAAAGGTACGCGGCGGGAGAGGGTTGGCGGGAAGGGGGGTCGAGAGGGTTGTGGCGGTGGTGGGGGAGAGGTGTGAAAGTTGGTGGCGCCGGGGGGGGGGGGGGCTAAAATGTGCCCCCTCACCTCGGGCTCTGGACCCCCCCTCCTGTTGAAGTCTGGCTACGCCCTTGCCCGGGGGTAGTGGCAGGGCCAGAGATTGATTTGCTTGGTCCTGCTTTGAACTTCGGAAAGAGCAGCCTATATATTTGAAATAAATAAAAAGATACATATAAAGTAGCTCATACAATGGCGGACTGGATGGACCGTTTAGGTCTTTATCTGCCGTCATTTACTTTGTTACTATCCTGTTACTATCAGGGGCATTTTCGAAAGGGAAGGGCGCCCATCTTTCGACACAAATCGGGAGATTTTGGGCGTCCTCAACTGCAGTCCATCGCGGGACGGCCAAAGTTCCCGGGGGCGTGTCGGCAGCGTACCGAAGGCGGGACAGGGGCATGGTTAAGAGATGGGCATCCTCGACCGATAATGGAAAAAAGAAGGGCGTCCGTGACAATTATTTGGTCGACTTTACTTGGTCCATTTGTTTTCACGACCAAGCCTCAAAAAGGTGCCTGAACTGACCAGATGACCACCAGAGGGAATCGGGGATGACCTCCCCTTACTCCCCCAGTGGTCACCAACAACCTCCCACCCTAAAAAAAAAAAAGTTAAAAAATTTTTTTTGCCAGCCTCTATACCAGCCTGAAATGTCATACCCAGCTCCATCACAGCAGTATGCAGGTCCCTGGAGCAGTTTTACTGGGTGCAGTGCACTTCAGGCAGGTGGACCCAGGCCCATCCTCCACCTACCTGTTACACTTGAGGTGGTAAATGTAAGCCCCTCAAAACCCACCAGAACCTCACTGTACCCACATGTAGGTGCCTCCCTTCACCCCTTAGTGCTATGGTAGTGGTGTACAGTTGTGTGGAGTGAGTTTTTAGGGGGATTTGGGGGGCTCAGCACCGAAGGTAAGGGAGCTATGCACCTGGGAGCAATTTGTGAAGTCCACTGCAGTGCCCCCTAGGGTGCCCAGTTGGTGTCCTGGCATGTGAGGGGGACCAGTGCACTACGAATGCTGGCTCCTCCCATAACCAAATGCCTTGGATTTGGTCGTTTTTGAGATGGGCGTCCTCAGTTTCTATTATCGCTGAAAACCGGGGACGACCATCTCTAAGGACGACCATCTCTAAGGTCGAGCTAAATGTTGAGAGTTAGGCGCCCCCGACCGTATTATCGAAACAAAAAATGGACGCCCATCTTGTTTTGATAATAGCGGTTTCCCCGCCCCTTTCCCGGGACGTCCTTAGAAATCGGCGCCCTTAGAGATGGTCATCCCCATTCGATTATGCCCCTCCACATTACTCTTTGGGGTTCTACATGGAATGCTGCTACTAATTGGGATTCCAGAATCTTCAGAACTTTTAGTAGAAGAAGAGTGCTGGGCAGACTTCTACGGTCGGTGCCCTGAGAATGGCAAGGACAAATCAAACCAAACTCTTGTATACATATGAAGTATCTTGTTGGGCAGACTGGATGGACCATACAGGTCTTTATCTGCCGTCATCTACTATGTTGCTATGCCCGCTGCCCCTGATTCAGTCTGGACTTCCTTCCGTAATGGCTGTTATGGGTACAAATGTTAACTGAGCCCAGTAATGTACTGGTGTGTCTGTAATTATTAGTTTTTCCATGCTTGTGCTCCCCGGCAGTGGACCAGTATATCACTGGAAATCCATAGCCTGCTCGCCAATACCGAGGACCACCTGAGCTGTGATGGCAGCAGCCCACGTCTCGGGAGGACACGTGTGTGACCAGCAGTTCAGCTGCCTCGACTTTGAAATGATCCCCCTTGATCAGAATGTTTACTTCTTCTTCTGTACAGATTCTTATAGACGCTCCCGACTGCATATCACAGTGATTTACCAGACTTGTTTCTGGTTCCTTTGTACTAAGGCGGGGGGGGGGGGGGGGGGGGGGGGTGGACAAAGAGGGATGGGACCTAGTTTAGCCACCTCGTCTGTACAGGATTGATGGACGGCTAGTATGGAGTTCACTATAGCATCGATGACGCTCAAGTGACGGTTCCCAGCCTGTGGTCTGTGGAGCCCTGGAGGATTGTGACACCGTTACTACAGGGGGTCCACAGGACGCAGAGGAGAAAAAGTGTCTCCTCATACTGTTATAATATGTGTGAGCGGAGGCTGCTGGAGAGGGGGAGAGATGCTAATGGCGAGTGGTAAGGGGAGAGAGACTGGCTGACAGATGGTTAATGGCTAGATGGAAAGGGCTGCTGGGGTTTGGGTGGAGGGGAAGAGAGCGAGGCTGGTGAGGACTGGCTAGAGAGAGTCTGGTGGAGTCAGGAAGAGGATAGATGAAGGTTGGTGGGGATGTTTGGTGCTAAGGGGAGGGGATCCTGGGAATAAATTGGGGGTCTGTGAACTTTTCGGAGGTTAATAAGAGGGTCCATATGACTGAAAGGTTGGGAAGCTCTGTGCTAATGGTATTGCAAGTCTGTGTGTCGGTCAGGATCACCTCTGTTGCCTTCACTCAGGCTCTTCAGTCTGATCTGGGTGAAATGGAGAGGAAAACAGCGTTTTGAACTCTCCAAATCTTTAGGCACGACGGTATCTCTGGTACTGTCAGAAAGAACCTCTTAGAGTTCAGTCCTGTCAGGAGAACTTTCTTATAATGGAGCGTCTCTCACACAGCCTAAGAAATGTAGCATAATGCGGACCGAGCGTGCACCCACATATTACACAGCAGAGCTAATGAGCGTATTATTGGGACCCAGGGCTTCCTAATTCCCTGGGCCACGGTGGATCTGTTTCCTCTTGGCTAAGCACCTACTGTAGTACAGCCCGCAAGTTCAGTGAGTCAGATTTACTCTGTCTCCTTATCCAAAGCAGGCCATGGGGAAAATTGAGCTCCTGAAGATGTGCGTTTCCTTCTGACTCTTGAGATCAGTCAGTTTGAGTACTCCAGCGTCCAGGACGCTACTCCAGGGTCCAAGCACAAGGAAACCATTCTGTAAGAGCCGGGAGGAAGCACATCACTCCTCCACCCCCTCATCCCTCATCCCAGAGCCTCCTTTCATTAGTTACTACTACTACTTATCATTTCTATAGCGCTACTAGTCGTACGCAGCGCTGTACACTTGAACATGAAGAGACAGTCCCTGATCAACAGAGCTTACAATCTAATCAGGACAAACAGGACAAATAAGGGATAAGGACAAAGAGTAGCAAGATTCCGGAATCCCAAAGAGTAGCAAGATTCTGGAATCCCAAAGACTACTACTACTTATCATTTCTATAGCGCTACTAGACGTACACAGCGCTGTACACTTGAACAGTCCCTGCTCGACAGAGCTTACAATCTAAGGACAGACAAACAGGACAAATAAGGCATAAGGACAAAGAATAGCAAGATTCTGGAATCCCAAAGAGTAGCAAGATTCCGCGCAGAATTCCAACAGTAGCAAGATTCCAGAATCCCAAAGAGTAGCAAGATTCCGCGCAGAATCCCAACAGTAGCAAGATTCCAGAATCCCAAAGACTACTACAACTTATAATTTCTATAGCGCTACTAGACGTACACAGCGTTGTACACTTGAACATGAAGAGACAGTCCCTGCTCGACAGAACTTACAATCTAATTAGGACAAACAGCACACATAAGGGATAAGAACAAAGAGAGGCAAGATTCCGGAATCCCAAAGAGTAGCAAGATTCCACACAGAATCCCAACAGTAGCAAGATTCCAGAATCCCAAAGACTACTACAACTTATCATTTCTATAGCGCTACTAGACGTACACAGCGTTGTACACTTGAACATGAAGAGACAGTCCCTGCTCAACAGAGCTTACAATCTAATTAGGACAAATAGGACATATAAGGGAATATTAAAGTGAGGATGATTCCTGAGTTCTTACGGTAGCAGCACAGGAAGATTTTGAAGTAATTGATTGGAAACCTTTCCTTCTCTGCATCTGTAACCTCTGGATGTGAAAATTGTGCTGGTGCACTGCACAGCTGGGATGTTTGTCATAGGACGGGGTGGGCTGACTTCTGGAACTGATATCTGTATTGTTGTTCTGTCTCTTGGTGTCCTCTGCCCCCCCCCCCCAATTCCTTGTTCTCCAGCTGCCATTCCCTATTCCCAGAGTCACCTCGTTGGCTGCTGGCTACACAGCAGCTGGATCGGGCCAAGAAGGAGCTGCAACGCTTTTCAGAGGGCAATGGAGTGAATCTAGACAGTGAAATGTATGATGAAGATAATCTGTTTACAGGTAATGCAAGAAACCTCAAGGACATCGCATGAGCAGGGGAGGCAGGGAAGCGGGAATGGCAGGTGTAGGACATAATGCATCTGGTACCGATGTGTGGGGCCTCAGGAACCCCAGCTGGAGACCACAACGTAGCAGGACACACCAGAACAGGGTGCATCAGAAGGGGAGCAGGGACCCCAGAACAGGGCACAAAACGATGGGCTCAGTGATTTGTCAATCCAGCTCTTGCAAAGCCCTTTCTCCACCTTGCTAAGACTTTTCTAGATGCCATGACTGGGCTGAGGTGATGCCACAGTGGACTGAATTTGCCTCACCTCATTGCATTACTCGCAATGTTTGTGTCGGTGATGTTTTCCCGCTGTTTTTGTCTCCTCAGAGATGGACTCGATAGCTGAAGGTCCTGTACAGGCCAGATATCATTCAGTGTGTGACCTCTTCCGTACCCGTGTCATTTGGAAAAACAGCCTCATTCTGGGCTTCACAGCGTAAGGAAGCGCTCTCCTCTTATTCCCAGCCAAATCACGGGCTCTCGCCTCTGCTGACCTCATTCTGTCTCCTCTCTGCAGGTTTATTGGCACAGGCATCCGACACTGCTATCTACAGAATCTGCAGGGCTACGGACCCACCTTCTATTTTGTCTATTTTCTAATGGCGGCCACGGAGGCCGTCTCATGTCTGTTCCTGTGTGGAACTGTCAACAAGTTTGGCCGACGTGCCATCCTCCTCCTCTGCACCATTTTAACAGGAGTTTCCTCCCTGCTGCTGCTGGCATTGACAGAGTGTAAGCATGGGGTTATTCGCTTATTCCCCCCCCACCCCCCCGGGCCGAGATGCATCTCCCCCCTTCCTTCCTCCAATATTCCCTGAGTTTGTTCCAAAAGTAGATGGTGGCAGCGCTTCCCATACGTTGCCGTGCCGCCGGCACTGGCCCTCTTCTCTTCTGTGGCTGCCTCTGAGGAAACAGGAAGTTACATCAGAGAGGTGAGGCGGGTGCCGGTGGCAGGGTAGTGTATGGGAATCACGTCTGCCATCGCCAGCTTTTGGAACATGAAGAAAGAAGGTAAACTCGGGGAAGGGGGAGATGCTGACACCAAATGAATGCCACCTGAGGCCCCCGCCTCAGGGGGCCTGCCTCTGCTTATCCCCTTCACACAGGACACCCCCTCTCCTGGTAATGACTGGGGTTATGTGCTTATCCCCCTCCCCACTCTCAGGACACCCCTCCCGACACTGACAGGGTAATTTCTGGGTAGTTTAGCTTCCCTGTTTTTCTCTTGCTCTCCTGCTTCTCTGTGCTGTGTTTACCTCTCAGCAGGGGATAATTGTTTAAACTTTTTCTGTGCATAAAAGTGTTGTATACACAGATGTGCACTTATAAAATTGCTCCGTGACATACACGCGTGAAAGTACACATTTATGCATGGTGTTTGCAGAGGTCGGGGCCGAGCTGCGAAACCTGAAAATGTGAGATGGATCGTTCACGCCTGCCTCACGGACTGTGTTAATGTTTATGGCTGGTACCTTTGATATCAAAATTACCATCCAGGCGTCTGAGCTTTTCACATTCCACCTTCTTTCCTCTTTCAGACCTCTTTCCAGGAATTGAACTGGCCATTTCCATACTGGGCATCCTGGCATCACACGCCGTAGTGATGTTAAGCATCTTTTTTGCCAGTGAGGTCCTTCCCACGGTGATCAGGTGAGGACAGTAGCGTACCAAGGGCAGGGTGGTGGGGTCGGTCCGCCTTGGGTGTAGACAGGAAGGGGGTGTGTGGCTGTTTGCCGGTCCCCTGCCCCCTCTCGTTACTTCCTGTTCCGCACACCCCCCCTTGCTGGGAGGAAAGGTCTGGTGACGCGCTTTGGGGAGGGAGATGCAGTGGTGACCCGCCCCGGCTGGCGAACAGGATAGGAACGCCACTGGGTGAGGACAGCCCTTCCCCATCCCTAGTGATGAGCTGCTTCCCACATCCTGTGCAGGGAAGCAGAGGAACGAAGAGGTCAAAAGTCACAGCCAGATGAGGACAAGATATGACAGAGAGCTCTAGAGCAGTAATTCCCAAACCTGGCCTGGGCATTTCTAGCTAGTCAGGTTTTCAGGATATCCACAAGGAATCTGCATGGGAGAAATCTGCATGCTGTAAATCTCATGAATATTCATTGTGCATATCCTGAAAATCCAACTGGCTGGGAGCCCCCAGGGCTGGTTTTTGGATTACTGATCTAGGACAAAAGGTCACAGTAAGAGACTGCAGGGGATGGGCAGGCCTAACATCAGAAATTATTTCTCCTAGAAAGGGTGATGGATACATAGAAAGACTTTCCAGGGAAGGTGATAAAGAATCTGAGAAGATTTTTCATGATGGGGGGGGGGGGGGGGGGGGACCAGAAGAAAAGAGACACCTGCACTGTTGTGGGAGAATTGGTCAGATCTGTTGTCTGTTAGTCTCGGCGTGACAGGGCTGTCTCTACCAGCAGCCATTGCTCTGGGGCTCCAGTGACCAACTGAATGCTTTTCCTCCTCCTGCAGGGGCTCAGGGCTGGGTCTGGTCTTGGCCGCCAGCTTCGTAGGAAGGGCAACAGTTCCCATCATGGACTTGCACAACCGGAAGGGTTTCTTCCTGCATCATGTGGTTTTCTCCTCCTTTGCCATCCTCTCGGTGCTGAGTATTATGCTCCTGCCAGAAAGCAAACGGAAGAGTCTGCCTGAATCTCTGAGGGATGGAGAGAGCCTACGTCGGCCACCGCTCTTCCTGTCTCATGCCAAGGATGACCTGCCGCTGCTCTCCTCATCCAGAACCCCCCACAGTGATTACAACCCAGAGAACTATTCCCGGCTCATGACTGCCACCAAGAAAATGCTGAGCAGAGAACCTTCTCCGTATCAAGCTGACCGCCGGCTCTTGGAGCACCTGCAGGGTGAGGACAACCAGGCCCTGACCTTAGACACTTAGACCATGATTGACAAAGGATGTTTTCCTCTTCTTTGTCTATAAGAACAGCTAAGTACACTGTACCTGTGAACTTAGGTTCACATAAACTACCAGGATTCACACTGGGTCCCTTCTCAGAGGGACAGATTACTCTGTGAGGCCATCCCAGTGACCACAGCTTACAGTGAAGCTTCTCATACTGGGCAACAGACTGTGGTTTCCAAATCGGAAATAAGTTTACTGGTCACAATTGAAAAGGAAACCAGTTTATTCCAGTTTCAAGAACAAATGTCTTCACTTGAACAGATGGAAATGCAAAGACAGTCTCTCGTTTACTTCATAAAATGTTTGCTGTAGAGTTCATATGTGCTGGGCAATCAGTTTGACAGGAAGCAGTAGCTGGCCATTCTCGGTCTTTCCCTCCATTTACTCGAAGGCCCAGCTCAGATGGTTATTCACAGCCTTGCTTGGCTTGGTGTGATATGTTCTGGATGCAATTCTCCAGTCCTTGAACCCAGCATGACAGAAAACAGCAGAGTAAAGATGTTGTTCCTTACATCACTGCCCCTCAGAAGAAGAGATAGCAAAATTACTTCCTGTCTTCCACTGTAAGTAGAGAGGTGTGGTAGCCGTGTTAGTCCACTTTTAGAGGTAATCAATAGAAATCAAACAAAAGAAAACATGGAAAAGAAAATAAGATGATACCTTAATACATTTCTTGATTAGCTTTCGAAGGTTGCTCTTCTTCGTCAGATCGGAAATAAGCAAATGTGGAAGATGACAGAATATATAAGTGAAACATCCAAGCATTTCATTCCAGAGCTGGAAAAATTACGAAAAATCATAAAAGATCTTTAGCCTCTACTCTAAGAGGATGAATTACTGAAAGAGATATTCCCAGCCCCACCAATGCTGACCTTCCGACAGCCACCCAACTTAAAACACAAGCTAATCAGAAGTAAACTCCCAACACAGACTGAAAAAGAAGAGAAGGGCACACATCCTTGCAATATATCCAGCTGCAAGCTATGACAAAACATTTCACAGGACCCCATAGTCATTCACAAAGGAAAAATATTCAACATAAAGGAATCTTTCACATGCTCATCTTCCAACGTGGTATAAATCATTCAGTGTAAAAAATGTAACGAAGGATGCTATATTGGAGAAACAGGCCAGATGCTTAAGACAAGATTTAATTTACATAGACATCACATAAAAATAGCCGGTGCCAGTCAAGCCCCCACCCCTGTGGGCCAACACTTTACAAGACCAGAACATTGTACCGGTGATTTCATAGTAAGAATCCTGAAAGGTAACTTTAAAACAATACAGGAACGTAAGACCTTTGAAGTCAGAATGATTGAATATTTTGACACCCAACAGACAGGACTTAACAAAGATCTGGGTTTTCTAGCCCATTATAAACCATAAAGTTGTATTGCTATGTTTATCACCCTCCTCTCTCACCTATCCACCCCCATCCTGTTAGACTATCTCTGAAATGCTTTGATGTTCCCATGCATACCTCCTACCCACCCCCACCCTGTTAGACTGTCAATGAAATGCTTGGATGTTTCACATATATATTCTGTCATCTTCCACATTTGCTTATTTCCGATCTGCCGAAGAAGGGCAACCTTTGAAAGCTAATCAAGAAATGTATTACGTTATGTCCAATAAAAAAGGTATCATCTTATTTTCTTTTCCATGTTTTATTTTGTTTGATTTCTATTGATTATCTCTTCCACCGGAAACTCAGGCTGATGCTCGGCTCCATTTACATTGTGGCCTGCTTTTTGCAGGCAGAACTGCCATTAAGCCTCCAAAATATGTCATCTCCCTTCGAGGGGAGAGACGGCATTCTTTGTGAAACTGCACCATGCCCACATATAGGTATAGAGTAACTTTCTGTGCTTTCTGAGACCCTGCTGATACCTGCTGTCTACCCAAGGGGAATAAGGAGGGTACATGGACTCTTTAAGGACAGTACCATTGTGCCTAGGTAGGGGCACTGAGTGAGGACAGTACCAAACTACACAAAGAGAATTACACAGACAGTCTCTTAGGACAGTACCATTGTGCCTATCCAGAAGCCCACAAGCACAGTGTGGACAGTACCAAATTGGGTGGGAAGGGTTACTTACTATGGACAGAGGCTTACATAGATGCTCTGTGAGGACAGAACCAAAGTAAGGAAAGAGGGGTGTAAAGATGGGCTTTGAGGACAGCACCACTGTGCCTTTCAAGATGAAGGAGGAGACTCACTTGTCATCATGCAAGCAAAAGGCTGCCAACTGGATACAGATTCACAGGACAGGATTGAGCTAGGTCTGGGTTTACCCCAGTGCATGCTGGGATGTGTAGTTTTGCTTTTCTTAGGACCTGTAATGGGGAAATGAGCACTACAAGTCCATAAGTAGATAAGTAATGCCACACTGGGAAAAGACCAAGGGTCCATCGAGCCCAGCATCCTGTCCACGACAGCGGCCAATCCAGGCCAAGGGCACCTGGCAAGCTTCCCAAATGTACAAACATTCTATACATGTTAGTCGCGGAATTGTGGATTTTTCCCAAGTCCCTTTAGTAGTGGTTTAGGGACTTGTCCTTTAGGAAACCGTCTAACCCCTTTTTAAACTCTGCTAAGCTAACCGCCTTCACCACGTTCTCTGGCAACAAATTCCAGAGTTTAATTATGTGTTGGGTAAAGAAAACCTTTCTCCGATTTGTTTTAAATTTATTACACTGTAGTTTTATTGCATGCCCCCTAGTCCTAGTATTTTTGGAAAGCGTGAACAGACGCTTCACATCCACCTGTTCCACTCCACTCATTATTTTATATACCTCTATCATGTCTCCCCTCAGCCGTCTCTTCTCCAAGCTGAAAAGCCCTAGCCTCCTTAGTCTTTCTTCATAGGGAAGTAGTCCCATCCCCTCTATCATTTTAGTTGCCCTTCGCTGCACCTTTTCCAATTCCACTATATCGTTCTTGAGATGCGGCGACCAGAATTGAACACACTACTCAAGGTGCAGTCGCACCATGGAGCGATACAACGGCATTATAACATCCTCACACCTGTTTTCCATACCTTTCCTAATAATACCCAACATTCTATTCGCTTTCCTAGCCACAGCAGCACACTGAGCAGAAGGTTTCAGCGTATTATCGACGACAACACCCAGATCCCTTTCTTGGTCCGTAACTACTAACGTAGAACCTTGCATGACGTAGCTATAATTCGGGTTCTTTTTTCCCACATGCATCACCTTGCACTTGCTCACATTAAACGTCATCTGCCATTTAGCCGCCCAGTCTCCCAGTCTCGTAAGGTCCTTCTGTAATTTTTCACAATCCTGTGGCGAGTTAACGACTTTGAATAATTTTGTGTCATCAGCATGCAAGACTGGATCCAGTTGGCAGCCTTATGGAAGCGCCCAGAATGGACAGGGTTCAGTTCAGACGCTTTACAGATGCCTTTTGTCTGGTTATTCCTGCTTTTCTTCTGGCTGAAGATACTCTCAGGTGTGGTAAGTGAGGCAAATCCTCTGCAGGGCCTCCTGTTCTTCAGCTCCCTCCCTCCTCCTGCTCATGCCTGGGGCTCTCTGGCTGTCACTTTACCATTGCAACGGAGCTGAAGCATTGGCGTAGGAAGGGGAGGGGTGGTGGGGCGGTCCGCCCCGGGTGCACGCCGCTGGGGGGTGTCGGCGCCTCGCTGGTTCCTTGCTCTCTCTGCTCCGGAACAGGTTACTTCCTATTCCAGGGCAGAGAGAGCAGGGAACCAGCAAGGCGCCGACACCCCCCAGCGGCGTGCACTCGGCGGATTGGCTCTCCCGCCCCTCACCGCCTTCCAGGTATGTTCTCGGGGGGGGGGGGGGGTTGCGCTCTGGAGGGGGGAGGGTGCGCTGCGGCGACCCGCCCCTGGTGTCAGCTGCCCTCGCGACGCCACTGAGCTGAAGTCAAGGACCAAACTTCTTTTAGCTTTGAGCAGGCCTCAGAGATGCCAAGGGTGAAGTGTTTCAAAGAGTGAGTTGGTTTCAGACAATATGTCCGAGGTGTAAAGCTAGAAAGATCTAAAGTGTCAATAAAGCAGCTCTAAGGCCCTGAAGCTCAAAAGTAAACGCTGGTTCTAGAGGCGGTTGGCAGCGGCCTCAGCTCCCGCATTTACCTGCGCAGAATGTTCAGAGGCCCCAGAGCATGGGAACAAACGAGTGCACAGATGAACAACGCAAGTGGCGTGCTAATGGAGTGAAGGTCATGTTAATGAGGTCATGTTGTATTCCACTCCAGTACTCGGAAGACAGAGCCCGAAATAACACCAGGCCGGAGCAGGGGGTGCTGGGAAGCGAGGGCTTTTCATGATTTGATTCTGTGAAATCTGACAGTTTTGATGGCTTGTGGAAGCAGAAGGAAGCCTGTGCAAGCCCTTAAGCATTGGTCATGAGAAACAGCAGAGCCCAGAAAACGCCAAAAGCGAAAGCACAAATTGATGGCTGTGTCCTGAGCCTAAACATAAGTGGTCAAGCTAAAAATGAAAAATGCTTATATTTTGCTGCAGGAACCATACACCGATGTGTGCGTCATGTTTGATTTTACCAGGCGCATGTGCACAGGAGCCCAGCTTTCTACGGAACAATCCTCCCACCGGACTCTAATGCTCAACGCTATGAGTCTGCCTATATTTACATCTTATTAGGGCTGAGCATTAAGTCCTTGTTCTTCTGAGCTGTTCCGTGGTATTTTTCCGGCACTGTTTGGAACGGCGGTGGAGTTTTGAGCAGGGGCGTAGCTACTATGGGGCCACGGGGGCCTGGGCCCCTGTAGATTTGGCCTTGGACCCCCCTGTCATGACCCTCTCAACCCTCCCCCACCGCCGTTGCGTACCTTTGCTGGCGGGGAACCCCAACCCCCGCCAGCCGAAGTTCTCTCCTCGGCCACGCGGCGTTGCACGCACAGAAACTTGATCAGATCATTCAACAAACAACGCGGCCAAGGAGAGGACTTCAGCTGGCGGGGGCTGAGGTCCCCTGCCAGCAAAGGTACGCGGCGGGAGAAGGTTGGTGGCGGGAAGGGGGGGTCGAGAGGGTGGCGGGGGGGATCAGTAATGCCGCACGGCCGAGAAGAGGACTTCAGCTGGCGGGGGTTGGGGACTTCAGTGGGAGAGGGTTGGTGGGAAGGGGGGGTCGAGAGGGTTGCGGCGGCAGTGCTGGGGGGGGGGGGGCTAAAATGTACCCCCTCAACTCGGGCTCTGGACCCTTCTCCCGTTGAAGTCTGGCTACGCCCCTGGTTTTGAGCATTGGTGCATAAGTGATATTTGATTTTCTTTGGTGCCTTTGAAAAGGAAAGAGAGAGGAGGCCGAACATTGAGATATACACACCTGTCTGCTGCTATTCTGGCTGTTTTCCCCGCATCCTCTATCTTCAATCACCTCCTTAGTGGCTAAAAGGTTTCGGAGCTGTGTGTTTGTAGATGAGGAAAAGGAGAGGACAGGGAGAGGCAAAGAGAAAGGAAGCTGTGCTCAGATTTTTTAGTACTGGTCATACTACTGGGCTGTTCTATCTTAGCAGTGTCTCTCAAACAGGTAGTGGTCAGGATCAGTGCACTCTAATGAGTGGGAGAGCCTTCAAATGGATGTGACAGACTCCTAATGAGAGAGAGAGCGCCTTCAAATGAGTGTGAGACGCTCCTAATGGAGTGATGGAAGGGACAGTGGGAGAGTGAGAGCCTTCAAATCAGGGGCATAGCCAGACCTCGAGGTGGGAGGGGGCCAGAGCCCAAGGTAGGGGGGGGCATATTTTGGTTGCCACCCCCCCCCCCCCCACCTCCGCCGCCACTGCCTTGCCGCCCTGCTTCTCCCCACCCACTGCCACCACTGTACATCTTGGCTGACCGGGGTCTCCAACCCCCGCCAGCTGAAGACGTCATCCAGCGCTGCCGCTGCATTGCCTACCCTGCTCTCTCTTCCCCTCACGTCTGGACATGAGGGGAAGAGAGAGCAGGACAGGCAATGTGGCGGCACAGCCGCAGACCAACGCTGGACGAAGTCTTCAGCTGGCGGGGATTGGAGACCCCCACCAGCCAACCAGGGGCCCAGAGCAGATTTGGGGGGGGACCCAGGCCCCCGTGGCCCCACGTAGCTATGCCACTGCTTCAGATGAGTGTGAGACACTTCTACACAGAGATGCTCAAAGCGCTGGAGAAACACCTGCTGGATCAGTGCAGAACAACAACTCCTGAATGCTCAATATTAATGAGATGCAAATATAGGCGCGCTTGTAGCGTTGCGTATTAGGGCGGACAGTGTCTGGCACATGCGCTGAAGTGCATTAAGCACAGCTCTTCAGCGCATGCCCATAACACCAGATGGGAGGAAGAGGCGCCAACCGCGTTCTTTTCCAGAACGCAACCCAACCTGAAGGAGTACACTGGAAAAGGCCAGGTGAACCCCAATTTGCTACTGGGAGAAAGGGCTTTCCCCTTCTTATACTAGTGTGAGCAGATACAGTCGTAAAGAACTAAATCCGAATGATGTTGTTCCTTGTAAAAATATATATTTCTACAGAGATTATGAAATGAAAAACACTTGATTCCCTGAGTGCTGTGTGCAGCAGGGCCGCCGACAGCTGGGGCCGGGCCCGGGACAAGACTGCCCCCGGCCCCCCCCCCCCCACCTGAGGTCGCGTCACGTCCCGCCCCCTCCACCCGAAGTCGCCGGCCCCCCCTCCACCCGAGGTCACGTTGCTAGGCCCCCCTCCACCCGCTGCCGGGCCCTCCGAACTAACCTGAAGCGCCTTCATGTTCGCATCGCAGCAAGCAGCAGCAGCAGCAGGGCAGACCTCTCCTTCCTTCCGTGCCCCGCCCTCGCGGACGTTATATCAGGCGAGGGTGGGACACGGAAGGAAGGAGTGGCCTGCCCTGCTGCGATGCGAACGTGAAGGCGCTTCAGGTTAGTTCCGGGAGCTACGGAGGGTGGGCCGGACTGCAGCGGCGCCGCCCCCCCCCCCCCGGAGGCCCGGGCCCAGGGACTTTTGTCCCCCCTGCCCCCCCCTCGGCGGCCCTGGTGTGCAGTATTTGAAGAGGTGCCTTGTCCTGTATTAAATCTTGATCAGATACTGATTAGAAGTGTCTTGTTGTTGTTAAAACAATAAAAACATTTTTTATTACACCTTAAAAATTTTTGAGTCTTTGAAAACCGAAGAGTTCACTCCAAGTTCTATTTACAAATTTATTTTAGGCCCACATAAATGGAAAGCAAACTAACGTGATTTTAGTGTGTGCCTAGCAGAGCTATGAGTAGGTGAAAGGCATCTGAAGGAAGACGGCACATTGTGGAGTCCATCTAGTCGTCTTCCCAGCCACCCTAATGCCAGCGCCAGGCTGGCGTAGGGTTTACAGCAGGAAGAGCACCCTTGTTTGGTGAGCTGCCCACTGAACATTGAGGAGGAATCAGGGGCGTAGGCAGACTTTGGCGGGAGGGGGGTCCAGAGGCCGAGGTGAGGGGGCACATTTTAGCCCCCCCCCCAGGCACCGCTGAACCCCTGCCACCAACTTTGACCCCCCCCCCCTGCCATTGCCGAACCCCACCACCATTAACTTTGACTCCCCCCCTGTCGATGACCCTCTCGACCCCCCTCCCACCGCCGTCGCTGTCCTTTGCTGGCAGGGGACCCCAACCCCGCCAGCCGAGGTCCTCTTCTTTCGACGCAAGGCTTCATTCTGTTTCTGTGAGTCTCACGTCCTGCATGCACAACGTACAGGACGTCAAACTCACAGAAACAGAACAAAGCCTTGCACCAGAAGAAGAGGACTTCGGTTGGCGGGGGTTGGGGTCCCCCGCCAGCAAAGGTAGCCGATGGTGATGGCGGCGGTGGGAGAGGGTTGGCAGCAGGAGGGGGGGTCGAGAGGGTCGTCGGCAGGGGGGTCCAGGGCCAAATCTACGGAGGCCCAGGCCCCCGTGGCCCCACGTAGCTACGTAGGCCACTGGTTGGAGTTCGTCTGGATGAGGGGTTAGTGTTCGGGTTTCCCTCCCTGCCTTATGCAGACTTTCTTGACATGTTTTCTGTTGAGTTGGTCGGCTTCTCTTTGTGCTTGGATTTTGTGTTTATGGTTCCCTAGCGCATTATTTCCCTCTTCATTACTGCTTTTAACTTCTCCCAAAAGATTGTGATTAAATATAGTTTGAAAATAAAGTGTTCATCTCTCTCAGAGGCTACCATGATGGGGCAAGAAATCATGCTATGATTTCCAGGGAAAGAGTCACCCTGGTCCTAGGAATTCCCACTGCAAATTGTCCATATTAAAGCTGAGTATAAGAATATCTAGTACTCAGGGGTCCTTTTTCTAAGGTGTGCTGAAAAATGGCCTGCGCTGTTGTAGGCGCGGTTCAGGTCCATTTTTCAACGTGCCTGCAAAAAAGGCCTTTTTTGGGATGAAAATGGATGTGCGGCAAAATAAAAATTGAGGCATGTCCATTTTGGTCCTGAGACCTTACCGCCACCCATTGACGTAGCGGTAAGGTCTCACGCGTTAACCAGGTGGTAATCAGCACATGTAAGCTGCTGCTTACCACCGCACCACCTGGTAGAATAAAAAATATTTTCTGCTGCGCGTAGCGGACGTGCGCAAAAAATGGAGTTACCACTCGGGACACGTGGTAGCCGGGCAGTAGGTCCAAACTGACTTGCGTTTGACACGTGTAGGTGTCTATGCGCCTTAGTTAAAAGGGCCCCGTGAAGGGCATAATCGAACAGGGGTGCCCATCTCTAAGGACAGCCCCGTAAAGAGGCGTCCCCGACCGTATTATCGAAACAAGTTGGGCGGCCATCTTTCGTTTCGATAATACGGTCGGGGACGGCCAAATCTCAACATTTGGGTCAACTTTAGAGATGGCCGCCCTTAGAAATGTCCAACCTCGGTTTTCGCATATAATGGAAACCGAGGACGGCCAAATCCAAGCCATTTGGTCTTGGGAGGAGCCAGAATTTGTAGTGCACTGGTCCCCCTGACATGCCAGGACACCAACCGGGCACCCTAGGGGGCACTGCAGTGGACTTCATAAATTGCTCCCAAGGACATAGCTCCCTTACCTTGTGTGCTGAGCCCCCCAAATCCCCCCCCCCAAAACCCACTACTCACAACTGTAAACCACTACCATAGCCCTTAAGGGTGAAGGGGGGCATCTATAAAAAAGTCTTCGTTCTTCTGTTGCACGCTGACGTCCTACAACGTGCAGGACGGAACATGCAACAGAAGAACGAAGACTTTTTTCACTGCAGGACGAAGAGAACGTCGGCTGGCGGGGATTGGGGTCCCCCACCAGCAAAACCGAAGGTAGGTGACGGCGGGGGAGGGTTTGCGGGGGGGGGGGGGGGAGAGGGTCGTCGGGAGAGGGGTCCAGGAGGAATTCTACGGGGGCCCAGGCCCCCTCAGGCCCCACATAGCTATGCCACTGATGCACAGGCCATGAAAGGGTTTGATGGGGGAATATTGCTAACGTAAGGTCTGACGGGCATTTTTTCTTTATCAATAGACCCGATATTCAGGCAGTCCCCTTGACAAAGCTGGAACAGCGAAACAGGCAGCTGTCAGGGTGCCATGATTCGGGCTGTTAAAACTCGTTGATAGGGTGTGAAAATATGACTACACACCAGAAGAGTCCAGATAAGTGATAATCGCTAGCCTGCCAACACTAGCACTGTTATGATTTAAGATTCAGGCATAAGGATAGTGGCGTAAATCGCCGTGAATAGCAACAGATAAGTCGGCAGAAGACAAAGAAAGAAAAAAAAGTTGGATAAAGAGATACAAAATTTAAATATTGAATTGTGACCGAGTACAGATGAAAAGATGAAGGGGGTTTTGTCAAAGATTACAAACCGGCACAGAATGAGCCTCACCAGTGAGTGAGTAAGAGATTATCCTGTGACCATATATGAGACTTCCCCTTATAAAAACAACAGGTTAGAACAATTAACGAGAAAAACATAACAGCAACAGACTCCAAGGTGCTCGATCTACCATTGAGTTTGAATATACAAGGTGAAATAGGGTAGGCAGGAAAGAGAAATGCTGGACAATAATTTTGGTCAGGATTTTAAAAAATTAATCCTAGTTAAAATGTTAAAAAATTAATCGAATCAATAGTGTACTAAATTTATAAGATATGTTATTTACCAGAAATGTATGTTCCTGGATTGAATCATCTGTAGCCCCGAATAAGAGAAATTTTGTTTCATCATTATTCAATTTCAAAGGAGTGTTAACCATGCAGGATGCAATCAAGACAATATAAGTACATAAGTAATGCCACACTGGGAAAAGACCAAAGGTCCATCGAGCCCAGCATCCTGTCCACGACAGCGGCCAATCCAGGCCAAGGGCACCTGGCAAGCTTCCCAAACGTACAAACATTCTATACATGTTATTCCTGGAATTGTGGATTTTTCCCAAGTCCATTTAGTAGCGGTTTATGGACTTGTCCTTTAGGAAACCGTCTAACCCCTTTTTAAACTCTGCCAAGCTAACCGCCTTCACCACGTTCTCCGGCAACGAATTCCAGAGTTTAATTACGCGTTGGGTGAAGAAACATTTTCTCCGATTTGTTTTAAATTTACTACACTGTAGTTTCATCGAATGCCCCCTAATCCTTGTATTTTTGGAAAGCGTGAACAGACGCTTCACATCCACGTGTTCCACTCCACTCAATATTTTATATACCTCTATCATGTCTCCCCTCAGCCGTCTCTTCTCCAAGCTGTATAGCCCTAGCCTCCTTAGTCTTTCTTCATAGGGAAGTCGTCCCATCCCCGCTATCATTTTAGTCGCCCTTTGCTGCACCTTTTCCAATTCTACTATATCTTTCTTGAGATGCGGCGACCAGAATTGAACACAATACTCAAGGTGCGGTCGCACCATGGAGCGATACAACGGCATTATAACATCCTCACACCTATTTTCCCCTAATGATACCCAACATTCTATTCGTTTTCCTAGCTGCAGCAGCACACTGAGCAGAAGGTTTCAGTGTATTATCGACGACACCCAGATCCCTTTCTTGGTCCGTAACTCCTAACGTGGAACCTTGCATGACGTAGCTATAATTCGGGTTCTTTTTCCCCACATGCATCACCTTGCACTTGCTCACATTAAACGTCATCTGCCATTTAGCCGCCCAGTCTCCCAGTCTCGTCAGGTCCTCTTGTAATTTTTCACAATCCTGTCGCGATTTAACAACTTTGAATAACTTTGTGTCATTAGCAAATTGAATTACCTCGCTAGTTACTCCCATCTCTAAATCATTTATAAATATATTAAAAAGCAGCGGTCCTAGCACAGACCCCTGAGGAACCCCACTAACTACCCTTCTCCATTGTGAATACTGCCCATTTAACCCCACTCTCTGTTTCCTATCCTTCAACCAGTTTTTAATCCACAATAGGACATTTCCTCCTATCCCATGACCCTCCAATTTCCTCTGTAGCCTTACATGAGGTACCTTGTCAAACGCCTTTTGAAAATCCAGATACACAATATCAACCGGCTCCCCTTTGTCCACATGTTTGTTTACTCCTTCAAATAATTGAAGTAAATTGGTCAGGCAGGATTTCCCCACACAAAAGCCGTGCTGACTTGGTCTCAGTAATCCATGTCCTTGGATGTGCTTTGTAATTTTGTTTTTGATAATAGTCTCTACCATTTTCCCTGGCACCGACATCAGACTCACCGGTCTATAATTTCCCGGATCTCCCCTGGAACCTTTTAAAAAAATCGGCGTTACATTAGCCACCCTCCAATCTTCTGGTACCGCGCTCGATTTTAAGGATAAATTACATATTACTAACAGTAGCTCCGCAAGCTCATTTTTCAGTTCTATCAGTACTCTAGGATGAATACCATTCAGTCCTTGACCTAATCTCTAGTAGAACAGGAGTTGCAATTTTTCATCCCCTTCCCTACTTCTCCCGTACCCCCTCCTGGAAGTTCAGGTGTCTTAAGGTAGAAGGATTTAAGAAAACCTATGTTGGTCAGTTGTGGCTAATATGGTTTTTTTTTTTTTTTACTCAAGAAGCATTTTCACTCTTAGTCCAGCTGTTGATATCGCCGCATCTGGACTACTGCAATGTACTCTATTTAGGGTTAAGCAGTAAATATCTTTAAAAACTCCAACGTATCCAGAAGACCCCGCTGTGAGGCTAATTTTTAGATTACGCAAGTTCAGCAGTCTATCAGGATTCCATGGCTCAACTACTTTGGCTCCTGGTGGCCAAAAGGATATTGTTTAAGGCGCTTTGCTTATTCCAAATTATTTACGGTTCTACATCGCATTTATTAATAAATATAATCTCCAATTCACTATTAGGTCACTCATCTCTTTTAAGGGATCAGCTTATTCTCTGTCCTTCATGTTTTAGAAATTTACATTATTTTTGGGAGATGATTAACTCGGTTTTTTCGGTTATTAAAAATTCCTGAATGGAATTCTCTCCCATCGATAATTTGTTTGGAACTAAATTATCTGTCATTTTGCAAAATGCTGAAAACCAATTCTGTCTTGTCATAGATTCTATGACTGGTTGCAGGTGGCCTGGCTATTATGGGGTGGGTCCCTCAGTGATTACCCCACTCCTGAAGGGTGGCCTAGCATTTGAGTACCGGCACCTTTTTTCCTAGAAAAACAACACTGGGTTTAAATACTAATTCTTATTTTTCTGCGTTGTTTTAAGCATCTGTATCATTTAGATATTGCTCTTTTTCAATACCATGCTGAATGCAAGTTGTGGGAAAGCTAAGGTCAAGAAGTGCAGCACAGACATTGACATTGCTGAATAGCAGGTGTGTCCCTGGGAGCCTCAGTCTGTTCCTGAAAGGTTGAGGAAGGGGGTCATGGCAGGAGGGAGAAAAGGGCAAGAGATTGGGTGGCAGAGCCGGTGGTGGGGGGCGGAGCAAGTGCTGGGCAGACTTCTACGGTCTGTGCCGTGAAAATGGCAGATACTAATCAAGGTCAGGTATACACAAAAAGTAGTATCTTGTTGGGCAGACTGGATGGACCGTGCAGGTCTTTCTCTGCTGTCATCTACTATGTTACTGGTGTAGTAGCAGTGGGAGGATGCCTACATCCTGCAGTATTGGGGGCAACACCCCCCTTGCTCCCCCAAACTATGTCCACCGAGGGCGGAATGCTAAGTCTTAGGTCTTGACCGTCTGGCTCATAGTTGCAGGGTTCTGGGAGAAGCACCGATGCCTGACTCCTGGCTGAGGCTGAGATATAAACTCCCCCAGGTAGCAGAGGGCTGGATCCCAGCACTAGTTCAATTACCTTGCAAGCCCCAAAAGGTGCAGAAGGAACCTGGCAGCCTTCCTCTCCCTCCCCCCCAACCCCCGCCCCCCCCCCCCCAGGAAGAAAAAGAAACCTGCTCCAATGTGGAAGGTTGAAAAACAAATACACTACAAGGAGGTGAACAGAGGTAAAGACATTTTATTTCATAGACACATAAAAATAGAGGGACAGCTGAAGCAGAATGTTGCCCGTCCCTCTCCACGCCTCCCCCGGGGCACCAGAAATGATTTGGCCCTGCTGTGGGAGGAGTGAATGGCCTGGGAGGTGTGGAAATGTACTCCCCAGGTACTGGCGCTGGCTATCTCTTAGGTAGAAACACAGAAAATGATGGTAGGGAAAGACCCACACAGCCTGTCCCATCTGCCCATCCAACTCTCTTCCTTGGAAATTCAATGTGCTTGTCGCACGCTTCCTTGAATCTGGAGGCAAGAAACCTCTTACAGCTGTAATGTGCACCAGAACTGTGATATGGCCTACTAAAGAACACAGTCCAGGCTTCCCTACCCCGTCTGCTGCGGTGGGGAGGACGCCTGACAGTGCTCAACAGGGACTTGGACTGTCTGCAGAGATCAATCCCAGAATAATCTCCAAGCACAGATCTCTGGTTCCATGAAAGCATAAATCACAGTCTGTCTGTACAGCAGACACTCCTCAATATCACCTACACACACTGTTATCACTCATGCCACTGTCTCTTGACCTGCTCTCAACACTTGTATGGACTGGACTGCACATGTATGTACAGACTGCAATCACCACATCTGCAGCTGGACAGGTTTCCTATCAGTCCTGCTGCCCCAATCCTTCACACACCTCACAAAGAAGATATAACCGCTGCTGGTCTTCCCCTGCCCTCCCCCCTGCCCTGGTTCTTGGGCAGAGCCTCATCCCCTTAGGACTGGCTGTATAAGTCTGCCAGTCGCCTGAAACGAGGGCCCCAGTCATTCAGGTAGTCGTAGTCTTGGTCAGAATCCGTCAGGCTGGATGCGATGGAGCTCAGGGTTCCTGCGACTGAGCCATCCCCCTCGTGGTCGTAGATGAGGGCTGTATCATACGGGGGCACACAGGGGTCACAGTCTGCAGCCTCCAGTCCCTGAAGGAAAACCGAATTCTACATGTTAGCATCTGGTTTCTCAGAGGAAATATCATTAAACTAAGTAAATGGCATATTTGCAGGATGTCTGGAGTCGTGTGATGTGAAAGAGCCTTGTATGGAACAAATTTTCCTGCACCCCCCTCCCCCCCCCCCACCCCACCACCAATGTGATAATTCATAGCACTATGTTATAGCACTAGAGAAGTCAGGCAGGGGGCGGAAGCTGTGACACCACGGGAGAAAGGTTAGCAGAGACCACAGCGACATAAATGTCAGCAGCAAACTGAGGGGGACTGAAAAAATTACACTGACCAAGTCTTCAAATCTAAGCTAAAAGCCCACCTTTTGATGCTGCTTTTAACTCCTAACCCTTATTCACTTGTTCAGAACCCTTATTTTATCATCCTCACTTTAATATTCCCTTATCTCTTCCTTGTCCTGTTTGTCTGTCCTAATTAGATTGTAAGCTCTGTCGAGCAGGGACTGTCTCTTCATGTTCAAGTGTACAGCACTGCGTACGTCTAGTAGCGCTATAGAAATGATAAGTAGTAGTAGTAGTAGTCTTTGGGATTCCGGAATCTTGCTCCTCTTTGGGATTCTGGAATCTTGCTACTCCTTGGGATTCCGGAATCTTGCTACTCTTTGGGATTCTGCACAGAATGTTGCTACATTTTGGGATTCTGCATGGGATCTTGCTACTCTTTGGGATTCTGTGTGGAACCTTGCTACTCTTTGGGATTCTGCACGGAATGTTGCTACTCTTTGGGATTCCGGAATCTTGCTACTCTTTGTCCTTATCCCTTGTTTGTCCTGTTTGTCTGTCCTGATTAGATTGTAACCTCTGTTGAGCAGGGACTGTCTCTTCATGTTCAAGTGTACAGCGCTGCGTACGTCTAGTAGCGCTATAGAAATGATAAGTAGTAGTAGTCTTTGGGATTCCGGAATCTTGCTACTCTTTGTCCTTATCCCTTATGTGTGCTGTTTGTCTGTCCTGATTAGATTGTAAGCTCTGTCGAGCAGGGACTGTCTCTTCATGTTCAAGTGTACAGCGCTGCGTACGTCTAGTAGCGCTATAGAAATGATAAGTAGTAGTAGTCTTTGGGATTCCGGAATCTTGCTCCTCTTTGGGATTCTGGAATCTTGCTACTCTTTGTCCTTATCCCTTATGTGTGCAGTTTGTCTGTCCTAATTAGATTGTGATCTCTGTCGAGCAGGGACTGTCTCTTCATGTTCAAGTGTACAGCGCTGCGTACGTCTAGTAGCGCTATAGAAATGATAAGTAGTAGTAGTCTTTGGGATTCCGGAATCTTGCTACTCTTTGTCCTTATCCCTTATGTGTGCTGTTTGTCTGTCCTGATTAGATTGTAAGCTCTGTCGAGCAGGGACTGTCTCTTCATGTTCAAGTGTACAGCGCTGCGTACGTCTAGTAGCGCTATAGAAATGATAAGTAGTAGTAGTCTTTGGGATTCCGGAATCTTGCTCCTCTTTGGGATTCTGGAATCTTGCTACTCTTTGTCCTTATCCCTTATGTGTGCAGTTTGTCTGTCCTAATTAGATTGTGATCTCTGTCGAGCAGGGACTGTCTCTTCATGTTCAAGTGTACAGCACTGCTTACATCTAGTAGCGTTATAGAAATGATAAGTTATAGTACTCTTTGGAATTCCGGAATCTTGCTACTCTTTGTCCTTATCACTTATTTGTCCTATTTGTCCTGATTAGATTGTAAGCTCTGTCGAGCAGGGACTGTCTCTTCATGTTCAAGTGTACAGCGCTACGTACGTGTAGTAGCGCTATAGAAATGATAAGTAGTATGTAGATGATAAGTAGTCTTGCTGATAACCTTCACACGTACACATCTATACCAAATCACAGCACAGGGACCACTAAAAATGACAGGAACAGGCTGCCAAAACGCAGGGCCAGCGAGAGACTGAGCCAGGTCCGAGGCAGGGCCGCCGCTATCCCCAGGATTGCATCTGCTGTCCCACACCGCTAGCATCACCGTCGCCACTGCCACCCCCCCCCCCCTCCCAGGATCTCCGCTGCCGCCTCCCACCTGCTGCAACTTCAGTCTACATCTACCTTGGCTGGTGGGGATCCCAAGGCCCCACCAGCAGAAGAGGTCTTCCTCCAGCGCTGCTGTTGTTCATTCTGCCACCTGGCCTGCCCCTGCGACTGATTTTTCTCTCACGTCCCGCATTCTTGGTTTTAAAACCAAGCATGCATGGTCTGAGGGGTAAAACAGCTGCTTGGCTGGTAAGGTGGCAGAGTGAACAAGAGCAGCGCTGGAGGAAGACCTCTTCTGCTGGCAGGGCCTGGGGGGACCCCAGCCAGCCAAACCAGAGGCCCTGGCCTGAAGTCCAGCCTCCAAGGGGGGGGGGGCCCTGGCGCTGGAGTTTTCTCGCTCCTGCTCCTGTCGGGACGCGATCACTCAGGTCCTGTCAGGAGAAGGAAAGAGAGAGACCCTGGCGTCGGGCCCCCCGTGGAGGTTTGGGCCCAGGGAATTTTGCCCCCCCCCCGCACCCCCTTCTAGGCGGCCCTGCCAAAACATGCTTTCCTGTGTAGTAGCAAAGAGCATTCTGGGTCTCTGCTCCAGAAAAGTGCCAATCAAACCTGAATAGGGGGAGGTCTGTTCTGAGAAAGTGGCCCAATGGAACTGAAATTTCAGCTTTAGAGAGAATTATAAAACTCTGACGCCCCCCCCCCCCCCCCCCAGAGGTAGGGTTACCATATGTCCGGATTTCCCCAGACATGTCCTCCTTTTCAGGGGACTACTGGGGGTCCGAGCAGTTTTCTCCAGCCAGCCCGTTTGTCCAGGGTTCTAAGCTGGCGGGTTGATGGACGGGCTGGCCTCCCCTCCCCCTCGCCTACCATAGCACATTCTGGTGGTCTAGTGGCCTCTTCGGGGCAGGAAACAACACCACTCTTTTCTGCTCGCTGACCTCTCTGCTGCCGCTGTTTCTTGAAAATGGCTACCGAGACTTCAGGCGGCAGCTTCACCAGACTTAGCGGAAGTCTTGCGAGGTCACCAATTTCAAAGAAGCAGCAGCAGTGGGGAGGTCAGGCTGCAAGGGGGTGTGAAAGTGTGTGAGCCTCAAGAGCAGTGCTTAGACTTGACTTTTCGTCTCCTGATTTTTACCACCGTGGGTGATAGCAGCCTCTTGTCTTCTCCTACACTTTGGGTCAGTCAATAAAGTGTAGAGCATTGATGCAAGTCCTCCACTTGCAGACTTAAGCGTGTCTGCTTGGAAAATGTGAATGAAACAGCAATGGTAGAGTGTTTCTCAGTAGGGTACCAGGGGCTGTTTGGGTTGATAGTGATAGTGGGTTTGGGGTGTGATTAGTCGCTGATGGTGGTATGTGAGGTCCTTGTGTGTGGGTGATGCAGTATGTGTACATTTAATTACACAGAGTTATCTGTGGGGATGTGTGGGTTGGATACAGTGGCGTTCCTAGGTCGGCTGTCACCCGGGGCGCATCGCCGCTGCACCCCCCCCCCCCGGGTGTAGCGGCGTCCGTTCCCCTAGGGTGCAGCACGACACCCCCCCAGCGCAATGACACCCCCTCCCCGACGCATCAAGCCCCCCCCCCCCCCCCCCGGGTGCATTCTTGGCTGCTGGAGGGTGCAGAGAGCAGCTGTGCGCCTGTCGGCTCCACTGGCTCCCTGCTCCCTCTGCCCTGGAACGGGAAGTAACCTGTTCTGGGGCAGAGGGAGCAGGGAACCAGCGGAGCCGACAGGTGCGTGGCTGCTCTCTGCACCCTCCAGCAGCGTGCACCTGGGGCGGACTACCCCCACCGCCCCACCCTTGCTATGCCACTGGTTGGATATCAAGATGTGAAGTGATGTGTATGTGTGACAGTGTTGGGGGGTGTGTGTGTGGGAGGATGGGTTTGGTGGGGTGTTTTGTTGGTGGGTACGAGGAAGGATATGGTGGGATGGGTTTTTTGTATATGTGAATGTATTGGGAGAATGGATATGGAGAGGGTATGAGAGTATGTTGGTGGTGTGAGTTGCTGTGTTTGTGTTGGGGCATGAATATGTTGGGGATGTGTCCTGGGGTATGTGGAGGGATGGGTACAATGGGAGGGGTACATTGGGTGTGTAGTAGGGGAATAAGTATGTTGGTGAGTATGTGTGTGTGTGTTGGGGGGAGGTGTGGAAGTCTGGGGGTATGTGAGGGGGATGGGTATGTTGGGAGATTATGTTGAAGGGAGTGGGGATGTGTGTTGGGATCTGTGTATTATATGGAGGGATCAGTGTGTTGGGTTGTGTGTCTAAGGGGGAGATGGGTATATTGAGGGTGTGCAGAGATTGTACATTGCATTGAAGGTGACTTGGGTCTCATAGAAATAGAGCTATTAATTACAGACTCCCGGGCATACTTAGCAGCATCAAGAGTGCCAAACAATCAAAAAGAGCTGGACTTCCAAAGCAACTGACTGCAGCAGGTCTCTGGACAAGTGTTTCAGTGAACAGAAGGAATGAGTAACAATCCACCAGTACATGGGGAGAAAGAAGCAATGGAATTTGCAAAACAAGAGAATTTAATTTTTTTTAAAACAAGAATGTAACAGTTTCCCCTACTGAGTCAGACCAAAAGGTCCATGAAGGCCAGTATCCTGTTTACAACAGAGGCCAATCCACGTCACAAGCAGTTGGTAGAGTCCCAAAAAGTTGCAAGATTCCAAGCACTGGCTTCCCCCAGGCCTAACTTAATAAGAGTTTATAGACTTTTCCTCCAGGAATTTGTCCAAACCTTTTTTAAACCCAGCTGCATTAGCTGTTTTTTTTTTTTTTGGCGGGGGGGGGGGGGGGGGGGGTTACCACTTGTCCTTAGATCAGTTCCTTATATCTTGATTAACTGTACAAAGAACTTGTCTTTAGTTTAGCCACCCATTTATTTATCCATCTTGTCCCCATGTACATATCTGCACTTGGCCCCTCAGCTTTATGCTAAGCCGTATTGTAGAAAAGCATTAGTATCATATCAGTGTTATTTGAATGTTCTAATTGTGTGCTTATTAGATATTCCATCACCATTATGCTTACATTGTATTATATCTCTGTTTGAATTTCAGTGCTGCTAAATATGTATATTTTTGATCCTGTTTCATCGTAAGTCCTATTATAAGGTCTCAATTTGCTGCTTTCATGTTTTCCTCTTTCATTCTGTCTTTACTTGTTTATTTTACTAGTGTTGTGCTGTTAACAAAATTGTAAGTTTTATGTTAAACTGTAGCTGCTGTACACCGCCTTGGGTGAATCTCTTCATAAAGGCGGTTAATAAATCCCAATAAATAAATAAAATAAATACTTAGTAAATTAATGGAGTGTCCCGTAGTCTTTGTACTTTTTGAAACCGTAAACATTCCACTCTAGTCAAGATTTGCAGAGCTCAGCTGTCTCTTCTCCAAGCTGAAGAGCCCTAATCTCTTTAGCCTTCCTTCATATGAGACTTATCCCATTCCCTTAATCATTTTGGTTGTCCATATCTGTATCTTTTGCGGTTCTGAATTGCGGCAACCAGAATTGCACACAGCAGGGGGGTAGCCAGACTTCGGCAGGAGGGGGGTCCAGAGCCTGAAGTGAGGGGCACATTTTAGCCCCCCCGGCGTCTCCAACCCCCCCCCCCCCCCCGCCATTTTTGAAACCCCCTCCCCACTGCCACCGCCACCACCACCTTTGACCCCCTCGGTGCCAACCCTTTCAACCCCCCTTCTCGCCACCCCTCCCCCACCGCTGTGGGGTACCTTTGCTGGCAGGGGTCCCCAACCCCCGCCAGCCGAAGTCCTCTTCTCCGGCGCGGCCGTGTGCAGGACGTCAGACTCACAGAAACAGAAGCCTTGCAGATCAGCAACGCGGCTGCGCCGGAGAAGAGGACTTCAGCTGGCGGGGGTTGGGGACCCCCCACCAGCAAAGATACCCGACGGCGTCGGTGGGGGAGTCAGGGCAACGGTGGCGGTGGGGGGGCAGGGCCAAATCTACAGGGGCCCATGCCCCTGTGGCCCCACGTAGCCATACCCCTGGTACACAGTACTCAAGGTGTGGTCTCACCAGAGGCATTATCATATTCTCATTTTGGTTGCCTTTCCTAATAATTCCGAACATTCTATTTGCCTGCCACTGCACACTGATCAGAAATGTCCTTCCCCAAATGTTAAAGGCTTATTTTTTCCAGCTAGCTTATGGGGAATCCGACAGGAGAAGTAGGTTCAACGGGAGAGAGTATCCAGTACACACAGACACTGCATTGTGACGCCTCTAGAGGGATCAGATGGGAAGCCACTGCACAGGGCAGAACCCCCTCAGTATATCTCCAGCAACACTTACATCACTGATGAAGTCCTCAATGTCACAGGGGTTACTGGGGAATTTTCTGGGATACTGTGGTGTGGTGTAGTTGTAAGGAGCGTCTCTTCGGATTGGTTGTTTGCTTTGGAGAAACGAGGGTGTGGTCAGCTCAGTGGGATTTCTCAGCTGGTCTATATCATAGGCGTCCTACAGGAGAGCAGAAATGATTTAGTGTTTTCTCACTACACTGTATCATCACAAAACTCCCTTGACTTTATGGAGGACAACAGAGTTAAAAACTTAGTACATGGAACGTTGAATGCTTTCCAGATACGGTAACCATTTGCCCTGTCTCGGAGCTTAAGGACCGACAACTCAGTACCCAGATACAAATACACATTCCTAAACCCAGAAGAAACGTCAAGACAGTCTGTACCAACAGAACCTGGACCCTGGCCAGCCTCTAGGAACACACGTGGTAGCAATGGAAACATGTTTATGGATGTGGCTCTCACTAACATTTTTTTGCAGTAGGTAGCCTTCAGTAGAATCACAACCAGGTGAATGCTCAAGGAAGAAATGGATAGAAATATGGAAAAGTAAAGGCATAGCCACTCATGCCATCTACTCTCCCTTAGAGCTCCTATGTACTTATCCCAAGCTTTCTTGAATTCAGATACTGTTTTCGACTCCACCACCTCCACCAGTAGGCCGATCCACAAATTCCCCACCCTTTCTGTGAAGAAGTATTTCCTCAGGTTATTCCTGAGGCCCCCCTTGTTCCAGAGCTTCCTTTCAATTGAAAGAGACTCGTTTCCTGTGCATTTATGCCATGGAATTATTTAAACGTCTCTATCATATCTTCCCTCTCCCACTTGTTCCCATATGCTTTGTAACGAAGACCACTGGAATGAGGAGGAATAAGGATGAAGGTAAAAGGGAACAGACTCAGATGTAACCTGAGGTAATGCTTCTTTAAAGAAAGGTGGTGAATTTGTGGAACAGCCTCCCGGTAGAGGGAGTGGAGACAAAGACCGTATCTGAATTCAAGTCAGCTTAGGTCAACTACATAGGATCTGTAAGGGAGAGGAAAGAATACTAGATGACACGGATGAGCAGACTGGATAGGCTGTATGGTCTCACTCTTCCTGGAACCCCGCCTGTCTCCACTAGCCCCCTTTACCTCCCTTCTCTTTCACCCGTTCTGTCTCTCGACCCCAGCCACTACTCTCTTTCCAGCCCAACTCCACCAGTCATGCTCACTCCCCCAACCAATCTCTTTTCTTTCCCTCCCTCAGTCCCCACCAGTCTCACTTTCTCTCCCTCCCCTCAGCCTGTTCCATCCAGTCTCTCCATCTCTTCCCAGCCAGGCCCTACCAGTCAGCCAGTCTCCCTTTTCTTTCAGCTAAGTATCTCTCTCTTTCCTTATCTATTGATGAATTGCCATTCCAATCCCAGGTCTTGCAGTTGTTGCTGGTCCCAGTGCTCATGCTCCTGGCCTTCACAGCTGCTTCTAGTCACACTCTCCCCTGCCACCACTGCTTGCCCCACTTCTGGGCTGTGCAGCCACCTCCGATCCCATCCCACCACTGCTGCTACTTCCTTCACACACAACTACTGCTGCTACCGCTATCTCCACAGCCACTGCATTCTGCTCACATGGGTTACAGCAGCACAAAAATACTCTGTGTCCTGTGGCCTCTCTGTAATGCTCTCATGGAACCACCCCCCCCCCCCCCCATGAGTCTGCAGAGCACAAGTTAGAAACTTCTGGATAAGAGGAATGGACTTCAGTGGCAGCAGGGGTCCCTTTGGGGATTTCAGGGGATGCTGCAGGACAGGAGTGAGGAGCAGTGGCAGAGCTCTTGCAAGGTGGGCTCTGTACATGAAAGTTGGCTGCCGAGTTACCTCTGCTGTTGGTTTCCTCCTACATTACCTGGTCCTGTTCTCCTCCCCCTTGCTCATCATAGTTCAGGATGTTATCCCGGATATCATCATCGGAACTAGCCAAGATTCCCCTGTGAAAGCTCCGCTGACGGACACGTTCGATAATGGCTACCAGCAGGACCAGCACTAGGCAAGCAAGAGGAGAACACAGTCGTGAGAAGCTGCGACTAGCTGGAACCCAGGACTGGGCTTTGCTTCAGCCAGTCGGAACGCAGCTCACAGTAGCATGAGAAGGGACCAAGCGGCCCATCCAGCCAACCACACTTCTCTCCTAATCTGGTTTCTACCACCCTGGGTAAATGAGTAAAACACATTTCCATACTTGAACCAATATCAGCTCCCCTCACCCTAAGCTCCCTGCACTTCCTGCTGTTAACACTCACACAGCAGAAGGATGACACTGGACAAAATGATCATCAGCGCCCCGAAGCTAATGCCTGCTCCTGCGTGGAAGATAGACGCTAGGCCCAGCCTGCAGCTCTCAGAGTGGTCGCAGTGGCACACTGACACATTGAGGACCTGCTCCCGCTCCTGCTGGGGCTCCCCGGAGTCACGAACCAGGAGATGAAGGACATGGAGCCCTTCTTCCACTTCCATCAGTAGCTTCATCTCGGCGTGGGTATCTGAGCAGGAAAGGAAAGAAGTAGTTGGTGAGAAACCTAAAGCATACAGCTGCTCGGAGCATGATTCCTACCCTGGCACTGTGAAGGCGCAAAGAGCAAGTGCTTTTCTTTGCCTCTCCTCCTCTGAGCAGCAGCAACTGTTCAGGCCCTTCTCATTCTAGAACATAAGCGCCATTTGCGCAGCAAAATTCCAGAACAGTAGCACTGTAGTAACTGGGCCCTAAGCGGGACTCTATAACTTTAGCGTGCAACTCGCTTGGAGACCAAATGCAAGGGAAGGCGCACGGGTGGGTCCCACGATTACTCCGTAGAAAATTAGAAAATGACATTGGCTTTCTTTAAGGGCACGTATTATTTTTCAATCAGTTTGTATGATCTTCCATGTTTGAAA
This sequence comes from Microcaecilia unicolor, assembly GCF_901765095.1. Classification (NCBI taxonomy): domain Eukaryota; kingdom Metazoa; phylum Chordata; class Amphibia; order Gymnophiona; family Siphonopidae; genus Microcaecilia; species Microcaecilia unicolor. Next base: position 356,619,766 of record NC_044035.1, on the reverse strand, counting down.
TGGTAGTACCTCGGAGTTGTTAATTTTATGTGTGTCCTGATCTTTTTCTCTTTTCTTCTCGGTTGTGTGTGGAAATTTCATCCTACAACTTCCTCCATTAAATGGTTAAAGACTGAAACGCCATTTGTCGGCGATGTTTTCTTTCCAAGCTATTACAATTTGGAACGCACTCCCTTTCTGAGTTTGATCTGAGGCTGGCTATATGACACTGCGTAAAAAATTAAAAGCATTTTTATTTGATAAATTCTGTTAACCGCCTTGAACCAGTGGCATAGCTACGTGGGGCCATGGGGGCCTGGGCCCCCGTAGATTTGGCCCTGGACCCTCCAGCTGACGACCCTCTCGACCCCCCCCCTCCCGCCGCCAACCCTCCTCCGCCGTTGCCTACCTTTGCTGGCGGGGGACCCCAACCCCCGCCAGCCAAGGTCCTCTTCTTCCGGCGCAAGGCTTCGTTCTGTTTCTGTGAGTGTGACGTCCTGCATGTATGTGCAGGACGTCAGATTCACAGAAACAGAACGAAGCCTTGCAGATCAGCCAGCGGCCGTGTTGCTGGCAGAGCTGCAAGGCTTCGTTCTGTTTCTGTGAGTCTGACGTCCTACAGGAAGAAGAGGACCTCGCTGGCTGATCTGCAAGGCTTCGTACTGTTTCTGTGAGTCTGACATCCTGTGAAACAGAATGAAGCCTTGCACCGGAAGAAGAGGACCTCGGCTGGCGGGGGTTGAGGTCCCCCACCAGCAAAGGTAGGTAACGGCGGCAGCAGGTTGGTGGTGGGAGGGGGGTTGAGAGGGTCGTCGGCGGGGGGGGGGGGGGGCAAAGTTGTTGTTGTTGGTGATGGTGGTGGCGGTCGGCAATGGCTGGGGAGGGGTCAGCGGCGCCGTGGGGGGGCTAAAATGTGCCCCCTCACCTCGGGCTCTGGACCCCCCTCCTGCCGAAGTCTGGCTATGCCTTGCCTTGAACCTCCTGATGAGACTAGTGTGGTCTAAAAATCTCGGATTAGATTAGATAATAGAATGCGTAGGTTATGTGCTAAGGTGACACAAAAGTCCAGCAAACGAATGGTATAGTGCAATAATTTATTCTAATATTAATAACAGGCATCGTTGACTCAACACGGGCCATGTTTCGACCACAGAGGGCCTGCCTCAGGAGTCAACACCGATGGTTGCACTAGATATATGTATTCGGCTAACCTGATGTTGCGCTGGCAGTCAGAACCACTAATCGGTTAACCATATACTGTGCTCAGTTAGGTTCACTTCGTTGTGTTATCTACCAGTGCATTCCTTTATAACTTTACATGGATCCATATATCTAGTGCAACTATCGGGATTGACTCCTGAGGCAGGCCTTCTGTGGCTGAAACACGGCCCGTGTTGAGTCGACGATACCTGTTATTAATATTAGAATACATTATTGCACTACACCATTCGTTTGCTGGACTTTTGTGTCACCTTTGCTCTTTGTGCTTCTGCTTTTGTGTTCAAAGGCTTGTTCTTCCCTTCTTTTGTTTATGTGCCACATTTAGATATGCACATTCGCCCCTACTATTGACATGCTGTAACTGGGCACGTCTAAATGTTGGCACATAAATGAATATTTAGGCTACTGTTTCTACACTGTGTTTCACATAATACTCTACAAAGCTTGTTTTCCGCATAACTCTGTCAAAACGTGACCAATTTCAATAAAACTTGGGATATATCATCCTGAATAAATTTGCAAGAAGATGGAACAACCACAGAAGTACAAGAACTACACAGGAACATAAACTGAAGTTAACACAGTGGAGAAGACAAATTCAACAGATCTCTTCAATCTCTTTTATTCAAATCAACTCAATCAACTCAACACGGACTGTGTTTTGGCTGGAAAGCCTACGTCAGGAGTCTGAGCAATTTGAAATATTAGTTGAAACAAAGCATAGTCAAACTCAAAGGCAAAGAGCCAAAACCAAAACTTGGTCTGACTGAAAAATTATACAGGGCAATTCAACTACGGTACCAGTCGAGAAAGCGGCAAATAAGAGTCCTGCCACATCTACTGTCATGTGACAGTGATTGCGATAAACAGGCTCAACTGATTGCCAGTCAAGAAGCAGCAGGGCCCGATCAGTTCGTGCTGAAGAAAACATTGCAACAGTTGAAGAACTTGTGCTGAGTCAAGAGGATGCACCTAAAACTCGCAAGTCCATTTGTCAAATTAGTTGAGCAACCGGCTTTTCTCAGTCAACGGAGTTTCAAATCATCCATAGTGATCTTGACCTACAGTGTCTTAAGCGGAAGTGAGCACAACAGCTACCCAAGAACAACCGCATTGCTCGTAGGACATGGTCCATGCAATTCCTTAGCAAGTTCCTCCACATGCTGTTGATTTCATGATAGAGCCACCTATCAACACCCAAAATGACTGACTTTATGTACAGACTGCATTAAAGATGCACAATATTGCTGCTGATTGTCTTCTGTGTACTCGCTTGACGTTCGGTCATAGTCTCCATGGGAGTTTCTAGAATGGGATGCACGGAGCTTTTCTTCATCAATCCAGGTGCAAAGATGAATGGCAAATACTGTTGTGAAGTTTTACTATCACAGCAACTGCTACCGGCCATTTGGCGTATCGTTGGTAATGTTTACATGTTTTGCCAAGACAGTGCAGATGTTCATCATGTTCGTGAAACCATCCAGCTGATGCAGAAGATAACTTTGGAATTAATTTCACCGGACTTGTAGTCACCTAACTGTCCAGACCCGGACCCTGTTGATTACAGGATTTGGGGTCATGCAACTACATGTTTACAAAAGGTCGATTTGTGACACTGATAACCTCACGCAGCATCTGGCTGTGGTGTGGGCCAACTTGAGTCAGGGGGTCATTGATGCTGCGGTTGATCAGTGGAGAAAATGACTCTAAGCGTGTGTTCCTTCTATCTTGCTGCACCGTATGCCTGGAATAAACTTCCTGAGCCAGTACGCCAAGCCTCATCTCTGGCCATCTTCAAATCTAAGCTAAAAACCCACCTCTTTGATGCTGCTTTTAACTCCTAAACCTAAACCTAACCCTTCAACTGTCCCCTATCCCTGATATGTCCTGTCTATCCTAACCCTTATCCCTTACTTGTCCTGTCTGCTGTCATAATTAGATTGTAAGCTCTATCGAGCAGGGACTGTCTCTCCATGTTCAAGTGTGAAGCGCTGCGTATGTCCGGTAGCGCTATAGAAATGATAAGTAGTAGTGTATGTGCCAATGGGCACCATTTTGAATAGTTGCTGTAGGCTTACTGTGAATTTATTCAGGATGATATATCCCAAATCTCATTGAAATTGGCCAAGTTTTGACAAGAGTTATATAGAAAACAAGCTTAGTATATTTCCCCCCCCCCCCCCCCCCCCCCCAAACATAGTGTAAAATGGATTCTGGGTGCCCAGATGCCTTACACAACACTGTATCTCGGGGCCTAATTTTGGGTGGCGCATGGAATTGGTCCAATAGGATGGCAGCAGGCCACCTTTATCTATGCACCACTCGTGCATGTAAATGTTTAGCATGCCAGCCCTTTCATGGGTAAGTGCAGGGGCGGCCCGGTCATTAGGCCACCTGAGGCAGGGACCTCAGGCAGCACTCTTCAGGAGTGGCATCTCCCCCTTCCTTCCTCCACCCCGTTCGTGGTGTTTCATCACATTCCAAACACAGCAGCAATTCCCATACACTGCCCTGCCGCTGGCACCCGCCTCTTCCTTTTACTGCGGCTGCCTCTCTGATGTAACTTCCTGTTTCGTCAGAGGCTCAGGCAGCCGCAGTAAAGGGAAGAGGCAAGTGCTGGCGGCAGAGCAGTGTATAGAAATTGCTGCCGCTGTCGGGTTTGGAACATGATGAAACAGATAAATGCCGCAAATGGGCTGGAAGTAGGAAGGGGGGGGCAGCATCTTGGCCTGGGGGGGCATCTTAGCTCTGCCTCAGGTGGCAGCTTGCCTTTGACCGGCGCTGGGTAAGTGTGTACTAATGCGGGTAAGTGCTATTCTATAAGGATGCAGGTAACGTAGTGAATAAAGCAACACAGGCGGGGCTCCCACTTACGCAGATACACCCAGAATCTGTATAGTGCGCCTACAGATCCATGCTGAAATCTAGGCATCCTATATAATAATTTGCACCTCCAACGTTCCATCACTGTCTGGCTGCCTGGGTTCGTAACATCTCATGACGTCAGCCAGCCTCCAGTGTTCCATTCCCCCCTCACTGCCCCGCCCTCACATCAAAACGTAATGACATCAGAGGGCGGAACAATGAGAGGGAAGGGAACGCCGGAGGTGAGCTGACATCAGGATGTTACCAACGGAAAGGAAGCCAGCCAGGCCAGCCAGAAAACGATGAGGTACAAAGGAAGAGAGAATCGCGGCACATCGAGAGGAGGGGAGAGCAGAGCAGAATCGATGGACATGGATGGCAGGAGAGGACAGGAGAGAAGAGAATCGCAGGGCACGGATGGGAGGGCAGGGAAGAGGAGAATTGCTGAACATGGAGGGGAGGGCAGGGGAGACAAAAACATTGCTTACAAGAGAGCCTTTTTAGGGCCGTTTCATTGTTAAGGAAACGGGCTGGGTTCCACTAGTATCCTATAACATCAACACCTTAGATCCATTCCCATCTTTTTGGTTTCAGATTCCTGAGCTCAATTTACTACCACAAATCTTACCTTTAAATGAACTTGAGTCTCTCATCTGGCCTGCCTACCTAAGGTATGGAAAAATACCCTTGTGCAACCTATACTCAAAAAAAACCTTCTTTTGACCCCCACTCACCTGTTAACGATCAACCTGTCTCAAATATATGTTACCTCTCTAAAGTTCTGGAGCGCATAGTATTTTCCCAATTATATCCCTGTTTTCTGAAAAATCACTGCCCCTTCATCCGAAGCAATGCTCTAAGCAAATTACATTCAAGTTTTATGCGCACTATTAAAACCAAAAGCAAGGGGGAGGAAACGTGCCTGCTGCATCCACACAAACATTTCACAGTAAGCGCATTCCCAGGCAAAACCAGAACTGCAAGCACACATTGGCGCCATTGTTCTGTGCCTTTAAATAGAACAGTGGAATAGCTATGGGGGGCCTGGTTTGACTAGCTGGGGGGGGGGGGGTCTCCAAGCCCTTCCAGCTGAAGCATTTGTCCAGCGCTGGTCTCTACTGCATTGCCTGACCTTCTCTTACCCTCACGTCGCATACGCGATTTGAGGGGAAGAGCATGGCAGGCAATGAAGCAGAGACCAGTGCTGGGCAAATGCTTCAGCTGGCGGGATTTGGGAACCCCTCGCCAGCCAAGGTATGTGAGGCGGCGGGGAGGCAGGCCAAAATGTGCTCCTCCACTTTGGGCTCTACCCCCCCCCCCCCCACACACACACGTCGATGTCTGGCTACGCCACTGAACTGGATTTTCGAAAATTGCTTGAAGTTACATTTTTGAAAGGCTCATATTTAAGTGCAGAAAACCAGGCGCTTTTGCTCGAAGTTGCACAAATGTTTGTTCCTCACGGTCAGTGCTTAAGGCAAAACAGGTTTCTTTCTACTTGCAAAAGAACACAAGACCCACAGTTTAATCTCAGAAATTCAGAAAAAATCTTCTCCTCAAAACCTTCAACGTCACCCCTGAGCTGGCAGTAAATTTTCAGTGTTACGGTCAGCATTTTTTTTTTTTTGCATTGTTGTCTGAGCAAATAACCTCATTAACATCAATACATTTAAATACAATTTGCGACCATCTTTAGCACGCACGTCGATTCCTTCTGAATATTCTTTACACATTAACATGCGCTAGTCCGCTGCTAATCGCCTGGTTTTGAGCATCGGCCCCTCTGCTCCTTACCATTGATCCCGCTGATTGCCCAGGTGCGAGAGAGCTCTGGATACCCAGGATGAAGCTGGAAGAGAAAAGGATCCGCCTGGGGCTTCAAGTCCTGGTCTGTGGCACTCAGAATGATGTTGTCACCTTTGCCGGGCTGGCTGCATATGAAGTCATTGAGAGGATAGATAACGGGGGCGTAATCATTCACCTCCAGGACCTGAATGGACAGGGTACCAGTGGCTGTGAGTGGAGGGTCAGCTGTGGACAAGAAGAACACCACACAGTAAAATGAGGGAATTGAATCAACCAAACGTTCTCACAAATTGCATAATGAAATCCACACAAAGTGGAGGAACACTCAGTCCCGCCTCAGCAAGAGAGAATCCAAGGAGTAGGGTAGATAGGCACTTCCAATAGACCGAGGGAGACGCGGGTTCAGAAAGGCGTTTTTCTCTTGGCGTTTTGCTGACAGAGGTTCCATATGTGTTCACAGACTCCAGATCTACTTTATTCATTTAAAGTTGTATGTGGTCTCAGAAACGTTGTCTCCCTTCGAACATCACGAGACTCCTGAAGCAGGCGTTTTGACGCCGAAACACAGCAGCTGTGTCAAGTCTTTGGAGCTGTTTCAATAAAGATCACCTTTTTGAACCCACATCTCCCTTGGACTTTTGGAACAGTCTATCTACCCTATTAAAAAATAGACACCTCCTATTCACCGTCGGTGGTGGGAGGTGGGACTGGTGGTTGGGAGGCAGGGATAGTGCTGGGCAGACTTATACGGTCTGTGCCAGAGCCGGTGGTGGGAGGTGGGGCTGGTGGTTGGGAGGCGGGGATAGTGCTGGGCAGACTTATACGGTCTGTGCCAGAGCCGGTGGTTGGGGGGCGGGGCTGGTGGTTGGGAGGCGGGGATAGTGCTGGGCAGACTTATACGGTCTGTGCCCTGAAAAAGACAGGTACAAATCAAGATAGTGCTGGGCAGACTTATACGGTCTGTGCCAGAGCTGGTGGTGGGAGATGGGGCTGGTGGTTGGGAGGCAGGGATAGTGCTGGGCAGACTTATACGGTCTGTGCCAGAGCCGGTGGTGGGAGGCGGGGCTGGTGGTTGGGAGGCCGGGATAGTGCTGGGCAGACTTATACGGTCTGTGCCAGAGCCGGTGGTTGGGAGGCAGGGATAGTGCTGGGCAGACTTATATGGTCTGTGCCAGAGGTGGTGGTGGGAGGCGGGGCTGGTGGTTGGGAGGTGGGGCTCGTGCTGGACAGACTTATACGGTCTGTGCCAGAGCCGGTGGTGGGAGGTGGGGCTGGTGGTTGGGAGGCAGGGATAGTGCTGGGCAGACTTATACGGTCTGTGCCAGAGCCGGTGGTTGGGAGTCAGGGCTGGTGGTTGGGAGGCGGGGATAGTACTGGGCAGACTTATACGGTCTGTGCCCTGAAGAGCATAGGTACAAATCAAAGTAGGGTATACACAAAAGTAGCACACATGAGTTGTCTTGTTGGGCAGACTGGATGGACCGTGCAGGTCTTTTTCTGCCGTCATCTGTCTTAAGGAAGGGCTCTTACTTAGTGCCCCTGGGGGAAAAGCTTGGAGATAAGTTAAGGAGATCTGGAGGAGTAGAACAGATAATGCGATTGAAAATCGAGACGCAAAGACAAAGTTCATTCGGTAGAAAATACACAGCCACTGCTGCTGGGTCCAAGCACGAGAGGTTAGTCATGGCGAGCTTCAGTGACACAAACAGGGTGTCAATGACACAAATGGATCTGGGGCAGCATTGAGAGCTGGACGGGCTGCACAGCACTGCAGCATTGAGACCCTATGCTGTGTGTTTGACAGGATTTTTTACAGAGCTGCATGCCATGAAGAAGAGCAATGTTAGGGCTATTGGAAAGGCCTGTGATACCGTCAGAATTGGCTTGAGGAGATGGTGTTTGCCACTGTCTACGCAAGAGTCACATACACAGTGATCAAAGACAGCAGGACACGGAAAGAAATCTGGTCCACTTTTCTAAGGTGAATATAGCAAATGGAGAAAGACATGTCGCCTCACTCCTCCCCCATCCCCCTTTCCTCTTCCCTCATTTCCATTCTTCTGTGCATAGCAAACCAATAATATACGTGAAAAAGACCCATGGAGTGGCTGAAAGAGGTCGGGTTACACACGGATATTCTGTCTACCCCAATGTTTTGTACTACAGATTGGAAACTGGTTGACCGACAGGCGGCAGAAGGTGATGGTAAATGGAATCCACTCGGAGGAAAGTGAGTAGTGGAGTGCCTCAGGGATCTGTGCTGGGGCCGATTCTGTTTAATATATTTGTGAGAGACGTTACTGAAGGATTGGAAGGAAAAGTTTGCCTTTTTGCGGATGACACGAAGATAGCCAATAGAGTGGATACCCTGGAGGGAGTAGAAACCATGAAAAGGGACCTCCAAATGCTAGAAGAATGGTCAAGGGTCTGGCAGTTAAATTTTAATTAGTTAAATCCTCTAGGGAATCTAAATCTGTTCGGTTTTTCTTATGTCCACTACTTTGAAAACAAAAAACCTTCTAAACAAATTTGGGTCAATAGTGTTGAAGTGAAATCTAAAATATTTTTTCTTTTTTTGATATGCAAATGAGTGCTCAGTCGACGGGGCTAGTCCAGCAGGACTCTCTCGCAGTATAGTACTGCTTTAAGGAGCCCAATAAAGCATCACAGCACCCCAACCTCCCTTTACTGAAGTTATTACTACTCTAATGTTCTCAATGTATTATGGGCTTAATCAATGTAAAATACGCTTATTCAGCCTCCATGATTTTTAGCCATGTTGCTATTAATACTGATGTCAGAAGGATCACTACTGGGCAGTCGATGAAAAAACAGTTCAAACTATAGAGAAAAATCTCTACTTATCTTTTATTGGGATGGTTGTAGTCGTAAATGCGGTTCCGTCCTGCAGTAGTCCCCGTCTGTGATGTCCCTTAAAAACAACTGTAATGTGCCATTGACTCCCTTAGAAAAGGAGGTGGTTTTCCAACATTCAGTATGTTATTCTTGGCTCCCTACATGCGTTCGGCCGGTGGAAAGTTTGAAGCTGCCGGTTCCCGCCACAGATACAACTATGGTTCCCCTGAGGATGCCAGTGGGCGAAACATGCAAGCATGCAGCTCTGGCCCCCCCTCCCGTCGAGGTCTGGCTACGCCCCTGACAAAGATTCCAAAAGTGACCAATTTTGAATTTCCCAGGTGGAAAGTCTCAGTAAAGGTAGCCAAGTACTTTGTAACTAGGTGTATTATTTGAAAAGGTCCCCATTATGGGCAGTTCATTATTATTCCCCAATGTAGTTCACGCTTTGTAAGTTCTGATCTCAACAAGAAAATCAAAACATCCTCCCTGTACGTTTCTTTTACTGAGAGTAGAGAGATAAATATTTTAACAATTCAGACAAACTAAAAAAGAAATAAAAACTCAACAACAACAACTGTAGTAAAACAGTGGGAACATACTGACTGCTCAGGACACACAATCGTATTCGTCTGGACAGTGCCAGGGTAGAAGGAGGTCTTTACCATTGTCACTTGCCAGGATCAGAGCTGTGTACCAGCTGCCTTCCATGAAAGCTGACTTCCCACCAATGTCCTGCTTGGCCAGAATCCGGCCAGTAACCGAATCCACCAGAAGCCAATCTCCAGGGTCAGATTCAACTGAGTACCTGTAATCACCAAAGAGTAAACCTTGAAATCAGTGACGTACCAAAGACTGAATGGGCCCTGGGTAGAAAAATTGAGATGCCCCCCCCATAACACCATTCCTCCCAAGGTAGTGGGGACTTGGGAGGGGGATGAAGCACATTTCTCAATATTACTTTTTAAAAACTTTTTATTTATAACTAGTAAAAAAAGCCCGTTTCTCATTGAAATGAAAAGGGCGCTAGCAAGGTAATCACCTTCTGCCATTAATGTTTTTAAGGGAAGTTCCAGCATCCCCCCTCCCTCCCTCCCAATTTCAGGGTCCCCCCTCCCTCCCAGTTCTAGGGTCCCCCCTCCCTCCCTCCCAGTTCCAGGCCCCCCCCCTCACTTCTTCCCAGTTCCAGGCCCCCTCCTTCCGAATTTTAAAAGTCATCCTGACTTACCTCATCAGGGTTATGGTGGCCGGCAGCAGCGGTAAAAAGTGTGCAGGCTCGGCACTTACTTCAGTTTTCTCTTCTCTGTCTCTCAGCTCTGGTCCCGCCCTCATTTCCTGTTTCCGCAAGGGCGGGACCAGAGCTGAGAGACAGAGAAGAGAAAACTGAAGTAAGTGCTGAGTCTGCATGCTTTTTACCGCTGCTGCAGGCCGCCGTAACCCCGACGAGGTAAGTCAGGATGACTTTTAAAATTCAGAGGGAGGGGGCCTGGAACTGGAAGGGAGGGAGGGACGGACGATGACCCTGGAACTTGGAGGGAGGGAACGAACTTCCGGTGGGTGAATATTATATGCAGCCTTCCCTTCCCTCCGAAGGCGGGGCACTGAGAGCGAGTGCGAGGCCTGTGGTTGGTCCCTTCTCCTTCTGACGTCGCGTTTCTTTCCCTGGCAATGATACAGAGTTCCCTCGAGGGTGGGGCGATTACGAACCCTACGAACACTACACAGCTTCACTGCCACGCTGCCAAGGAGTCAGCTTCAGAACGTTGGAGGTGCGAATTATTATATTAGATATTCAACAAATCATTATATCTAAAAAATTAACTATTAAATGATGTCAGCAAATATAGGAAAAATGAAAACACTCGTAACAATGAGAAGAAAATATGAAAAAAAGAAAATATTGTCTAACTTAGCCAACAAATAGTTGGGTCAGGATACATAGAAAAGTTAAAACCTTAAGAAAATAGTCTTTCATACAAGGAGCTGATATACTACAATTAATACGTTCAGAAAAAAACAACAACACTTTTTTTTTATACCTTTTGTTGTCATAGAGTCTCTCTTCTGCACTTCTGTGTTTTGTTTTTTTCCGTAACTTTCTCCAGGGTCTCCTGTTCTTTTTACATTTCTTTTCTATGTCCACCATCCATCTTTCTTATGTGTCTCTGTCCGTCCCGTCCAGTGTCTCTCTCACCCCTGTGTCCCTGTCCCTAGGCTCCCTCCAGAGCCAACATCCCTTTTGTATCCCTGTCCTTCCTCATGTCCTGCTTCTCTTCTCTCTCTTCCCTTCCTCCTGCATCCCCCTCACCCTCTACCCACCTTCTGGCATCTCTTTCTCCCTCCCTTGGCTGGGCCAGCATCTGTCCCCCAGTCCAGTCTCTGTTTTTCTCTCTCTCTTCCCTTCACTCCCCACCCCCCCAGTCAAGCATCTGTACCCTCTCTTCCCCCTCCCCTTTGCTCCAGGTCTCGCTCTCTTCATTCAACTTCCTCACCCCCCAGGTCCAGCATCTCTCTCCCTTCACTTCTCCTTTGCTCCAGGTCTCTCTCTATTCCTTGTGCTCCTCTCACCCACTCCCACTCAGGTCCAGTGACTCTCCACCCTCCCCTTTCCTCCGTGCATCTGCATGGGTCTGGAATCAGTCTACCTTCCCCCCCCCCCCCCCCCCCCCACCGCTGGTCCTCCAAATGCTGCAGCGGGTCGTGGCAGAGGAAGTGCTGAAAGCTGCTCTCTGAAGCAACTTCCTGTGGGTGGGACACAGCAGAAGAAAGGCCCCACCAAACAGAGAACAACTTTGAGCACCGCCTCTGTCATGACCCGCCACAGCATTTAGAGAATCAGCTTTGAGGAGAGGGGGCGAGGTTGACAAATGCTGGATTGCATAGATACATGGATGGGAAGGGGAAGGAGAATGCCAGGCCCGGATGCAGGAGGGAAGGGGGAAGTGCAATTTCAGGCAGCCTCTACCATTGGGCTGCCTTAGACATTGTGCTGGGTTCGGTCAATGGTAGCTTCTCCCCTGCTTTTAATGCAAATTGGAAAGGAAAACTTACACAAGGGCTTGTATGAATGGATCAAAGTTCATAGGTTAACATACATTCGAAAACGCGTATTCATTGTTTCTCAGCTAATCCTTCCTTCATACTAATGCCCGTTACTGTTTGGGTTTTACACTACCATTGGGACTGTTTCTCTCTCACCTATAGTTGTTGGGGGTCAGGTATTACTGTAGATCTGGGATTGTTTTTCTCACCTACAGCTGTTGGATGTCTGGTATTAGTCTAGCCCTGGGATTGCTCTTCCCTGTCTTCTTCTCACCTGAGCTCCTGAGGCTGTGCGATGTCCGGGTCGGCAGCCGTGTATACAACCACCTCCATCCCTGCCGGAGTGCCTTCTCTCACACTCACTATCTTGGGATTCTCTTGGAAGATGGGTGCTTCGTTGATGTCCAGCACTTTCACAGTCACCTTGGCTAGGCCCCAGTCTGTCTTGGGTGCTGCAGTGTCCAACTCTGCTTCGTTACGGACAGAGATGGTCAGTTCCACTGTGTCCTGAGTTTCGTAATCCAGAGCCTGGTGGAAGATAGCAATGGTACAGTGGGGTCAGTGAACCCAGAGACATTTTTGAGCCAGCAGGGGATGGGGGCTGTGTGGGGGTCACAGCGTTGGGGTGTGGACTTTAAAAGAAGGGGCAGGCAGGAAACTGGGCCTTTATGGTGGAATTGCTAGGCCACTGGAACTAAGCAGGTGTGCATTCTGGGATAAGGGAAGGAAGGGCCTTTGGGAATGGGGTTTCATTGGCACACAGCCACACCATGGGAAAGTATTAGCAGGCTTCAGGCCTCCTTTCTCTCTCTCTTTCTAAAAGGGGTACTGGCCTTGTTTTAAAGGATTGTGCCTTATATTTACCTTCTGGCAATGCTTGTGTTTGGCTTCAGAGACAATGCTACCAAACGTTGTCCATGTGCTGGAAGCCAAAACTCCCCATGTGTCTACTGAGTGGAATTTGAGGCCCAGAAAACAGGGCTGGATCATGTTGGATCAATATTTAAACACCTAGCGAGCATTTGTTTGAAATCACAGACCATCACATAGAAACAGAGAAAAATGAAGGCAGATAAAGACCATATGGCCAATCCATAGTGTCCATCCATGCCGTTTACTATCCTTCCCTCTCCCCTAGAGATCCTATATACTTGTCCCAAGCTTTCTTGAATTCAGTTACAGTTTTCATCTCCACCACTTCCACTGGTTCTACGAATTCACCACCCTTTCGTGAAGAGGTATTTCCTCAGGTTACTTCTGAGTCTATCCCCTTTCACCTCCATTCTATGTCCCCTCGTTCCAGAGCTTCCTTCCAATTGAAAGAGACACACTTCCTGTGCATTTAAGTCACGTAGGTATTTCAATGTATCTATCATATCTCCCCTCTTTCTTCCACAGTATACAAAGCACCGCTGCGAGACTCATATACGGAAGAATGAAATATGATAGTGCTAAACCCTTACGAGAAAAACTACACTGGCTCCCAATCAAAGAGCGAATCGCGTTCAAGATCTGCACCCAGGCACCAGCCTACATGGCAGACATTATAGACCTCCCAACCAGGAACATGGAAAGAACAGCACGCTCTTACCTAATTCTTCACTTCCCAAGCTGCAAAGGACTAAAATATAAAAAAAACGTATGCTTCCAGCTTCTCTTACATAAGCACGCAATTATGGAATGCACTTCCAAATGCTACAAAAAGAATGCATGACCTAACAAACTTCCGGAAATCGTTAAAAACTTACCTGTTCACAAAGGCATACCAGAAATAACTAACCTAAACTCCTAACTCTACTAAACACTCGAAACACCTACCAGAACTGGACAAAATCGAACTTTCTCTCCTTCTCTCTTGATTACTTAAAATACTTTATCATCTATGAACATTAACACTAAACCACTCTGTATTTCTCCTACCGGAAATGGCGATTGCCATCACGGTACTATGTAAGCCACATTGAGCCTGCAAATAGGTGGGAAAACGTGGGATACAAGTGCAACAAATAAATAAATAAATAAATATTGATGAGATCTTCAAGTCTGTCTCCATTTGGTTTATGGCAAAGACCGCTGACCATTTTAGTAGCCGCCTTCTGGACTGACTCTATCCTGTTTCTCTCTATTTGATGGTGCGGTTTCCAGAACTGTACACAATATTGTAAATGAGGTCTCACCAGAGTCTTATACAGGGGCATCACCACCTCCTTTTTCCTACTGGACAATCCTCTCCCTACGCTCCCAAGCATCCTTCTAGCTTTCGCCATCCCTTTTCTACCTGTGTGGCCACCTTAAGATCATCACATACGATCATACCCAAGTCCCGTTCCTCTTTCGTGCACAGAAGTTCTTTACGCCTTATACTGTACTTCTCCCTCAGGCCTGTGGACCTCAAGGACCAGAACCAGACCTTCTCTATATGCAGGCCTCATAAAATAATAGGCTGTTTTAAGTTAGTCTGTTCAGTGGCTTACAGGTAGCGGGGGTTGGATGCACTGCTATAACATTCATTTCAGGGACATCCCAATAGAGCAGATGAAATATGTTAAGAAAAGTGGATTTAGAGGCACGAAGAGGATGAGCTGTGCAATTAAGGCGTGACTCTTAGTAATCACGTTTTTCAAGAGGGGCTGATGGACCTGCCCATAGCCTCTCTCCAGAGTTTGATTGGGGTGGTGAATTCTTGCTCATGGGACAAGCAGACTGCAGGATTTGAATTAGCAGAATTTACAACCTTCCTGAGCCCCTACGTCAAGCCCCCTCCCTGCCCATCTTCAAGTCTCTGCTTAAAGCCCACCTCTTCAATGCTGCCTTCGGCACCTAACTCTTACCTTCAGGATATCCAGACTGCCCCAAATTGACTGCCCCCATCGTATCGTCTACTCACTTGTCCTTTAGATTGTAAGCTCTTTGAGCAGGGCCTGTCCTTTTATGTTAAATTGTACAGCGCTGCGTAACCCTAGTAGCGCTTTAGAAATGTTAAGTAGTAGTAGTAGTAGTAGTTACTGGCAAAGTCCAGATTGGGAAACAACAAAGACAAATGGAAGGAATCCAGAAAGACCAAACTAAAATCACGGGTGTAAAAAAGCCAAAGTATTTTATTAGAACCCTACACGGTCCGTGTTTCGGCCAAAAAGGCCTTCTTCAGGGGTCTACAGATTGGCATATACAGATATTCTTCCAAAGGTTCTCACAAATTGAGACAATCTCATAGTGCTATCCCAGCAAAGCATGGACTCTATAGTCAATAAAAATCGGCTATGTGAGAGACGCTACTATTTAAAGAACGGAATGACGTCCAGGTTGGGGACATGGAAAGAGGTTTGGGCTATATCCGATTCAGTGGCTTAACGGGCAGATGTTGTGGCTTCCACATATTGTAGAAAGTGGACAATCCTCCAGGCACTGAGCAACCTGTACGTGCTCTGGACAAGGGCTGCTTTTGCCACCTTCCGTCCTCACAGACTTAACTCCAAAGGGGAGTACACTCCTCTCTCTGAGGGACCAGACTCTTCCCTCTTCTTGTCCACCTTTCGTGATGATTGCTGTTTATAAGGAAATAGGGTTTGCCTTATATTCATTCATATACCATTCAAAAAGTCAATCCCCCAAAAATATTTATCGAAGAAAACAGTAAGAACGATGCCTAACGAGAAACCAAATACTAAATCTTTATTTGTTAAGGGGTTCAATGCGGAGCTCAGTGAGTCAGGCCGCAGAAGCGGATCGCTTGACAGTGCTATACATTATGAAATACTCTCCATATAGATGGAGGATCTGTTGTAAATCAGCTCTGGTGTCCATGAGGAAGATTTTTGAAACAGAAATTTCTGTAGGACGTTTGAAACTCACAGTGAAAGAGCGACAGAGTTGCAAATTCAGAAAAGTCTGCTCCTGTTTGTTTCTTAACCTCCAGTGCTTGCTGTTGATTGTCTGTCAACGAAGTTGAAAGCTTAAAGACTTTATTTGGTCTTAGGGAATATACTTTATCCCTTCATTATTTGGATCCTGGTGGCATACGATGCTTATCGAGAACGCATCATCACGTTTGGCTTTGATTTAAATTCACATTGGGTTAACGCATGAAGTTAAAAATTGGGCGTTCTATATGGAGAGTATTTCATGATGTGTAGTGCTTTCAAGCGAGCCACTTCTGTGGCCTGACTCACTGAAGTTATGCTCGGCTGCAGGTACAGTCTATACTGAACTCTCCATTGAACCTCTCAACAAATAAAGATTTATTATTTGGTTTCTCGTTAGGCATCGTTCTTACTGCTTTCTTAGATATATATTTTTGGGGGATTATGTTAGAGTTGTCTCTCCCCTGGGATTTTTGTTTGTAGTTATATTCATTCATAGCAATATTTATAGTGAGCTCTTTTAAGTGGAGAAGGATTCTCAGAAATGGATGAATGGTGTGGGTTGCTCAGACGAAGGAACAGTTAGAAGGATTTCTCCCAGAAAAAAGGCTCCAGGACATTTACTTGGATGGGGAGCTGGAAGCCACAGAGCTGTTCCTTTCTCCGGCCACTCAGCTGTGAGGCTGAAGTTCAGTAAACAAACATGTACTTCCTGTTTAAGGCAACACTAGGGTTATGGAAGGAAAAGGGAGCGGCAGTCCTGGAAATTATGATCTGCCAATGAAATATATGATGTATCCAAGCAGAAGAAGACTGCACAAGGCCCAGGCATGGTGGAAATGGATGGTATGTAATATTTTGGCTAGCGTTCAACAATTTTGGAACCACAGTGTGTCTGAGGTAATAATTCACTAAGCTGTGGATGCACTGTCAGTATTAACAAAGGATCCTGTGAACTTTCTAGGAGGAGAGAAACCGCTTTTAAGCAGCCCATAAGCAAGATCAGAGAGCAGATCCCGAAGAATGGAGAGAGAGGGGAAGGGAAGAGATTGCAAAATTGGAGAGCCAGAAGAGAAGAGGAAAGCCATAGAGGTAGAGTGGGTGCCCCCTTGAAGCAGCACAGACACACGGCTCTCATGCCAGCGGCAGCAGGCTCATCTTTGGCCTGGCATTTGGTACCCTGGGCAGTTGACTGTTGTCTCTACCTAAATCAGGGACTGCATGTAGGACAGACATCTTCAGTTCTGTATAAAGAGACCCAATGTCAAGGAAATTAGAAAAAAAAGGGTGCTTATTATTATGTCTTCATGTGTGACACATCGTAGTCAATGGTGACTGGATCTAAGCCTAGTCATTTGATGAATGTAAACTGCCTGACTAAGCAAGTATCGGTGAAATATAAATATTTAATAGATACACTTTTCTATGATCATGATGTGAGGAATACTGTGCAGTTTACTATCACCTTTTCTTTTCAATGTCATTTATTGTCCGTTTGGGCTACTTTGCTACATGAATGGTTAAGATGGTCTACAGTTTCATCTTTGGCTTTACCTAATCAGCATTTGCTGGCCCTTGAAACTTTTTTCAATATTATCTTTCATAACATTGTTTATAGACACTCTTTTCTCGTCTCAAGTAGTTTGTTTGGACAAGGTTATTAAAGATCTCTTGATGTCCAAAATTTCCTATAAACTCTTTCGTAAACAGATCAGAACTTACTTATTTAAGAAATTTGTGTTGAATCATGCTGAATAGGATATGTAGTTAAGGGATATTTTGTCTCGGTTAGGTTATATTTTGTTATTCCTGGAAGTGTCCAGTCTTCTCTAATGTGTGTTCCACATTGAACCGAAAGGTTTTTGGCGGAATATAAATGTATTGTTAATGTTAAAATTTATTGTTAAAGAAATGTTCAAATGACTCCGTTTTCCTCCTCAAGTTAGATAGATCCTTCACTATATTAGTCTGAAGAATACGAACATTCTGAAGATCTTTCACTTGTGTCTTGACTTGTTCAGTTTCTTTCAGTTTCCCCTCCAAAGCAGTCAGATCGTGGCCCTGTTTTTGAACCTGGGGGCACAAAGCTTTACCTATGTCCGCTATTAAGGACCATAAACTAACCAGAGTGACTTCAGAAGGCTTAACAAAGTAGACTGTATAATCCATACCTTAGGTTCCATAGTTGAAGAGGATTCCTTCTCGTTACTCACAGCCTCCAACACCCCAAAGAAGAAGATGGAACCACTGCAGCCTCTGCTGGCGAAACTGGCAAATCCAAGCTTCCCAGAACTCTCTCGGGGTGACTCAGTGCCTCTTGCTGCTCAGTACCTGCATAGCTTCCCAAACTCAGGGCCAATGCCAACAACGGGGAGCTGTTGCTTTGCGGTTGAGGGGGAGGGGCTCGTGTCGGGGCTAAGTGGAGCGTTCCGAGGCTTCCATGTGCCCCATGCTGCTCACCGACCCAACAGGAATCCCAGCTCTCTGCAGAAAAGAGTCAATCAAACCCGCAATGGAAGGGGTACTTGGACGTTGAGAGGCAACATCAGCAGACCTGCCCCTTCTCTTCGGCATCATGGAAGAAAACAGAAAGCGTCTTCCATGTCAGGCGCATCCATTCCTCTTATCTAATTTATATTGTAAACTGCTTAGATATCTATATTTTTATTTCCATTATATCAAAGAAAATTGAACTGGGAAATGCTGCTGTGTTGTTTCATCTGCCAAAGCTGTTTTGTGTGCTGTTGGAAGGTTCAGGGTTAGCAAGGAGATGGAGGTGAACGTGTCATTTTGAAGCCAACGGACTAGATAGTCCAGAAGCACATTGTGTAAATATTCGTCAAGTTCGCAATCTTCCATATGAGTGGCAGTGCTCTCACCAGAGCCTGATTCTGCTTGTGCAAGGCTGGTAGGGCATGACCCAGGTGAGGCATTGGCTCAGGGGCACCAAAAGCCAGCCTCATCAGCTCACACTTCACATTTTCTCACTACTATGTCCTGCACTGTTGCTGGTTTGTGAGAACAGGCAGCAGATAGGGAAGGACAGCACAGCGGCAAGAGCAAAGGACAGATTAGGAGTGATACTGGCAGGTAAGCTGGCTGGAATGGAACTAATGTGAATTGGCGGGTGGGGAGGGGAGCAGGCTGGGAGTGGGGAATTTGTGCCCCCCCCAAGGTGGGGCACCAAAGTAAAAGAAGATTCTGGGCCCCACAACCTCTTGAGCTGGTCCTCAGCTTGTGGAACGAAACCTTTGAATAATGATGGATGCAGAAGGAAAGAAATGGGCCTTAGAAATGCCCTAATGTCCTCATTTCTCTTAGCGTTTGGCAAGGCTTGGGAGACCAGTGAATGTATGATCACCTGCTGCATGTTTTCCCCCACACTCAGTCATGAGAACAGCCCACTAGAATTTCAGTCATGCTCTTCCCAGGAGAATGCACAAGAGTCCCAGGCACTGGGCTGCCTCACATCAAACTTGTGCAGCTGGAGCTATTGGCTTGATTTCTATGTTGGAATGTAATTGTATTTTGCATGCATTGCCTGTCACCTATTATTTCTCTGTGATTACTCTGTGACCTCTGATGTGAATTACTTAGAGAGGTCACACAGCTATGCAACTTCCTGTGGGGGTTAGACACAGCAGATGCAGCACATGCAGCACATGGAGCACATGGAGCTCATGATCTCTCCTAACCTGAGAGGATCTATGGTGGTGTGAGCATCCATTACCATCTAAGCACATGGAAGGAGCTGATAATACAAATGTATAGTAATATGTATATATAAGCCTGTCTGATTATAATCTAACTACAAAACTGTGAGTAAACAGATGTTTTGTTACTTCAACTTTAAAGTGACTCAGCAGTGAATTATTCAGGGGTGAATGAGAGAGAGATGAAGAAAGAAATTAACATTTCTAAAGCTGAAGCTGTGTGTACTAAAATCTGCTAATTATTTACTACAAATAATCCAACAAAAGGGTTATGGGCCCAGGGCCAGGAATTGAAAAAGAAGAGAAATATTACCAGGCAGAAAAAAGGCCACATTTTCTCTTAAGTTTTAAAGGAAAGATTCAGTCTGTCTCTCTCTCCCCCCACACAGCAGACAGAAGGCTAAGAAAATGGCTGAGGGAAGAAATTCACCATTGTTCTATTCTCTCAAGGTGCCTAAATTAAATGAGTTTAATTATCAGCAGTGGGAACTAAGATTCATATGTCTCCTTCGAGCAAAAAGATTAGATATATGCTTAGACCAAGACAGAACAGCTGAAAATATGGCTGAATGGGACAATGCAAACTATTATGTGAAGTGCATGCTTTGGAAGCTCTCTCAGAGAAACAAGCCATATTAGTGGAGGGAAAAGATACACCAAAGGACATTTTATGTAAGCTGAGAACTATGTATGCAACTACATATGCAAAGCAGCAACCAATTGGTTGGCAGAGTTGAATGAAACCAAATTAAGGGATAAAAGTAAATGTAATGATCACATTATGCATCTTATGTCTTCATTTCAAAAGTTAGAACTTTCTGGAATTCCCATGTGTGATGCATTGAAAAAAGCATTCTTTTTACCTCACTATCAAAGAAGTTTGATGTTTTTAGGTCTGTAAATGAGGCCATTGAAGGGCAATCTTTTGAACAGACAACATCAAAACTAAGGCAGGAATGCATAATAAATGATTCTGAGGAGATGTGTTCTCAAAGCAAGTCAGAGAGAAATGAAACAAATTTCTTGGCAAAGAACAGAGGAAGGCGGAGCTATGGGAAAACTCCACCCAAGGGCAAGCTGATTTGCTACTCATGTGGAAAGGAGGGACATGTATCTAAATGGTGTAAGGAAACACAAAACACTCCCTCTAGCTCACCTAAGCCAATGGAACTAGAGAATTTTCAAACCAGGAAATGTATGAAGGACAAAGATAAACACAAGGGCTTTCTAATGGCAGAAAAATCTTGACTATGGTAAATAATAATTCAAATGAAAGTACTTGGATTTTGGATTCGGGGAGCACATGCCATTTAACCAATTGTAAGAATTTCTTTCAGGAAATGTGTCCAGAGGAAGGTATTCTTAAAACTGCAAACGCAGGGACTGCTAAGATCCAAGCAAAAGGTATTGGATTCTTAAAATGCAAAGTGTCTAATGAAGTTAAAGAAATTCCTGTAAGTGATGTCTTGTATTCCCCAAGCAGTTTGCAATATGCTTAGTGTATCTACATTAGATAAGAAGGGATTGTGATTCATTTGAAAATAGTAAGTGCACAATCTCTAAAAATGATGAAGTGTATGCTGAAGCTTTTATGCATAATGATGTTTATAAACTGAGCATTTCAGGTGAAGCCTCACATATGGCGCAAGTAAGGAAGAATGCTGGTAAAATGGAGAAATGCATAGACTGTGTTACTCAAAAAGGTGTGAGACCCTCATTTCCTGCATACACAGGAAATAGGAGTAATAAAGTGCTGGACTTAATACACAGTGACTTATGTGGACCGTTTAATATCCCATCATTGGGAAATAACAGATTTGTGCTAATATTCTTGGATGATTTCTCTAGATATTGTGTGGCCTATTTGCTGAAAGAGAAAAGTCAAGTCACAGACATGCTGAAGAAATACGTAGCCATGGTGAGCAATAATTGAAAGAAAACCAAAGGTTCTTCAGACCGACAATGGTGGTGAGTTCACTTCACAAAGCATGCGCACATTTCTAGAACAAGAAGGCATTCAACATATCACAACAGTAGCTTATACACCAGAGCAAAATTCTGTTGCAGAGAGAAAATTTAGGTCACTGTGGAAATGACCAGATGTATGCTGTCAGATAGCAATCTCCCTAAAAGACTATGGGGGGAAGCCATTCTCACAGCAGTGTACCTACAAAACAGAATGCCAACTAAAGGCGCTGAGCGCACACCACATGAGACATGGCATGGTAGGAAGCCAAACCTGTCACACATAAGAACATTTGGAAGTACAAGCATATGCTCATGTACCAAAGCAAAGAAGGCATAAGCTGGATTCCACAACAGAAAGGGCATTTTAGTTGGCTATGCTCCAGGACACAAAGGATATAGAATTTTGAATCTGAAAACTGGCATTGTTGGCATAAGACATGTTACATATTTTGATGAAAACAAAAGGGTTGATAAAGGCTGGATTATCCAGATGAGCCTTATCATCCAGAATATGAAACTAGAACCATAATAGACATGCCAGTGTATATAAATGCCATACCAAGGCAGATGTCTGAAAGCAACTCACCTGTATCTAACGAGGAACAGACAGAGGAAGCAGACACAGAAAGGATCATTGAAGAAGACAGTACAGTTGGAGAAGGGGAATCAATTGGAGAAGGACTCTCAGATTTAGAGGATGCGGAAAGGTCAGACCAACCTGTTGTCAGACGCTCATCCAGGGAAAACAAAGGTGTTCCACCCCCAAGACTGTCTTACTTAACAAAGTCAGCAGAAGCTCAAGAGCCCTTAACATGGGATGAGATTGAGAAAATGCCAGCAGAAGAAGCTGCTGAATGGCATAAAGCTGCACAAGAAGAAATTGATGCATTGGATAAAAATAATACTTGGATTCTTACAAAATTACCTCCTGGCAAGAAAGCTATAGGATGCAAATGGGTATTCAAGTTAAAAGGAATGCACAAGGAAAAGTGGAAAGGTATAAAGCCAGATTAGTGGCAAAGGGATATCTTCAAAAATATGGAGAAGATTTTGATGAAGTGTTTGCACCTGTAGTGAAACACACGACAATCAGAACTTCTGAGCATTGCAGTCTCAAAGGCATGCAAGTCAACCACATTGATGTGAAAACAGCGTTTCTTCATGGAGAAATAACTGAAGACTTGTACATGGAACAACCAACAGGTTTCATAAATACAAAACAAAGACAGCTAGTGTGTAAATTAAACAAAGGTCTTTATGGATTAAAGCAAAGTGCAAAATGTTGGAATGATAAATTGCATGAAATATTGACAAATTTAGGATTTAAACAAGGTGAAGCAGATAAATGCTTGTACACTAGGTGCACAAATGGACAATATGCATACATTTTAGCTTTTGTTGATGATCTGCTCATTGCAAGCAAAAGTGAGCAAGAGTACAAGGACATTGTAAAGTGTTTAAACCTCAATGTTGAGATAAAAGAACTGGGTAATGTGTCATACTATCTTGGTATAGAAATTGAGAAACAAAATGATGGTTCTTATCTTCTAAGCCAGAAGCAGAAAATAAATGAGCTTATTGAAAGTTTAGGTATGCAAGATGCCCAAGTTGTAAGCACTCCCATGATCACTGATTTTCTGAAGGATGAAACAGTAAGAGAACCTTTACCAGATAACATCCAATATAGATCAGCCATAGGTAAGCTTTTATATCTAGCTACCACATACAGGGCTGATATAGCAAATGCAGTAGGAATTTTGAGCAGAAGGGTCAGCTCACCTACCAAATCAGATTGGACTGCAGTTAAAAGGATGGTAAGGTATTTAAAGGGTACCATTGATTGTAAATTAAAGATTTCAGCCAATAGTAATCCAAAACTAATATGTTACTGTGATTCAGATTGGGCAGGGGATCATTCTGATTATAAATCCACAAGTGGATATGTGTTTATGTATGGAAATGTACACATTTCATGGGCCAGTCATAAACAAAGTATTGTGAGTTTGTCTTCTACAGAAGCTGAATATGTGGCCGTATCGGAAGCGTGCAGAGAACTGATGTGGATTGAAAAACTTTTGCTGGATTTTGGAATAGCTGAAAAGAGACCAATCCAGATAATGGGAAGATAATCAGAGCTGCATCCGACTGTCACAGAATGACAAGGTTCAGTCACGCACCAAGCACATCGCAACGAAATACCACAACGTGCGAGAGTTGGCGAAAGAAGGGGTCATCAGTCTACACTATTGTCACACCAGTGAGAGACCAGCTGACATCATGACCAAACCGTTACCCAGAGAACATTTTGAGGATCTGCGTATAAGTTTGACTTTGTATGAATAACTATCTGCATGCAGTTATGCATGAGAAGGGGTTTGTTGGAATGTAATTGTATTTGCATGCATTGCCTGTCACCCTATATTTCTCTGTGATTACTCTGTGACCTCTGATGTGAATACTTAGAGAGGTCACACAGCTATGCAACTTCCTGTGGGGGTTAGACACAGCAGATGCAGCACATGCAGCACATGGAGCACATGGAGCTCATGATTCCTCTCCTAACTGAGAGGATCTATGGTGGGTGTGAGCATCTATTACCATCTAAGCACATGGAAGGAGCTGATAATACAAATGTATAGTAATATGTATATAAAGCCTGTCTGATTATAATCTAACTACAAACTGTGAGGTAAACAGATGTTTTGTTACTTCAACTTTAAAGTGACTCAGCAGTGAATATTCGGGGTGAATGAGAGAGAGATGAAGAAAGAAATTAACATTTCTAAAGCTGAAGCTGTGTGTACTAAAATCTGCTAATTATTTACTACAATAATCCAACATTCTAAGCATAGCCCTGCTTTTGATTGTGGTGTCAACGTGCACTCCTGCTGCCCCTCACATTAACAGTAGCAGAAGCCCATCCTTGTCACCGAAAAGAGGTTGTAGAATATGGCAGAGTCATCAGATTTTTTCCTGAACATTTATGGTGTACGCACTCAGCGTGGAAGCACACAACAGTGGTAAAACAGGAACAACAAAACAAAGAGAGCGTGTCTAGCATAGAATTTGAAGGTTCAACTCTATAGTCCCTCCTGCTCCATACCTACACTCTCCATAAGAACCCCTCTCAAAATCCCCAGAATGATCAGAACCCTCCTGACCTTTATCACAGACAGGACACCATCGTTGGCTCTCAAGGTCGGTGCGGATGGAGAAGGCTCTCTGCGGATCCTGGTTGATGATCGAGTATTTGGCCAACCATTGGAGGAACCGACCAGGTCCCTTATCCTGCACGCTCACCCTGCCAATGTCGACATCTACGGTGTGTTCCATCACCTCCATAGAATACTGCAGGCAAAAAAGAGAGAAACGATTATCACCTTTCTGCTTCACCAACGCTGCTCCAGAACGGGGACAACTGAATAGATACAGTGACTTCACCAGGTTGAGCAGCTGTGTTGCTGCATTATAAACTGTATTCAGCACGATAAGCCCTGGGGGTATGTGTGGTTTGCATGATGCAACCTTTTATTCTGATATATAGGAGACCTGATCAAGAAAGGAGATAGGGATAGTAAAAGGTTTGCAAAGTATTTGAGGTATCAAAAGATGGATCATCAGAAGGTCTTAGAAAACTTAATCCTATGACAACATTTGCTTGAAAGGCTTCTGAATGCTATTTCAAGGGATGTTGATACAGAAAAGGTTATATCAACACCAGTACAATAGTTATAGAGACCTCAAGGCAGGGAAAACAGATAATTAATCAGAGAAATAAAATTCTCACATCATGGGTATAAAATTACAAGTGAAGAACATGAAAAGCTGTAGTGTCATTAATCCCTGAAGATTTGCAAACTGTGCTCTTGCTACATATTGAGTTTGGGATCCCATAAGTACTTACCAGGACACACCCATGAACTGGGGAGATTGATGGCTTGAAGACGGCACCTACCCTTGAGGCTGGCTTCAGTGATGTCAAAGTGAGACCCTTACTGGGAATTCTTTTGCTAACATGGTGTGTTAGGTTGGGGGGTTTACTAGAAGAGTAAGTTCCCTGGACAGAATCACTGGGGGGAGTGACTGGGGGGGGGGGGGGTGGGGGGTCACTGGGTAGCAGGAAGCCCAGCCCATGAAATAAATGCACAGGGTGACATGGGGAGGAGTTTGGAAGGAGATAAAGCTAAGGTTATGCCCTTTAGGGGTCTTTGGTTGCCTGATGGTCCCCTGCCACTGACCTGGAGGAGGAAAGGGGAATCGCAAATAGGAGAAGGAAACCATGGCTGTAAAGGAGGCTGTAAAGTGGAGGAGTGGCCTATTGGTTAGAGCACTGGTCTTCCAATTCAGAGGTGGCCAGTTCAAATCCCACTGCTGCTCCTTGTGATCTTGGGGCAAGTCACTTAACCCTCCTCCATTGCCTCAGGTACAAACTTAGATTGTGAGAACTACCCAGAGTACCTGACTGTAACTCACCTTGAGCTACTACTGAAAAAGGTGTGAGCAAAATCTAATGAATGAATGAATAAATAAGGTGTGGTGTGGCTCAGCAAAGCAACAACTGTGAATGAGGAGAGCTATGGGTAGGCAGAGGAGAGACCCAGCCAGGCCATGCTCATCCCAAGACCAGGGTGGATCCAAAGCAAAGGGCTCACCTTGGAGGGAGGTCAGACCACAGGGGATCTGGACCTGTGAGAGGAGCTCAGCCTTTGGGACACTATTCTCTGGGCTAGGCATGGACAGGAGTCCTGTAAAAAGTGTACATAATCCTGCTGAAAAGTACCTGTAAATATATCCAAGGGAGGAGAAAACAGGAGTTCCCCTATGGGACTCAGAGTTTTAAAAGCTTTCCATTCAATGTTGGAGAGTTGAAATGGATTGATGTTCCTCAGTGGCGTAGCAAAGTTGGCTGCCACCTGGGGCGGATCGCCGCTGTGCAACCCCCCCCCCCCCCCCCGAGTGCCAGCAGCGCCCGTTTCCCCAGGATGCAGCACGACACCCCCCCCCGGCGCAATGACACCCCACCTCCCTAGTGCATCAAGCCCCCACCAGTGCAATGACACCCCTCCCCGGCGTATCAAGCCCCCCTCCCCGGGTGCATTCTTGGCTGTTGGAGGATGCAGAGAGCAGCTGCGCACCTGTTGGCTCCAGTGGCTCCCTGCTCCCTCTGCCCCGGAACAGGAAGTAACCTGTTTCTGGGGCAGAGGAGCAGGGAACCAGCAGAGCCAACAGGCGTGCGGCTGCTCTCTGCACCCTCCAGCAGCGTGCACCCAGGGCGGACTGCCCCCACCGCCCCGCCTTTGCTACGCCACTGATGATCTGCTGTTGCAGAGCCGAGGAATAAACTGGTTGAGTTTGCATGAGCTGTGACTTCAGTGTGTTCATTGACTTCACAGAATATAAGCATGTATGAAGCCTACCAAGCTAACAGTCAGTCTTATTCCTACAGTTTGTTTTGAGTTAGCATTTTTTTGGGGTTTCCTGGGGGAGAAGAGGGTGATCCCCAGGTGGATGGCACCGAGACCAAGCAAGTAAGGGACCGACAGAGACTGCCCTTGGGAGGCTCCAACAGGGTCGGACTCCAAATCAGGAGCGACCAGGTCAGGGGTGTTACAGGTGAGATGGTTTAGTCTCCTGGGGCGTGAGAACAGAGTATGCATGCAGTCAGGTCAGCATCTGGGGGTAACCAAGAGTAGAGCCAGGAATTCATAAAGCCTTTCTTGCAAATTTAACAAATAAAAGCAAAAAAGAATGAGCTGATTCTTTTTCATTGGATAACTTAATACATTTATTCATTAGGCTTTCAAGAGTTAAGCCTTCCTTAGGTCAGAATAGAATGAGCAGAGGATGGCATTACCATAATTTATTCTTTCTTAACACATATATGCACATGATATATATATATATCTATACCATGATCTGTTCACGTATGTTTCATGTATGTTACCATGTATGTATGCAACTTAACACATTACCATTTGTAATTCTGTTACCCGGAAATGGCAACCGCCATTACGGCAAATGTAAGCCACATTGAGCCTGCAAATTGTTGGGAAAATGTGGGATACAAATGCTACAAATAAATAAATAAATAAATAAATAAAATAAAAATTACTAGGAAATATAGGTGAATTATAAAAAAGCATTCCACTGATAGTCTGAAGGAGAGAGCTGGAGGACCCGTTGATAGTCTGAAGGGGAAGGACATGAGACCCGTTGTCTGACACAGTCATGTCTAGTAGCCAAAGAGTTGCAAACAGTTGATGAAGAAGTGTAATTCTTGCAGCAGGTTATGTGTGAGGTACTAAATATCATCTCAAGCCCTTTCAGTAAGAAGTTCTTGCCTTGAAATGGACTTGTATAGTTAATGTGCATATCTGCCTCTGTGTATCTCTTGCCCTGTCCTGCATTTCTCCCCCTATGTCCCTATCCCTACTCCCCCCCCCCCGTGTTCAACATTGCTTCTCTGAGTCCCTATCCCTTCTCCCTCCATGCCCCATCTCTTCTCTGTCTGCCTATCTCTCCCCTTTCTCTTATCACACACACACACCCTCATAGTTCAGTGTGTTTCCCCCTCTCTTCCATCTAGCATCTTTCCCTATTTGTTCCCCACCCCCTAGTCTCTCTCTCTCCTCCCTTCCCCCCCAGCTGGTCCAGCATCTATCCCTCTCCCTCCCCCCTTTCTATCCAGCATCTCTTCTTATTACTACTACTACTACTATTTAGCATTTCTATAGCGCTACAAGGCATACGCAGCGCTGCACAAACATAGAAGAAAGACAGTCCCTGCTCAAAGAGCTTACAATCTAATAGACAAAAAATAAATAAAGTAAGCAAATCAAATCAATTAATGTGAACGGGAAGGAAGAGAGGAGGGTAGGTGGAGGCGAGTGGTTACAAGTGGTTACGAGTCAAAAGCAATGTTAAAGAGGTGGGCTTTCAGTCTAGATTTAAAGGTGGCCAAGGATGGGGCAAGACGTAGGGCTCAGGAAGTTTATTCCAGGCGTAGGGTGCAGCGAGACAGAAAGCGCGAAGTCTGGAGTTGGCAGTAGTGGAGAAGGGAACAGATAAGAAGGATTTATCCATGGAGCGGAGTGCACGGGAAGGGGTGTAGGGAAGGACGAGTGTGGAGAGATATTGGGGAGCAGCAGAATGAGTACATTTATAGGTTAGTAGACGAAGTTTGAACAGGATGCGAAAACGGATAGGGAGCCAGTGAAGGGTCTTGAGGAGAGGGGTAGTATGAGTAAAGCGACCCTGGCGGAAGATGAGACGGGCAGCAGAGTTTTGAACCGACTGGAGAGGGGAGAGGTGACTAAGTGGGAGGCCAGCAAGAAGCAGATTGCAGTAGTCTAAACGAGAGGTGACAAGGGTGTGGATGAGGGTTTTGGTAGAGTGCTCGGAAAAAAAGGGGTGGATTTTACGGATGTTGTAAAGAAAGAAACGACAGGTCTTGGCGGTCTGCTGGATATGAGCAGAGAAGGAAGAGAAGAGTCAAAGATGACCCCAAGGTTTCGAGCTGAGGAGACAGGGAGAATGAGAGAGCCATCAACAGAAATAGAAAACGGGGGAGCGGGGAGGTGGGTTTGGGGGGGAAAATGAGAAGCTCGGTTTTGGTCATATTTAATTTCAGGTGGCGTTGAGACATCCAGGCAGCAATGTCAGACAAGCACGCTGAAACTTTGGTTTGGATGCAAGGTGAGATATCAGGGTAGAAAGGTAGAGCAGCACCTTTCTCTCCCTCCCTCTGGCCCACAGATCCATTGTTTCTTCCCCCCTCCCCACGTGGCTCACTGGTGCTGCTAACTACCTAGACCGCTGCAGGTAGAGGCACTTCTGCAATTGAAAGGAGCTGCCTTCGAGTCTTGGTCTTCCCTGTGATGCGTCCTGTGCACATGGAACAGGAAGTTGCATCAGAGAAGGCAGGACGTGTCACAGGGAAGACTGAGGCCTCTGCTGCCCGTCTCGTCTTCCGCCAGGGTCGCTTTACTCATACTACCCCTCTCCTCAAGTCGCTTCACTGGCTCCCTATCCGTTTTCACATCCTGTTCAAACTTCTTCTACTAACCTATAAATGTATTCACTCTGCTGCTCCCCAGTATCTCTCCACACTCGTCCTTCCCTACACCCCTTCCCGTGCACTCCGCTCCATGGATAAATCCTTCTTATCTGTTCCCTTCTCCACTACTGCCAACTCCAGACTTCGCGCCTTCTGTCTCGCTGCACCCTACGCCTGGAATAAACTTCCTGAGCCCCTACGTCTTGCCCCATCCTTGGCCACCTTTAAATCTAGACTGAAAGACCACCTCTTTAATATTGCTTTTGACTCGTAACCACTTGTAACCACTCGCCTCCACCTACCCTCCTCTCCTCCTTCCTGTGCACATTAATTGATTTGATTTGCTTACTTTATTTTTTGTCTATTAGATTGTAAGCTCTTTGAGCAGGGACTGTCTTTCTTCTATGTTTGTGCAGTGCTGCGTACGCCTTGTAGCGCTATAGAAATGCTAAATAGTAGTAGTAGTAGTAGGCCTTGAGGTAGCTCCTTTCAATCGCGGCAGTGCCCTTCACCCGAAGAGATCAAGGTAGCTAGGAGCACCAGTGTGCCGTGGGGAGTGGGAGGGAGAGAGGAAGAGCTGCTGGCAGCAGGACAGTGTATGGACTGAGAATCGGGGGTGGGGGGGGTCCTCTTGTGGAGCGTTGCACTTAGCCTCCCCAAGCCTCTTATGCGGGGCACTTATGATCCTCATTCTTTTGATAGTTGGAACTCTGGGCTCCATTCTGACTTGGTTTTCTTTCATGCCTTTTTGGTGGTAATTGGTAAGTGAGTTACATTCAGATCACCTGCCAGGAGAACTTTAATACATAGCACTGTGGTTGCACTTGTATTTGGCTACAACCATTGCCACAGTGCTTCCCCTCCCCCTCCCCACTTTTGTATCATGATACAGAAGAGAGAGCGACATGGAAGGTAAGGGATGGGGAGCAGCAAAAGAGGCAGGAAAGGGATGGGCTGAAGCAGTGCTTATTCATTACCTCATCTTTAGTGAACTCCGGTGGATTGTCATTGATGTCGTCAACGTATATTATTGCCATAGCATTGTTTGTGAGGCCATCACCAGCCATGTCGGCCACTTGGATCGTGACGTTGTATGTGCTGATTGTCTGGAGAGAGATGGCACATAATTGAAGGGGTTG
This sequence comes from Microcaecilia unicolor, assembly GCF_901765095.1. Taxonomy (NCBI): domain Eukaryota; kingdom Metazoa; phylum Chordata; class Amphibia; order Gymnophiona; family Siphonopidae; genus Microcaecilia; species Microcaecilia unicolor. The sequence continues at coordinate 356,589,261 of NC_044035.1, read as the reverse complement.
AATTTTACATGTCGGTTCTATCTCATGTCTGCATAAGGTCATTAACCCCCTTTCCACTTTCTGTCTGACCACATGTCTCGTTGTGATGCTAAGGCCACACACATGTTTACCTCTTCCTGTAGCGTTTTATAAATTAATGGGGGATTACCTCCTAATTTACAGCAAACTTCGGTTATTGAACAGTGTGTCCAACAGTAAAGGAAAAAAAATGGAAGGGTGTTCCCATTGTGGAAACATCATTTTAAGCTAAAAGTTAGAATAATTTACTGTCAGCCGCTTTCTAAAATTTCTTAATTACATCATATCAGTAGGAAATGAAGACAATCACTCTCTGTACTCTGGATTTCTTTCTCGTCTTTCACCAATTCCAACTTCTCCTCTCTCTATCCCCAACCTTCTTTCCTCCCACAATCTACCTTTTAAGGTTTTTCAGTTGTCCTCACGTACGCTAGAAGTCTTTGACTCCATTTTCTGTTACCTCTCGATCCAGGCCTACTTCCACCAACCGAATCTCCCCCTGTCACTATTGATGCTGAAGAGCTGGGGTGTTCCCTGTGTTACAATGGAGTACTTCAGTGCCGCATTGTCAGACTCAGGCTCATCGGCATCGGTGGCCTCCACCTTCATCACCGAAGTGCCTGGGGCCAAAAGGAAAGAGAAACACTGTGACCAACTGTGGGGTGAGGGTGGAAAGAACCCAACGTTCCTGGGGCAGGAGTATTAGAACCCCTGCCAGAGCCTCCCGGTGCTCTTGCACTGACCCTGCCCAACATCTACATAGAGGCAAATTATTTATTTATGACATTTCTATCCCGCATTAGCCTGAGTAGAACTCAGGTTCAATGTGGTTTACATAGCAATCAGAAAAGAATGAACATGTTCAAAATATATTAACAGAAAGTAAAATACATCATATTATGTTAGACCAGTAAAACTTGAGTTAGGAGCAGATGTAATGAAATACTTAGTGATTCAAGCTAGATAACTGAAATATGGAGGAAAAAGGGAAGGGCTAGGATTATCTGGGATAGACAGGTAGTAGAGTGGAATGAGGTAAAAATTAATGCCATGAGTTTTTTGAAAAGAAGCTTATTTTCTTAAAGGCTAGACTGCAGAAGTGAATTTTCAATAAATTTTACCTAATAATTTTACATAATAAAATCCGCCCCTCAACACTTCATATTAGATCTCCCATCTCACCTAAACTATCTGCTCCAACACGGACTCTTCCCCAAGGAAAACGGTAACATCCTACTTACCCCTATACTGAAAGATACAAAGAAAAAATTAAACGAAATCACCAACTACCGGTCGGTAGCATCTATCCCACTGGTAGTCAAACTGATGGAAAGCATGGTATCCAAACAACTTACCGACTACTTAAACAAATTCTCAATACTACACGAATCACAATCTGGATTTCGCTCTAATCATAGCACTGAAACAGTACTAATTACCCTCCTAACAAAATTCAAACAAGAAATTGCAGCAGGCAAAAGCTTACTTCTCCTACAATTCGACATGTAAAGCGCGTTCGATATGGTTAACCATAAAATACTATTAAACATTTAGACTACTTTGGGATTGGTGGAAGTGTACTCAGCTGGATCAAGGGCTTCCTAACCACCAATTTATCAAGTTAAATCAAATTCGAACATATCATCACCATGGAATACAGACTGCGGTGTACCCCAAGGATCACCACTATCACCGATCCTATTCAACCTAATGATGACCCCACTAGCCACATCCCTATCCAAACAAGGACATAACTCCTACATAAACGCAGATGATGTCATGATATGCATCCCCTTCAAACACGACCCAATAGACTCACCAACGAAACCAAACTCAGCCTGCAAATCATGAATTCATGGGCGGATACATTCCAACTAAAACTAAACGCAGAGAAAACACACTGTCTCATCCTCACATCCCAATACAACATGAACAAACCCAACATATACACAGACTACACCAGACTACACCCTCCATGTTTCTGATAACCTAAAAATTCTTGGAGTTACCATCGACCGAAACCTCACGCTAGAAACCCAATCGAAAACTACAACAAAGAAAATGTTCCAATCAATGTGGAAACTCAAACCAATAAAACCTTTCTTCCCGAGGGCAACATTCTGCAACCTGGTACAATCAATGACTCTAAGCCACCTAGACTATTGTAATGCAATCTATGCGGGATGAAAAGAACAAATCATAAGAAACGCCAAACCGCTCAAAACACTGCAGCCAGACTTATTTTTGGAAAAACAAGATACGAAAGCATCAAACCTCTACGCGAAAAACTACATTGACTCCCGATCAAAGAATGTATTGTCTTCAAAATCTGCACACTAGTGCATAAAATCATCTATGGCAAGGCCCCGGGGTACATGACTGACCTCATTGACCTACAAGCAGAAACACTACAAGATCTGCATGCACATACCTCAACCTCCATCACCCAAGCTGCAAAGGACTCAAATATAAATCAATGTATGCATCCAGCTTTTCCTTTATAAGCATGCAACTATGGAACACACTACCAAAAGCCTTGAAAACAACCCACGACCTATCAAACTTTCGGAAATCACTAAAAACTAATTTATTCAAAAAGGCATACCCTAACGACCCAACCTAAATGCCTCGATCCTGCAACACGACGAAACTAATTCTCGATCTGGTCACACCTCAACCCTTCCTCCTTATTCCCTGATGTGTCTATCATTCATAAATCTTCTATAATGTCACAATGTATCTCTTACACCAGAATTGGTGATCATCATCACGGTCACTATGTAAGCCACATTGAGCCTGCAAACAGATGGGAAATGTGGGATACAAATGCAATAAATAAATAAATAAATAGACTTCGGAATAACAAATAATCATCGGTGCATTGATGGTTTTAGGTAAAGAGTTCTAAATTTTAGTGCCTTGATATGAAAAGTTAGCAGTATGGATTGTTTGTAGGTTACTTTCTTACAATTCGGGAAATGTAGGATAAGATATTCTCTAGATGATTAAG